>NC_134354.1:186800310-187104477 GCF_048569485.1 Anomaloglossus baeobatrachus
ATATATAACTTATCTGATGATGATGATGTTCAGAAAAGGAGTCACAAAAGAATCCCAAAATTCCAACGCATTTCTCCCCAAAAGTACAAGTGGTTCATCAGGGCATGCAGCTGAAAGCGCATCCCTGGAGTCAAACATAAATGGTGCCTGAGGATAATGCCCCTGTAACGGGGTGCCAGGGGTGCCTCCGGCCTTGTAGTCGTGGCCCTCGGTATCAGGCTTACCCCTGGTTCCACCGTCACTATGGGGACAGGAGCTGACTTGGTGGGGCAGAGTGTGGTCGTGGTGCAGATGTTGTCCGGCGCACAAACACTCTTCAGGCAGGGTACAATGCGATGAACAAACATTCTTTTATTCTTCACAGTTAAAAAGTCCAGACAAAGCAATCCGGTCAGCAATAAATCTGGCAGATGACAATTCCTGTGGAGCTGGGGACACCCTGACCAAACGTCACCTCGGGTGGGGATATGCCCTCCGTACTCTACTTCCTTCGGGCACCCACTATTCAGCCAAGCATACACCGGACCCACACCGGCAGAATAGGCTCTGAGGTTACGTCCACCTCCTTCTCTCCGGTGTCCCCTGCTGTTCTGCTCACACACTCTGCCCGACGTGCACACACTGCTGCCCCGGATGCTACTTCTCACAAAGTCCCGAACAAAGCCATAAAGGTGCTGAGACGCTTTCTTAGCTGGGGGAAGCCTGTCCTTGCGTCCCCTCCAGTGGTGATGTGCCTGACTACTCCACTTCGCCCGGCTCCCACTGCTGGCTACCCACAGTCCGGACCCACACCGGACTGCTTCACACTATGAGGTTCCGCTCGCTCCTTTTCTCACCGGCTTCCCTGATTTCCAGCTCCCTTCTTTCTTTCTTGCTTTCTGCCCACTCAGCTCCACACTCTGCCCCGGCTCTGCTGCTCCGCTCCTGTCCCCGAGACAACTGCTCCCTTGATCTAATCTTTTCCTCACACCCTTGCTCTCTCCTCCCCTTGTCTCTGCCGGCTCCTCCTCTCCACTGTGGTGACAGCCGTCCCACCCGGCCACTAGGGGTACCCTAACACTATACACATGCACATACAAATAAAACATTTTTATTAATAACATTTCCGGGTTAACTATGCTCCCTTTTGCAGGGGGGTCTGCTCACCCACTGCATACCTCCCCTCTTAAAACCCGAGCCTCCCGGCAAGGCTCTTAAACACATAAACACATAAAAACCTTTTGGGTCAGTCCTCAACAGCGGCACCAGTTCAGCGGCGCTCCCGGTCTTGGATAGCGCCCGGAGGCTCAACAGCGCTCCCGGTCTTAGATGGGCGCCCGGAGGCTTCGATAGCGCTCCCGGTCTTTGCTGAAGGTGCCCGGAGGCTTCAAGAGCGCTCCCGGTCTTTGCTGGAGGGCAACAGGCCCGTCAACGTTAAAGAAACTTCTGCCGGCTGAACGGCGCCGGACTTAAACAACAGATCAGCAGTGGTGACTTACTCTGGGGGCCAGGCCCGCTTCCATTCTTCCGCTTGAGCCTGTATGTATGCCCCCAGCGATTGTCCCGGCTGCCGACGGATCCTCTGGAAGGACACAGGGGCGTAGGGTGGCTCCACGGGCGCAGTTGCTGCAGCTCCTCTCGGTGGTGAAGGTGTCCCTGCCCCTGCCAATCTCGCTGGTAATGGCGGCGGTGTCAATGCTGAGGCTGGAGGAAGTGGAGGCAGGTCTTCGTTTCCCGCTCTTGAACAGACTCCACCCCCAGCCTCACGCATCATCTCGACTCCTCCGCCGAGGTACTTCTTTTTCCTTTTCTTAGTCTTCAAT
The DNA here is from genome assembly GCF_048569485.1 of Anomaloglossus baeobatrachus. Lineage (NCBI taxonomy): Eukaryota > Metazoa > Chordata > Amphibia > Anura > Aromobatidae > Anomaloglossus > Anomaloglossus baeobatrachus. Next base: position 186,802,113 of record NC_134354.1, read on the forward strand.
GCCCTGGAGCTGGCGCCTCCCCTCTTTGGGCGGAGTACTCTGTCCTTTTTCTTCGGCGCCGGCCAGCCCCAGGCTCTTCTTTCGGCGCCAATTTTGCGCGCGCTTTCTGTGTCTTCCCAGACAACGGCCATCTTGCCGCCATCTTGTGCCCGGTCCTTCACCTCAGGCACTGTTTCTTCTTCCCACCCTGGGACTGTAAATCTTCGCTGAGAGTCCGGATCAGGGGCCCTCGGCACCACTTGGTCTCCATCTTCTTGGAGCGGGTCCCCTTGCATACGATCCGGATCCTGCCGACTACGCCACATGTAACGGGGTGCCAGGGGTGCCTCCGGCCTTGTAGTCGTGGCCCTCGGTATCAGGCTTACCCCTGGTTCCACCGTCACTATGGGGACAGGAGCTGACTTGGTGGGGCAGAGTGTGGTCGTGGTGCAGATGTTGTCCGGCGCACAAACACTCTTCAGGCAGGGTACAATGCGATGAACAAACATTCTTTTATTCTTCACAGTTAAAAAGTCCAGACAAAGCAATCCGGTCAGCAATAAATCTGGCAGATGACAATTCCTGTGGAGCTGGGGACACCCTGACCAAACGTCACCTCGGGTGGGGATATGCCCTCCGTACTCTACTTCCTTCGGGCACCCACTATTCAGCCAAGCATACACCGGACCCACACCGGCAGAATAGGCTCTGAGGTTACGTCCACCTCCTTCTCTCCGGTGTCCCCTGCTGTTCTGCTCACACACTCTGCCCGACGTGCACACACTGCTGCCCCGGATGCTACTTCTCACAAAGTCCCGAACAAAGCCATAAAGGTGCTGAGACGCTTTCTTAGCTGGGGGAAGCCTGTCCTTGCGTCCCCTCCAGTGGTGATGTGCCTGACTACTCCACTTCGCCCGGCTCCCACTGCTGGCTACCCACAGTCCGGACCCACACCGGACTGCTTCACACTATGAGGTTCCGCTCGCTCCTTTTCTCACCGGCTTCCCTGATTTCCAGCTCCCTTCTTTCTTTCTTGCTTTCTGCCCACTCAGCTCCACACTCTGCCCCGGCTCTGCTGCTCCGCTCCTGTCCCCGAGACAACTGCTCCCTTGATCTAATCTTTTCCTCACACCCTTGCTCTCTCCTCCCCTTGTCTCTGCCGGCTCCTCCTCTCCACTGTGGTGACAGCCGTCCCACCCGGCCACTAGGGGTACCCTAACACTATACACATGCACATACAAATAAAACATTTTTATTAATAACATTTCCGGGTTAACTATGCTCCCTTTTGCAGGGGGGTCTGCTCACCCACTGCACCCCTTTGAGGGCAACTATCTATCTATCTATCTATCTATCTATCTATCTATCACATATCTACCTCAGATCTATCTATTTATCTATCTATCTATCTATCTATCTATCTATCTATCACGTCTATCTTATATATGTCCCATTTCTCATATCTATCTATCTATCACATATCTGTCTATCTAGCTATCTGAAATCTGTCTATCAATGTATCTATCTATCTATCTATCTATCTATCTCAGTCTGTCTATCTATTATCTATCTTACTATTTATCTATGATCTATTTATTATTTATCTATCTATCGATCTATTGTCTATCTATAATTTCTGTCTGTCTGTCTGTCTATATCTATCCCATATCTATATCTCTGTTGCACAATGCACATGATATGAAGACATATAGTTACAATATATTTCTGACCTGATTTCTTCTTTAAAGAACTTCTTGCAGGCTGAGGTTCCAACACAGGCATTACACTTGTTAAGTCCAAGAAAGCTTTTGCCGAAATTGTAGGAATTTTTCAGTTTTAAATCAGAAGAGTTTGTTGCTTCTACTTTGTCTTTTGTCACCATAACGATGAAAAATAGGGAATAAAAGTGTCCTACATGTAAAATAAACATCCCGGACCCCATTGATAGCACCTCAGAATGGTTGATGCCAGCACAATCATGTGAATACCTTGTGTCAGGATCATTTGGAGAAACACTAACTCCAGTTTGCTATTAATTTCAAATGTGTAAATGGGAAGATATTTTCTGGCAATGAGCGGAAGAAGGAAACTCATGGAGGATGCAGATAATATAGATTGCTATGGCGCTGCTTCCTATGAAAACTTCAGGGGTTTGTTCCTTTAAGAATTAACTTTTAGAAAACTCTAAAGAATTAAAATTAGTGTTCGGACATTCAGACGTCCGGAGTCAGTCCGGCAGTATTATATTAAGGCTATGTGCGCACGTTGCGTAATTACATGCAGTTACGCTGAGCTTTGTAGTGCAGTGTAACTGCATGCGTCCTGCGTCCCCTGCATAATCTATGAAGATTATGCAGGAGCCGTGCGCACGTGGCGTCTTAGAGCGCAGTGCTTCGGCTGCTGCCCGAAGCGCGCGTTCTAAGAAGTGACATGTCACTTCTTCCGTGCGCTTTGCCGGCAGCTCCTGCGCTGTCTATTGGAGGAGCTGCAGGCAGAGCGCATGGAATCGGCTTTTTTTTTTTTCACTACAGACATTTTCTGCAGCGATTTGAAGCGCACGTGTGCTCTTCAGATCGCTGCAGAAATTTCTGCAGTGACTGTACGCAACGTGCGCATATAGCCTAAAGCAGTTTTTGGTGATTCTTATGAAAATCTAATGTGACCGTTTCAGAATTGTAAATATTTTGGCACTAAAAGTAAAATGATATTTCTCACCACCAGTGCATAGAGTAGAATAATAAAGTAGAAGCATGGTGCCAAGTACGTAACTACATATTTACATCATTTTCCTATATTCTTACCCCAGAGGATAAACAGGGTTTAGCCATTTCAAATCCAACACCATATATTTTTAGGAAGTCAATTATTCTTTCTTGTGAAAGAGAAAAAGGAAGATTTCTTGTATTTGTTAATAGGTTTGAGCCTGACACATAAATGTCAAAGCTTTGAACTATTAGAACTAGGCCTGTTAAGCCTGCTTTACACACTTCAATAGATCTTTCAATCCGTCGTTGGGGTCAAGTTGTAAGTGACGCACATCCGGCATCGTTCGTGATGTATTTGCGTGTGAAACCTACATGCGATCGATATTGAACGAAAATACGGTGATCGCATACACGTCGTTTATTCCTCATACATTGGACGTTTAGTAGTACGAAACTAGTCAATTGTAATGTGTGACATCCCTCATACGATTTTGGTGTCTGATGCTATGTGCGCAGGTGTGCGCTCTGCATCGCAGCTTAAAAAAGGTCTGCTTCAGAGCGCAGCTGAAAAGCTGCGTTCTGAACCGCCTCACAATGTCTGTCATTCACTAATCTCTGTCAGTCAGTCACTATCTCTGTCCCTCTCTCTCTGTCCATGTCAGTCTATCCCCCTCTCTCATATACTCACCAATCCCCGATCCCCGGCGCTGCACGGCATTCACACTGCTCCGGCGGCTTTTACTGTTTTGAAAAAGCCGGCCGCCCATTAAACAATCTCGTATTCCCTGCTTACCCCGCCCACCGGCGCCTATGATTGGTTACAGTGAGACACGCCCCCCACGCTGAGTGACAGGTGTCACACTGCACCCAATCACAGCAGCCGGTGGGCGTGTCTATACTGTGTAGTGAAATAAATAATTAAATAATTTAAAAAAATGGCGTGCGGTCCCCCCCAATTTTAATGCCAGCCAGATAAAGCCATATGGCTGAAGGCTGGTATTCTCAGGATGGGGAGCTCCACGTTATGGGGAGCCCCCCAGCCTAACAATATCAGCCAACAGCCGCCCAGAATTGCCGCATACATTATATGCGACAGTTCTGGGACTGTACCCGGCTCTTCCCGATTTACCCTGGTGCGTTGGCAAATCGGGGTAATAAGGAGTTATTGGCAGCCCATAGCTGCCAATAAGTCCTAGGTTAATCATGTCAGGCGTCTATGAGACACCCTCCATGATTAATCTGTAGATTACAGTAAATAAACACACACAACTGAAAAAATCCTTTATTGGAAATAAAAAACACACACACATTCCCTGGTTCACCACTTTAATCAGCCCCAAAAAGCCCTCCATGTCCGGCGTACTCCAGGATGGTCCAGCGTCGCATCCAGCGCTGCTGCATGGAGGTGACAGGAGCTGCAGCAGACACAGCCGCTCCGGTCACCTCCACGCAGGTAATGAAGACAGCCGCGCGATCAGCTGATCTGTCAGTGAGGTTACCCGCTGTCACTGGATCCAGCGGTGGCCGCGGGTAACCTCAGTGACAGCTCAGCTGATCGCGCTACTCACCTCAGTTGCTGACTGGAGCTGACCGGAGCGGCGGTGAGTAGCGCGATCAGCTGACCTGTCACTGAGGTTACCCGCGGCCACCGCTGCATCCACCGCTGGATCCAGTGACAGCGGGTAACCTCAGTGACAGCTCAGATGATCGCGCGGCTGTCTTCATTAGCTGCGTGGAGGTGACCGGAGCGGCTGTGTCTGCTGCAGCTCCGGTCACCTCCATGCAGCAGCGCTGGATGCGACGCTGGACCATCCTGGAGTACGCCGGACAAGGAGGGCTTTTTGGGGCTGATTAAAGTGGTGAACCAGGGAATGTGTGTGTGTTTTTTATTTCCAATAAAGGATTTTTTCGGGCGTGTGTGTTTATTTACTGTAATTTACAGATTAATCATGGAAGATGTCTCATAGACGCCTGACATGATTAATCTAGGACTTTTTGGCAGCTATGGGCTGCCAATAACTCCTTATTACCCCGATTTGCCAACGCACCAGGGTAAATCGGGAAGAGCCGGGTACAGTCCCAGAACTGTCGCATCTAATGTATGCGGCAATTCTGGGCGGCTGCTGACTGATATTGTTAGGCTGGGGGGCTCCCCATAACGTGGAGCTCCCCATCCTGAGAATACCAGCCTTCAGCCATATGGCTTTATCTGGCTGGCATTAAAATTGGGGGGGACCGCACGCCATTTTTTTAAATTATTTAATTATTTATTTCACTACACAGTATAGACACGCCCACCGGCTGCTGTGATTGGGTGCAGTGTGACACCTGCCACTCAGCGTGGGGGCGTGTCTCACTGTAACCAATCATAGGCGCCGGTGGGCGGGGAAAGCAGGGAATACGAGATTGTTTAATGGGCGGCCGGCTTTTTCAAAACAGTAAAAGCCGCCGGAGCAGTGTGAATGCCGTGCAGAGCCAGGGATCGGGGATTGGTGAGTATGAGAGAGGGCTGCTCAATTCAGTTACTCAGGAGATTAGCGGTCACCGGTGAGTCCTTCACTGGTGACCGCTAATCAGGGCGCGACACAGACAGAGCCGCAGCATGACCATGAAGTCGGGTGAAGTTCACCCGAGTTCATTCTGACAGTGCGGCTCTGTCTGTGTCTGCTGTCATCTGCCATTCAGCTCTACTACATGGCTGTCTGTGTCTGCTGTTAGCGGCCATGTAGCAGAGCTGAACGGCAGATGACATAGTAAAATCGCATCCCTACACATTACACACGCTTGTCAAGTCAATAAATAAAAAAAAAAAAAAGGGTGCCCAATGCATACGTCACAGAACACATGATCTAAAGGATCGCACACAAAATTGATCAATTTAACATAGGCTACTAACGCACGTGTGACAGCAAATGAACGACCTACGTGCAATCTCATTAGATCGCATATGCGACCTGGGCGTGTCACATCGCATACGAGATCGCATACCTAATTGTAAGGTGTAAAGCTGGCTTTAATGAACAACTCTGTTGCTGAATAAAATGTAAATAAATATTTGTAAATAAAAATGTGACACATATTATAAAAGTAGAGTATATCACAAAAGTGAGTACTCACATTTTTTGGAAATATTTTAATATATGTTTTCATGGGATAAAACTAAAGGTATGACACTTTGATACAATGTAAAGTAGTCAGTGTAAAGCTTGTATAACAGTGTAAATCTGGTGCCCTCTAAATAACACACAACCATTAATGTTTAAAACGCTAGCAACAAAAGTGAGTAAATGGCCAAATTGTGCCCAATTAGCCATTTTTCTTCCTCAATGTCATATGACTCATTAGTGTTACAAGTTCTCAGGTATGCATGGGAAGCAGGTGTGTTAAATTTGGTGTTATCGCTCACACACTCTTTTACACTCATCACTAAAAGTTCAACATGGCACCTCACGGTAAATAATTTTCTGAGGATCTGAAACAAAGAATGGTTGCTCTACATAAAGATGGCCTAGGCTATAAGAAGATTGCTAACACCCTGAAACTGAACTGCAGCACGGTGGTCAAGACCATACAGCGGTTTTACAAAAAAGGTTCCACTTATGACAGGCCTCGCTATGGTCAACCAAAGAAGTTGAGTGTACATGCTTAGTGTCATATCCAGAGGTTGTCTTTTCCAAATGGAAGTATGAGTGCTAGCATCATTGCTGCAGAGCTTCAAGGGGTGGAGGGGACAGCCTGTCAGTGCTCAATACATACATTGCACACTGCATCAAATTGGTCAGCATGGATGTCTTACCAGAAGGAAACCTCTTCTAAAGATGATGCACAAGAAAGCCTGCAAAGTTTGCTGAAGACAAGCAGACTAAGGACATGGCTTCCACAACCAAGTCCTGTGGTCTGATGAGAACAAAATATACTTATTTGGTTCAGATAGTGTCAAGTGTGTGTTACCGCAACAAGGTGAGTTGTATAAAGACAAGTGTGTCTTGGCTATAGACAAGCATGGTGGTGGGAGTGTCATGTTTTGGGGCTGCATGAGTGCTGCCGGCTGTGGGGAGCTACAGTAGGAACCATTGTAATGGGATCAACAATTCAGACTGCATCATTAATGTAGAAATGGATTTGAATATTGCTTCAGCACTTGCCCACAAGGGGGCAGTGTCAGACTGTGCAATCACAAACACAGAGGTGGGAAATCCCCTGCTGCAGCTTGTGTGTTCTAACCAGGAACAGAAAGTGCGGGAAAGTGGTTCAGCCCCGGAGCTCAGCCAGGAGAGAGCTGCGTGTGGTCTCTCTGACCACAGGGCTCTTTTGCCACCGGATTCTTGGAGGAATCACCCTGTGGAAGTGGTTCCTGCCATCCCCGGGCTGCAGGACTTTGTTTTCGCCGAGGATCTACCCGGACTGCAGAGCATCGCGCCCGGAGTGCAAATCCAGGGGCTGTGACAACTTGACTGCAGAGCATCGCACCCTGAGTGCAAGTACAGGGGCCGTGACCTCCCTTCTTCTGCTCGGTGTGCCCCGGGACTAAAAGACTGACTATAATCCGTTACCAGCGGGAGAAGATCAAAGGAAAAGACCGAGGAGCTGCATCCCTTCAGCGCTGCACCGGGACCCATCATCGTGAGACTCCAGGCCTGCGACGTGGGAGCGGCATCTTCTTCTGGGATAGACTGGTACGTGATTGTAGGGAAAGTTAGGGAAAGTTGCTGCCATTTCTTTGTTGTTTTTCTCTTTTTTTTTTTTTTCTCTTGCTGCGTACCCGGAAGGAGTGAAGATCCGGGGACTCCACCATACACATGTGCGCAGATAGTTCGGTTGATTGTATTATAAATATGCTTCATAGTAAAGAAATGTTACTACCGGTAAAATCTGAGTATGGGGATTTTGTTGGAATAGAGCATACACACACACCCGCGGCCCTACCACTGGTCGCTTCACCATGAATGGAGGGAACAATGAATGCCAACATGTACTATGATATACTGAAGCAGAGCATGAACCCTCTATGTTCAGAAACAATATTTACTACAATGTGATGGGTGTACTCTGTTTTGAGATGTACTGTATCAATTGGCAGACAATTCTCCCAACAGACCACTCTATGGAGTAATGTAGGGGCTGTGGTGTTACTAAATGTGTAAAACAGGAGGTTTGGAAAAGTAAACTTATATATATAGCATTTAACCTCTTCATGACCTTGGACATATATACATCCTAGGTCGTGTCCCCCTGTTAATCCGTTCAGCAGACATGTATGGCTAACAGGCACATATGGATCAGAGATCCACCAGCGGCTGCTTACCACTTAGATTGCGCTGTCAAAATCTGTATCTATTAAAAAATGAATAGCGGTGGATACCGCTGCTTGACACTGCTGCTTCATGCTGTCACTTGCTCCTGTAACTGGGTGCATCTCTGATTTTGACACAATCTTAAAATTGTTTATATTACCATTTTCTTTCTGACCTTGGTCTTTTTTTACATAAGATGCTGCTCTATACTGTGCTAATATACAGTACAGGCCAAAATTTTGGACACACCTTCTCGTCTCTAGAACAACTATTAAGAGGGTACTTTAGCGGGGTTTGCACGCTGCAACATCGCCAGCATCGGCTAGCGATGTCGAGCGCGATAGCACCCACCCCCGTCATATGCGATATGGTATGATCGCTGCCATAGCGAACATTATCACTACGGCAGCGTCACATGCACATACCTGGTCAGCGACGTCGCTCTGGCCGCCGATCCGCCTCCTTTCTAAGGGGGCGGGTCGTTCGGCGTCACAGCGACATCACACGGCAGCCGTCCAATAGCAGAGGAGGGGCGGAGATGAGCGGCTGTAACATGCCGCCCACCTCCTTCCTCATTGCCGGTGGACGGAGATAAGGTGATGTTCGTCGCTCCTGCGGTGTCACACACAGCAATGTGTTTTGCCGCAGGAACGAGTAACAACATCGCTAATAAACAGGCAACGATATTTGCTTGTAGGACGACCTCTCCAAAACCAACAATTTTTGCCTGTTTTGCGATCATTTAAGATCGCTCGTACGTGTCACACGCTGCGATGTCGCTAAGGATGCTGGATGTGTGCACTAACGACGTGACCCCGACGATAAATCATTAGCAATATCGCAGCGTGTAAAGCCCCCTTTTGTGCAGCAGGCCTTCGTGGTAAAATAGCTGCTAGGAAACCACTGCTAAGGACAGGCAACAAGCAGAAGAGACTTGTTTGGGCTAAAGAACACAAGGAATGGACATTAGACCAGTGAAAATCTGTGCTTTGGTCTGATGAGTCCAAATTTGAGATCTTTGGATCCAACCACCGTGTCTTTGTAGAAAAGGTGAACGGATGGACTCTACATGCCTGGTTCCAACCGTGAAGCATGGAGGAGGAGGTGTGATGGTGTGGGGGTGCTTTGCTGGTGACACTGTTGGGGATTTATTCAAAATTGAATGCATACTAAACCAGCATGGCTACCACAGCATCTTGCAGTGGCATGCTATTCCATCCGGTTTGTGTTTAGTTGGACCATCATTTATTTTTCAACAGGACAATGACCCCAAACACACCTCCAGGCTGTATAAGGGCTATTTGACTAAGAAGGAGAGTGATTGGGTGCTACGCCAGATGACCTGGCCTCCACAGTCACCAGACCTGAACCCAATTGAGATGGTTTGGGGTGAGCTGGACCGCAGAGTGAAGGCAAAAGGGCCAATAAGTGGTAAACATTTCTGACAACTCCTTCAAGACTGTTGGAAGACCATTTCCGGTGACTACCTCTTGATGCTCATCAAGAGAATGCCAAGAGTGTGCAAAGCAGTAATCAAAGAAAAAGGTGACTATTTTGAAGAACCTAGAATATAAGACATATTTTCAGTTGTTTCACACTTTTTTAAGTATTTAATTCCACATGTTTTCATTCATAGTTTTGATGCCTTCAATGTGAATGTACAATTTTTAGAGTCATGAAAATAAAGAAAACTCTTTGAATGAGAAGATGTGTCCAAACTTTTGGTCTGTACTGTACATTGCTGCATATATTTGTTCCAGTAGGTACAATTTTGTGAGTTGCTTGATGAAGGCAACTACGTGGCCGAAACGTCACATGTTCACAACAAATTTCTTTTGAAAATAAACTTTGTTTAAAGTATACCCTGAAGAGTGCCTGGTTTGATCTTGGATAAGCACGATTTAAATGACTGCGGTGGGGATCGCGTCATTCCCCGCCACTGGGCTCCAATGTGTTACCATGGTGATGCGTGGTCAGCTGATGACTCCTGATGCTACCAAGGCGTATTTCCTGTGAAAGCTGACAGAGCTCCAACACTCACAAGAACACTGCATTTCTGCTGATCAGAGCGATGCTGCTCTGATCAGCAGAAATGCACAGGTGATCGAACTGTGCAGTGATAAAGTCCCCTGGGTGGACTAGTAAAATCAATAAAAAATGTAATAACAGGCGATCAAAACACTTGTGTGACAGCGTCTGTGAGTCACTATCATAGTATAAAAATAAATAAATAAATTGGTGTAGGGTCCCCCCGTATTAGGATACCCGGCACAGATAGAGCATACAGGCTGCAGCCCCCAGCCATGTGCTTATCTTGGCTGTGTATCAAAATAAGAGAAACTGCATGCAACTTTTTTTTTAAATATATTTAAATAAATAATTAAAAAATAAACGGTGTGCAATCCCCCCCAATTTTGATACCCAGCCATGATAAAGCCCGACAGCTGGGGACTGGTATTATCAGGCTGGTGAGACCCATGGTTATTGGGCCTCCGCAGCCTAAAAATAGCAGCCTGCAGCTGCCCAGGATTACCACATCTATAAGATGAAACTGGTGCATAGGAGGTGATAAGGGGGATATCATTAACATGACATACTATTATGTGAAGGCAGAAAGGAGAAATTACTTTTGTATATGGGATCTGGAACATCATGGTACAAAGGGACATTAGTATTATATGGTGGTAAAAGGGGTCATATTTGTTGTGTTGGGACCCAAACAGAAACATAATTATTATATATGAGGGCACAAAGGGGGACATAATTAGAATATGCAGGCAAGAGAGGAAAATAATTATTGTACAAAGACACATTGGGTGACATATAGTACAAATCAAAAAGTTTGAACATGCCTGTTCAAGCGGTGGTTTTCCTAGTTGTTAGTAAAATGTGCAGAAATGTTAAGTAAGGAAATCAACTGATAGATACATGTAAATGATATGTACCTGAGGAAATAAATGGAAACAACATTTTCAAAACTTCTCGATGTTTTCCAGAACCGAGTAAGAACACCATATTAGAAAAAGAAGCCAGCACAATTTCTAAACTGTACTTAATAAATGGAGATTTTTCGCAAAAAATTGCAATCTTTTGAGCTACCCCGCCACGTCACAGCAAATCTCAAGGGGCAGTCCTACTCTGAAATATTTTATTTAAAGGGTGCTATGCGGCCTCACACATTTAAAAGCAGAACTGTTTATCCTTTAGATAAACTGTCTGATTTTGGCAAGTGGTGACTGCTCACACTCAGCCATCAGTCCTGTCCACAAGCTATTTTAATTCAAGTAGCACTTGCTTGGGCCTGTCCCGCCCACAGCCATGACTTGTGACATGTCATGGGTATGGGATAGAAAAGCATCAGGTAAGTGTTGTTTCTAATGGATAAACAGTTCTGCTTTTAAATGTGTGAGGCTGCATAGCACCCTTTAAATAAAATATTTCAGAGTAGGACTGCCCCTTGAGATTTGCCGTGACTTGGCGGGGTAGCTCAAAAGATTGCAATTTTTTGCCAAAAATCTCCATTTATTAAGTACAGTTTAGAAATTTTGCTGGCTTCTTTTTCTAATGAACACCATATGCAGATCCACACGTACTGATACGCCTTGGCTATTATTAATGGTTGTCTGAAGAATGTTGTGCCAAGCAGAATACACTTTGGCAATCAAATCATCAAGATCCTCTGCTGGCAGCTCCCTGCAGCATCTCCAGACCTGTTTCCCATTGAACATATCTGGATATCATTGGTCTGCCATTGCAAAGGACACCAACTTGCCCAAATGCATTCAATATGGTAGAACATTAGTCAGAGAACCTTTAATAACCTCATTGATAGCATAACAAGGCAAGTAAGTGCGTATATGTCTGTGTGTGACACTCAGGCTTGACATTAAACATATCAACATACAGTCATATGAAAAAGTTTGGGCACCCCTATTAATGTTAACCTTTTTTCTTTATAACAATTTGGGGTTTTGCAACAGCTATTTCAGTTTCATATATCTAATAACTGATGGACTGAGTAATATTTCTGGATTGAAATGAGGTTTATTTTACTAACAGAAAATGTGCAATCCACATTTAAACAAAATTTGACTGGTGCATAAGTATGGGCACCATTATCAATTTCTTGATTTGAACACTCCTAACTACTTTTTACTGACTTACTAAAGCACTAAATTGGTTTTGTAACCTCATTGAGCTTTGAACTTCATAGGCAGGTGTATCCAATCATGAGAAAAGGTATTTAAGGTAGCCACTTGCAAGTTGTTCTCCTATTGGAATTTCCTATGAAGAGTGGCATCATGGGCTCCTCAAAACAACTCTCAAATGATCTGAAAACAAAGATTATTCAACATAGTTGTTCAGGGGAAGGATACAAAAAGTTGTCTCAGAGATTTAAACTGTCAGTTTCCACTGTGAGGAACATAGTAAGGAAATGGAAGAACACAGGAGCAGTTCTTGTTAAGCCCAGAAGTGGCAGGCCAAGAAAAATATCAGAAAGGCAGAGAAGAAGAATGGTGAGAACCGTCAAGGACAATCCACAGACCACCTCCAAAGACCTGCAGCTTCATCTTGCTGCAGATGGTGTCAAATTGCATCGGTCAACAATACAGCGCATGTTGCACAAGGAGAAGCTGTATGAGAGAGTGATGAGAAATAAGCCATTTCTGCAAGCACGCCACAAACAGAGTCGCCTGAGGTATGCAAAAGCACATTTGGACAAGCCAGTTACATTTTGGAAGAAGGTCCTGTGGACTGATGAAACAAAGATTGAGTTGTTTGGTCATACAAAAAGGCGTTATGCATGGAGGCAAAAAGACACGGCATTCCAAGAAAAGCACTTGCTACCCACAGTAAAATTTGGTGGAGGTTCCATCATGCTTTGGGGCTGTGTGGCCAATACCGGCACCGGGAATCTTGTTAAAGTTGACAATAATGTGCAAGAATCAGTGACGAAGTTGAAGTTACGCAGGGGATGGATATTTCAGCAAGACAAGAATCCAAAACACCGCTCCAAATCTACTCAGGCATTCATGTAGAGGAACAATTATGGCCATCCCAGTCCCCAAACCTCAATATCATTGAAAATCTGTGGGATGATTTGAAGCATGCTGTCCATGCTCAGCGACCATCAAACTTAACTGAACTGGAATTGTTTTGTAAACAGGAATGGTCAAATATACCTTCATCCCAGATCCAGGAACTCATTAAAAGCTACAGGAAGCGACTAGAGGCTGTTATTTTTGCAAAAGGAGGAGCTACAAAATATTAATGTCACTTTTATGTTGAGGTGCCCATACTTTTGCACCGGTCAAATTTTGTTTAAATGCGGATTGCACATTTTCTGTTAGTACAATAAACCTCATTTCAATCGTGAAATATTACTCAGTCCATCAGTTATTAGATATATGAAACTGAAATAGCTGTTGCAAAAACCCAAATTGTTATAAAGAAAAAAGGTTAACATTAATAGGGGTGCCCAAACGTTTTCATATGACTGTATTTTTAATATTTTGTTACCATTTTTTTCATCCTTTGCATACCATTAACAAGTTTATCCATTTTATGATTTTCATAAATCAATAATATTTTCCTCTTTGTGTTATAATTTCAATATTGAACAGTGTAGGCAAGAAAACCACGAAGGAACACATATGGGAAAAAACAAGTAAAGAAACAAACCAGAATATGTGTTAAGCCTTAGATTGCTCAAAGTACTTCCCTTATTCACACGTACTGTACATGTTTAAACATGTATATGAAAAAATCGTACTGGTGTTATCAATATATAGAATCAGCATGTCATTAGTGTGTCATCAATGTCTCACCCGTGTGTCTATTTTTACCATCAGTATCTCATGAGTGCTTTTCACAGATAAACTAATAAATTATGAAGCTTCTCCTATACTTTGCAATGTTGAGTAGGTACAGCACACAGATGCCAATATGATCAAAGAAAACCAACATATGAACAGGTGTGTCCAAACTTTTGACTGGTACTGTAATTATTGTATGGGGGCACAATGCAGGAAATTGAAAAGGAGAAATGATTTCTGAATGGGGGCACTATTGCTTTGTTGGCGCATACTGGAAGCGCTATAAAAGTGTGGAAGATGAGATGTAATGTTAGTTGTTGGAGACACAAAACTCGCATGGCAATGAGGGCATGGAATTATTACTGCGTAGGGCAGAAACGAGAAATGGATGGTATGAAATTGTCATGAAGTTCTGAAGTAGATAACAAAAAGCAGATAAATTAATTACTTTGACCATAAAAAACATCATTAGGGAGTCACTGTATATATATATATATATATATATATATATATATATAAACAGAAGTTCCAGGTGGCACACAATCCTTCAAGGTGCACGTGTCCAAGGAAGGCATCCACAGTATAATTAATACAAAGGACCGGCACTCCAAATCTTCTGAAATATTTTTGTAGTTTATTCCATCATACTATACAGGCGTAAATACGCGTTTCGGCTAATAGTGAGCCTTTTTCACATCTATCGATAGATGTGAAAAAGGCTCACTATTAGCCGAAACGCGTATTTACGCCTGTATATTATGATGGAATAAACTACAAAAATATTTCAGAAGATTTGGAGTGCCGGTCCTTTGTATTAATTATATATATATATATATATATATATATATATATATATATATATATATATATATAAAGTGACTCCCTAATGATGTTTTTTTATGTTTTTTATGTTTTTTTTTAATATATATATATATATATACACTGTGTAATATAGACTGGGCATTCTTTTAGTAACAATATGGTGGTACAATTCAAACCAGAAGTTTACATACACTATCTATAAAGACACAGCTGCATGTTTTTCTCACTATCTGATATGAAATCAGAATAAACCTTTCCCGTTTTAGGTCAATTAGGATTACAACATTATTTTTATTTATCAAATGCCAAAATAATGAAAGAGAGAATGTTTTGAGACATTTTTTATTACTTTCTGAAAAGTCAAAAGTTTACATACACTAACAGTACTATACCTTTAAACAATATGGAACAGCCCATATGATGATGTCATGTCTTTGGAAGCTTCTGATAGGTTTATTGGCAACATCTGAGTTATTTAGAGACACACCTATGGATGTATGTTAATGCACACCTAAAACACACTGCTTCTTTGTGTAGCCTCATAGGAAAGTCAATAGAAATCAGCCAAGATCTCAGGAAGAGAATTGAGGTGTTTCACAAATCTGGATTATCCTTGTGCAGCGAGCCACGGGGTGGTAGTCGTGGGTGAGGTAATTGTCTGCTGCACCCTGGCATATTCCTTGAAAATGGAGTCCTGGCTGGGTGTGTGGTGTTTTACTCCAAAGGTGATACATCTTGGCAGGTTGCATTTTGTCGATGGTTTTGGGTTTTGGTCAGCCAGGACCAGTTGGTACACAGTTCATTGAAGGAGACCACCAGTTCATAAAATGCAGTTTTACTGAACATAAACTTTGCTTCCTCTCTTCAGGACACCCATGTCATGCAGCTCTGCTGCTCTTTTTTCTAGCCTCTGGGCCCATAGGACTCAAGTTATGTCCCTTTCTCTATGCATCAGCTATGACAGAGAAAGAAGCTGACTTAGCTATGAAAATGAGCTACTCAGCCAGCCGCCATCATACATTTAATTGATCATGTACCAACCCTGGAAGCTTCCTTGTGTATCAAAACAAGCCTGAACGGGGGTACCAGGATGGGGGGCTGATATCGATATCTTGAGATCAGGTTTGGTTTGTTAATTCAATTATTTTCACTTTTTTTCAAGCTGAGCAACC
The DNA here is from genome assembly GCF_048569485.1 of Anomaloglossus baeobatrachus. NCBI lineage: Eukaryota > Metazoa > Chordata > Amphibia > Anura > Aromobatidae > Anomaloglossus > Anomaloglossus baeobatrachus. The sequence goes on from NC_134354.1 coordinate 186,817,901, forward strand.
CCTTTAAAGTGAGCTATAATAATCATGTCCTATTCATAGGCAAGGCCAAAATCTGATTGGGGTATATCTGACTCCTGTTAGCAATCTAGCGCACAAAGTTTACCGGAAGTGTTGCTATACCTTTGGTTTTGGCTACGCACCTAGAGTTTAATCACATCATGCATCTGAATGGTAACTATATGAATGTGAATATGTAAACAGCACGATGAAAGGCATCTTTTTTGTTTTGCACTGTGAGATGCCGCTTGCTGAGAACTGTGGAGCTTGCAGGAGGGGAACATTCTTGAAAGGAAGGAAGTGACAGCTTCTCAAATCATTCAGTAGATTTAGCAGATGCAAGAGTTATAAGGAAGTCAAAGCTCTTAGAGAAGGTTTTACATGATAGAACTAAATTGTTAACCACTTTTATAGTGTTCAATGTGTCAGCACATGATTTCTATGGCGCTCAGCTGCACGACTAATTCAATAGTGTTTACAGGAGACTTTTGTAAATGGTACATTTTAAAGAATAATTGCCGTCCCCATATTATGCTGCCTCTTCTACAGAGACATTGAGGAAAGTTGCCACATTGGGTCAAGTGTTCACAGTTGATGCTTAACTGTAGACAGGGCTTTAGTTTTCAGTTTAATAGGTAGAATAGGTAACGTTTCTCTGAAAGTCTTGCTTTAAAAAGCCTACCCTTATTACATGACAATTGTATGGTATCTTGCTTTTCTAATTACTGCTACATAGATCTAAACAATGGGGTATATTAAAAATGATGATGTGTAGAGATGAGCAAATGGGATTCGAACCGAATATAGACTTTTTGAAAAAATCAATGTCTGACTTTGGAGTTTGGGTGATGTATGCATCCAAACTAGTCACTCGAGCATCGCTGTGCTCGGCTACACTCAGATCTCTGCCCAGTGTGAGCTGGTTGTAGTGTCTGAACGGCTCACACTCAGGGTAAAAACAACATTGTTGGATGTAGTGTTTACAAAAAAAACCCATCGTTAGAGCGTTAGAAAATAGTCAATAATGCATTAGCAAGTGAACGCAATGTTAGACTTTGGTCCTTAAAGGGAGGTAACCAGCAGGTTTTTGCCCATATAAACTAGAGCAGGGCCATAATGGCGCAAGGATGCTGATTAGAATAATACCTTTAGCTGAGAAATCCATGGCTTTAAAGCAGAATAATCCTTGTTCAAATCTTCAGAAATTATGCAGTTTGGGCACAGGTTTGAACATCGAGGCGGGACTTTGTGGTTCAGGTCCTCTGTAATGATTCCTCCTCCTGCCTTGCCTCCTTTTCTTTATTTAAATTTAGCTCCACAAATGTAATTACCGCTGTTGGCAACAACTGCACATTGCTATTGTAACATTGTCTTCAATAAAATAGAGCAGGAATCAGTGACGTGTCTCTGCCGCCATTTTATTGAAGACACTGTAGAGATGAATACAACCGTTGGTGGTGTGACGCCCTAGCCTATCAGGTCATCACAGGGTATTGTGCAATCTGCCCTTCTGTGCAATATCCTTTGGTGTTGCCAAGAACAAGCTAATCAAAATCCTAGGAATACTCTACACCACACCCACCAGACACACCGGTGGACGGCCTGAGTGGAATAGGGTCGCCGACTTGGGGGGTTGGTTAAGGGGGGTCAGGAGTTTCAGGAGACAGTGAGTTGAGCAGTGACTCTCAAGAGGAGAGGTTAGGAGCTGGGCTCCGTGAACTATTAGGTGGCAGACATTGGTCTAGGCCTGGTAGGAGCTGGACCCCGGTCGCAGGGGATCGTGACCAGGGGCATGGATTGTCAGGGAGGACAGCCGGCGGCCTTGTGCCATCACCTGGCAGGGGCCAGGGCACGACAGGGTACGTGGACTCTAGGTCAGGGAGAAGCTTCAGGCGTCCTGACAATTTACCCGATGAGGACAAAGCCTTCAAGATCCAAAATCACGGTACAAGCCCAACGAGAGGGATAGGACTTTCCACTACACGGTCCAGAAAATCCCAAACATGAATCCTCAGAGCAAGCTCACCCAGTTAGCCACACTGGGGAGTGGGACCCAATTAGTTTCAGACTAAAGGGACCAACTAGAAGACAAGGTGCCACAGGAAAAGGTCACAGACTAACAGGCAACACCAACGGACATGGGACCCAGGTGTGTTCACCCTCAGCGGCAGCGGTGTCCAGAACTTTGGTTTACTACAGTTGTCGGTGTCAGTGTTATTGGACTGAGTGGGTACGCAAGTGACCCTTACCGTCCCAACGGCACATCTTCGTCACCTTCACCGAGTCCCGGGGCATCCCCCCTACCCGTGGAGGGGTTAAACACCTAGCTGCCCCCAGCATCGCCACCGGGTACTCCCAATCGCAGCGGTGGTACTCCATCTTACTACACACCACGGGTGGCGTCACGAACTTTCCACACGATCCCCTGTACATAACCCCCCTTGGTTTGAGGAGCCGTATGAACCCCGGGTCCGTAGCCCTCTCAAGCCACCGCGGATCCGGATCCGAGCTGCCCAGCTGCTGATGCGGGGGCGACACAGTGGCGCATGTGCTGATTGAATTATTTTTTTAATCAATGCATTAGTGCTGCCGCCGCCGGTTATACTCATCTCCAGTGTCCTCAATAAAATGGCTCCAAAGATCGTGCTGATTCTGGCATTATTTTATTGAAGACAACGTCACAATAGCAATAGTAATAGTCAGGGTATTTTTCATACAATTTTTCTCCTTGGCTTTTTTCTAGTCTTGAGACTGTAATTCACATGCTTGTAATGTTGCATGTTTATTGAACATTTGTTACAGCTCTGTTTTTTGGTGTTTTTTGTCACAATAGCAATGCGCACATACCACCAACAGTGGTAATGGCAGTGGCGCAAAATTTAAATAAAGAAAAAGAAGCAAGGTAGGAGGAGGAATGATTACAGGAGACCCAATCCCCAAAGTACTGCCCTGATGCTCAAGCCTGTGCACAAATTACATAATTTCTGAAGGTTTAACAAAAGATTATTCTGCAATCAACCCTCGGATTTCTTATCTAAAGGTATAATTTTAATCAGCATCCTACTGCCATTTTGGCAATGCCTCCAGTTTATAGGACAAAAGCCTTGCTGGTTGGTTCCCTTTAAGCTCCAAACATGTATAGTAGAAAAAGACTTCCACAGCATTCTAGTGGATAAAATAATATCTTTCTTTCCATAGACCAACCACAAATAACAAAGTGAAATAACACACATGTATATCTATTTTCAAATCTGAATTATGATTACCGTACATAACGGCTAGAACATTATTGAATTGGGTCCACCAAAAAGTTACACTCCTCATATGAACTTGCTCCAGCAGATGTCAATTTATGAAGCTTGGCTATGAGGCCAACTGTGTAGGAGACCATGTTTGTAGCAATACATGTGCACTTCATACAGTATTGATCCATTGATTATAATCCATTTTTTATGGGGGTTTTTTTTGTTAAAGGGTTTGTTCACTATTCACCGTTAGTGGCCACATTGCTGTAAATCTCATAGGGAAGGCTTTTGTCAAATAGCTTGCGTAACACATTTTGCATCTGAGTGGCGCTATTGAAGTTCTTCATCTCCATCAAGTAACCTCCAGGCTCCATGACCTCAGAGATCTGGTGATGTCAATTTCCAGTTGTCCCAACATTACTGAGGCTGGCCCCAGTCTCCCGAGTAACTGGACTGTGGGCGAAGTTTCACCGCACGTCACAGCCCAGCATCATTCCTGCTGCGGCACTCTGTGGTGAAAGAGAAAGTTTGCGATGTGCTGGGATGTGTCACTGGGCTGTGACGACTGGAAGTTGACGTGACATCACTGGATCTCAGAGGTCACAGAGCCCACGGGTATCACTTAGGCCTCCTTCCCCCATCCATGTTTCCAGTATGTGTGATGTACATTTTCACACTTACCGGAGACACGGAGACACTTAGACCAATTAAAATCAATGTGTTTGCGCACACGTGCGTGTTTTCACACGAACCGTGTGTCCGTGTGGAGCATACGTGTGTCTGTGTGCTCCACATGTAGACATGTCTGTTTTTCTCCAGTAGCATGGATGTCACATGGACCACACACTGATTTGCTCTATGTGACATCAGTGTGACACATACTGGAGAAAACAAATGTCTGTGAAATAAAATGGTTTTCTATACTCGCTTGTCTCCACAGCTGATGTCTCCAATTCTGCTGTCACTTGCTTCTGACCCCAGCTCATTATGCTCATTGCAAATGTACTGCACCGAGGACCAAAAGCAGCAGCAGTGCTGGATAGAGCAGCACCATGGACAGGTAAGTATAGAGGTTCATGCTGTCTGTGTGCTATGCGGATGTCACACAGATAGGACACTGACAGCACATGCTGAACACACACACGGACACACGCACCTACACCACGGACTTTGCAAAATGCGTGTATTTTGCATGGACGTTGGAAAGAGTCCTTAATTGGGATGAGCAGACCACAGTAGCACTGCTCAGAGGCAGAATGTGCTATGCAAGCTATTTGACAAAACCTTCCCTATGAGTTTTACAGCAAATTGGTCACTAATGGGGAGTAGTGAACCACCCCTTTAAGATTAGCTTGTAAATTCAAGACTACATAACTCCTTTATTAAATGACAGTTTAGTTTTACACAATGTTTTACATTTTGTAACAAATTATATTCCCTATTCTCTGTTGTAGCTAACTCCATTCGAGGTGTTTGCAGTATATGTTATATGATTACTAGAGTTGAGCGATGTTCGATTCGAACGGTTCGCCAATTTCAAATTCGAGTGATTTTAGTCGGTGTTCGAGTCGTTTGATTTGCTTCAAGTTCGAAAGTTCGAGTTACGTTCGATAACGGTTCGATCACCAAAAAGCGTAGCTAGTTACTAGCTGGCTTTTCACTGTAATAATGTGAGTCACTGTGAATCATGATATTATCAAAATTCAACGTATAATGTGCGGGGGGGGGGACGGGGTTTAGATCAGTGCTGCTGCATACAGTGGGGCGGGCCAATCACAGACACACACACAGCAAAGTGGATTTTTGCCAAACAAGCAAGGGCATGTGTCATTGGCTGTGCATGTCACATGTCACATGTCTTTGCCCTATAAGAACCGGCCATTTTCCCCATCGCCGCCATTATCTCTCTGCTGCGGGTGGGTGACAGTCACCGCTCCCGTACCCGCTGCTGCTGTGTGTGCTATGGACATACAGTACAATCTACACATCGCTTTAGGGATTAGGGACTACTTGTAATTTCAGCCCTACATTACAGCCGTTCATAGCCATTTTTGCTAGGCAGGTCTGTGCCAGCACTGTGCAGGGGTTTATATCACAGTGTCTGGCTAAATCAGCTCAGGCAATTCCTTGGGGCATTGTTTCATTGGCAGGGATAGAAAGTGAGGCTTCCTCTGCTGACAAGCTAGCTACAGCACCTGTGCATTCTACACACCTGTCCATTTTTGCTTTGCAATTTTAATTGCAAAAATTGCTGCCACTTTTAGGGACATACTTAAATTGTCTGGGATACTAACTTAGGCGGGCTTTGCACACTACGACATCGCAGGTGCGATGTCGGTGGGGTCAAATCAAAAGTGACGCACATCCGGCGTCACTTGCGATGTCGTAGTGTGTAAATCCTAGATTATACGATGAACGAGCGCAAAAGCGTCGTTATCGTATCATCGCTGCAGCCTCCGACATTTCCATAATGCCGGTGCAGCGACAGGTGCGATGTTGTTCCTCGCTCCTGCAGCAGCACACATCGCTGTGTATGAAGCCGCAGGAGCGAGGAACTCCAACTTACCTGCCGCCGGCTGCAATGAGGAGGACGGAGGCGGGCGGGATGTTTACATCCTGCTCATCTCCGCCCCTCCGCTTCAATTGGCCGCCTGCCGTGTGACGTCACTGTGACGCCGCATGACCCGCCCCCTAAGGAAGGAGGCGGGTCGCCGGCCAGAGGGACGTCGCGCGGCAGATATGTGCGTGTGAACCTGCCGTAGCGATAATAATCGCTACGGCAGCTTTAACTATATATCGAACGTGCGACGGGGGTGGGACTATCGCTGCAGCATCGGTAACACATTGTTACCGATGTCGCAGCGTGCAAAGCCCGCCTTAGGGTTCATATGCTGTCAAGCAAGGTACACCAATTGTGCATTCTACACACCTGTCAATTTTTGCTTTGCAATTTTAATTGCAAAAAGTGCTGCCACTTTTAGGGGCATACTAAAGTTGTCTGGGATACTAACTTAGGGTTTCTCTGCTGTCAAGCAAGGTACACCAACTGTGCATTCTACACACCTTTCCATTTTTGCTACACAATTTTAATTGCAAGAAGTGCTGCCACTTTTAGGGGCATACTAAAACTGTCTGGGATACTAACTTAGGGGTACTCTGCTGTCAAGCAAGGTACACCACCTGTGCATTCTACACACCTGTCCATTTTTGCTTTGCAATTTTAATTGAAAAAGTGCTGCCACTTTTAGAGGCATACTAAAATTGTCTGGGATATTAACTTAGGGTTCCTCTGCTGTCAAGCAAGGTACATAAACTGTGCATTCTAGACACCTGTCCATTTTTGCTACACAATTTTAATTGCAATAAGTGCTGACACTTTTAGGGGCATAGTTTCATTGTCTGTGATATTCAATGTTAATTCTTCAGCTGTCAATAAGGTTAGGCCAACTGCATTGTACACCACCTCTCCATTTCTGCTACGCAATTTTTAACTGCAGGTAGTCCGGCCGATCTGTGACAAAGGTGCAGGCGTGGATATAATGTTGCCTTCATCCAAAGGTGGTTCTCTCTATGTCTGAGAGAGCTCAACACTAGCAGCTGTTTCCACTTCAAAAACAACTGTCGACCTGCCAATCACACTGCCTGTCACGGGTAAAGGGGTGGAAGGTCAGTGTCAAAAAGCATGTGGGACTGCTGTCTTCACAGTCACAGAGGATGAAGAGCACGCAGATGCCATTGATGGGGCAGACAGTGGTTGCACCGCCCCGCTAGTCCGCATTGTAGCATAGTGACCCTTCCTCATAAACGTATGCTTCATTTAAAGTCGTGTACAGGGTGGGCTCCCCAGTATACAGCAAAATCACGCAACAGGAAAAGGACTCTAGGCAGTTGGGTTTATAAATGATTGTTTAACTTTCCCAAAACAAACAATAAGCACCATGCATAAAACTGAAAGAATAGAACAATCTATTCACAATTCCAAAAGCCTACACCCCTATGCTGCGACACTCGTAATGGCAATTTATACCCCCTTCTCATCAACCTTTGCCTAACCAAGGTACTGTCTAAACAGTTGCCTACTATCTGGTAATCCCTCTGCGTAGCAGTAGCAAGTGTGTGTGTGTGCGAACACGACTTACCAGTGGCGCATCACAAGAGCTTACAACGTATCTACCTAAACATAGAAAAAACCCATTAACCCCCCTGAATACCCTTGTTAGCTGAAGCCTCACAGATAAGGCAGATGATAACAGTGGTAAGTCAAACTACACAGCTCAGTAACACAGTCCTGGAAATCTTGTAAAGCAACAGTCAATGCAAACATGTGTTGCTGTCCCTCTAGAATTTTAACTGTAACTGACAAATTGACAGAGCAGAGGCAGCAAGTCTTATTGTCTATATAGTTGGCCTAAGAAGAACAGATATGTGTTTTGTTAACAAAACAAAGTGTTGCGTGCACGCATTACTGTCTGGGCCCAGCCGACCGTACCCGGGTACTGTGGTGTCCAGTTGCCATAAATACAGAGTTTGTAATCCTCTCCCGGCAAACAGTATAGACAGCACCGGACGAATGTCTGTCTCCGGCACAGGATGCTGCTCACAGGCGTTACGGTCCTCCTCACCAAACTCCAACATGAGTCTCCTCACAATCCACTGAAGTGTTTCCGCGGTGGCTCCTTGCTGTAACACACACCTTTAGCTTTTCCTTCAGTTAGCAGACAACACCTAGTCTGGTCTCCAAGTCCACAGCTGAAGGCCGTTTTGCTATTGCTATAGTGACCAAACAGTCAAAGGCAGATGCAAAAAAAAGCCGCCCCTTGTGGGTAGTTTGCAACAATGCATACAATGAACGGCAAATAAGCATGTTGCATTCACAGTGGATAAAGCTCATCAATACACCCTCACGCTATCACTTCATATCCATGTGACAGTTCATGGACGAAGTACTCAAAGTAGTGAGTTTTTTGCCTCTACTTAGAGATTGGTGACAAATCTTACAGATGACATGACTTGGGTGATCTTTTGCGATGTAAAAAAAGCCCCAGGCTAGGCAAGGCTTACAGCCCATGCGACCTGCAGAGCCACCACGACTTCTGCTCAGAGGCAGAGTTGTGGCTGAGGATTCAGTTGTTGACGTGCTTCCAGTACTTTGTCTCTGTCCAGGAAGACGCAACCTAACCTTGTTGTCAGTAGCATCCTCCTCCACCTCCTCTGCTGAACTCATCAACTGGCTGACTGTGGTTTGACAGTAAGTGGGGTCTCCAACTTCATCATCACCCTGTGTGTTTTCACTCACCTCGTCCTGACGCCTCCGAGCAAACCTCTTCCTGCCCTGACCGAATAGTAAAGTTGTCGTTCCAATCATGTATCTGAGTCTCATCAGCATGTTCTCCATTGTCTCCACCAGGAGGATTTATAGTTTGGGAATGAGGGTGTACATTATGCTTAGAACCTTTTTTATCGGGGCCTGGATCCAACTCACAAAGCTTCTGGGCATCAGTGCAGATCATTTCCTTGTCTGGACTCACTGCAGCTTTGGAGCAGACCTCTGATTCCCAGGCTATAGTGTGACTGAACAGCTCTGCAGACTCAACCATCTCTGTTACCCTATACTCAGCAGGGCTGGTGGAAACTTGAGAGCTGTTAGGAAGCAAGTGCGATTGGGTTGACACCACAGAGGAATGGAGTATTTTGGATGTTGAAGTTGGGGTGGAGGAGAGGCCACTTGATGGAGCACTTGAGATCCATTGAAGCACTTGCTCTTTTGGTGCCTCATCTACATTTGGTAGCGATGGTCGTGTCCGTAAAAAAAGGAATCATATCAGATTATCCATGGGAAGAAGTACACCTCTTATTTTGGCTGGTAGTTGGTGTTATGAATCTGTGCCGCCGTAGATGGAAGCAGCCTGCTGCGGTTCCAGTTGCGCCCAGGTGTCAGATGCCATTTTTGGCCGTGCCTCGGGTCGTCCAGCTGGCTGCTTCCTCCTCCTTGTCTAAGTGTGGAGAGACGGCTAGTGCGCATGCGTGTGCCGATTTACCCCAGACACAGCTTAAGTCCAGTGTTTCGCCTAGTGAGCATGCTCAGCATGACTGTGCCATTACTGAGGCCAAGTCCTCAGTTTGTGCTACTGAGCATGCTCCCACACTTAGTGAGAAAAGCCTCTTTGCACAGGTACTTGGAATCCGGGCAGTGTCTAAGTCCTGTGTTGTGCCTACAGAGCATGCAGAAGCTGAGGCTGTTGTTCAGGCTACTGAGCATGCTCATGCACTTAGTTCATCAGAGGCTAGGTCCGTTAAGGAACTCACTGGCCATTCCTCAACAGTTTGGCTGCTACTATGCCCCCTTGTTATTCCCTCTCCCCCACCGTCCCATGCCTGCTGCCTTGGTGCTGCTGACCGTCTGGACCTTGTAGATCTTGTTATCCCTTCTGCATATGACTCATCCTGCACTTCCTCCCCTTCCTCTTGTCCCACCACCTGACTCGGAATACTGTTTACAGTGTGCTCCAGCATGTAGATAACTGGAATTGTCATGCTGATAATGGCATCGTCAGCGTTAAACATCTTTGTCACCCTTTGTAAACTGTGAAAAAGGGTGCATAGGTCCTGGATCTGAGACCACTCCAGCAGCGTGATCTGCCCCACCTCTGGATCTCGTTAGCCCAGGCTATACGTCTTAACGTATTGCAGCAGGGCTCGCCGGTGCTGCCACAGACGCTGCAACATGTGCAGATTCAAATTCCTGCATGTCGGCACATCTCATTTCAGGCGGTGAACCGGCAGACTGAAAGACTTCTGGAGCGATGCAACTTGTTCAGCTGCGGGGTGTGAACGGTGGAAGTGAGCACATAGCGAGCGTGTCCTCTGCAGAAGCCCATGTAGGCCGGGATAGTGGTTTAAAAATTGCTGGCTAACCAGGTTTAACACGTGAGCCATACAAGGCACGTGTGTAACATTGTCACGGTGAAGGGCAGCACCAAGGTTTGCATCATTGTTGCACACGGCCTTTCCTGGCTGCTGGTTGAGTGGAGAAAACCATTGATGAAACTCGATCTCCAGAGCTAACCGTCCACAACTCCTCAGCGTTGTGACTCACATTTCCCATACATTTCAAAGTAAAGATTTGACCGCCTGATGGCGTTGAGCTCTGCTGCCAGCATAGTAAGGAGGTGTGCGGGATTCCTTGTGCACAGTTACAATGTGGGTGGCCTTACAAGACAGGTTTTGAGCGAAGTTTGAGGACCTAGACGAGGTTGAGGAGGCAGAAGCAGTGGAGGAACGTCTACATACAGAGGAAGGATTGACACACAACTCGTGGGGGCAGAAAGACTTGTACAGCAGACCCTTCTCCATCTGTCACCATAGTTACCCAGTGCCCAGTCAGCGACATGTAACGCCCCTGTCCATTCTTACTGGTCCAAGTATCTGTGGTGAAGTGCACCCTGTCACACACAGAGTTTCTCAAGGAAGCGGTGATGTTGTGTGCAACAGCTGGTGTAGCGCAGGCACGCCTTTCTTGGAAAGGAGTGTTGACTGGGCATCTGCTCTTGGGGCACTGCGATGGACATAAGGTCTCGAAAATCCTCTGTGTCTACTGGGTGGAAAGGCAGCATTTTTGTAGCCAACAGCTTGCAGATGCTGAAAGTCAACCTCTTAGGCATGTCATGCCCTTCGAAAATCATGTAAAACACAGACTCCAACCACAGTCTCCCTCTTTTCCAAAAATTGGGCCACACACACAACTTCACTGGCGTCAGTTGTCCCACAGTTGCAAACTTAAAAAGTTGATTTGCATGAAGCACTATCAAAAATCCACAAGCCTTTTGTCTCCCCAGGATGACACAGCGGTAGAAAAGTCCTCTCTGATCCATGACTTCTTCATCTTGGTTCATTTTTTTTAAAAAAGGGGACTCCAACCACAGTCTCCTTCTTTTCCGAAAATTGGGCCACACACACCACTTCACTGGCATCAGTTGTCCCACAGTTGCAAACTTAAAATTGTTATTTGCATGAAGCACATTCAAAATCCACCAGCCTTTAGTCTCCCCAGGATGACACAGGGGTAGAAAAGTCCTTGCAGATCCATGAATTGTTCATCTTGATGAACGTTAGTCTGTCCACATTGTCACTGGACAGATGCGTGCGGTTATCTGTCAGCACACCTCCAGCAGCACTGAAGACACATTCCGAGAGAACGCTGGCTGCGGGTCATAATAAGATCCCCAAGGCGTAAGTGGCGAGCTCAGGCCATTTTTCCAGATTGGAAGCCCAAAATGAGCAAGGCTCAAGTTGCACAGTAATGGCATCGATGTTCACTTGCAGATACTCCTATATCTGTGTCTCCTCCTCCTTTTACTCATCTAGCTCTTTTATTTTTGCATGAGTATACAGTATGTACTTGTCACTTTTCCATGTGTTTGGGGTGTCTTGTGAGTTGTTTGTCACCTTTTGGACACCTTAGAAGGTGTTTTCTATGTGTTTCTATGTGTGTTTGCCTCCCATTGTTTTCAAAGGGGTTCGAAGGTGTTCGTCGAACGTTCGCCGAACTGAGCCGTCGTTCGACGAACCGAACCGAACTCGAACACTAGGGGGCTGGCTCAACACTAATGATTACATGACTTTCTTAAAAAGGTCTTTACAAGGGACATTTTTTAATTTCATTCAACTTGAAACATAAGTGAACATAAGAAATAAAAAACAAACATTTTGCGTAGGCGGAACAAGGTATTTATTCATGACTTTCACTGCAATATAATTAAGTAAAATACTTTCTATTTTCGCTGTCACTTAATTGCATACTGTTCATGTCTAAGCATATCGTTTTAGCAGTGTTAAAGCAAAATGAATACTTTTGCTAGTAATGTTATTAATATAACTTAAAAAGAAGTCTAAAGGGGGCTTTACACGCTGCGACATCGCTAATGCGGAGTCGTTGGGGTCACGGAATTTGTGACGCACATACGGCCGCATTAGCGATGCCGTTGCGTTTGACACCGATAAGCGATTTTGCATCGTTGCAAAAATGTGCAAAATCGCTAATCAGCGACATGGGAGTCCATTCTTAAAAATCGTTACTGCAGCAGTAACGAAGTTGTTCCTCGTTCCTGCGGCAGCACACATCGCTGCGTGTGACGCCGCAGGAACTAGGAAGCTCCCCTTACCTGCCTCCCGGCTGCTATGCAGAAGGAAGGAGGTGGGTGGGATGTTACGTCCCGTGCATCTCCGCCCCTCCGCTGCTATTGGGCGGCGGTTCAGTGACGCTTCAGTGACGTCGCTGTGACGCCTCACGGACTGCCCCCTTAGAAAGGAGGCGGTTCGCCGGTCACAGCGACGTCGCCGGACAGGTAAGTATGTGTGATGGCTCTGGGCGATGTTGTGCGGCACGGGCAGCGATTTGCCCGTGTCGCGCAACAGATGGGGGCGGGTACCCATACTAGCGATATCGGGACCGATATCGCAGTGTGTAAAGTAGCCTTAAGGGGTACTTTGCACACTACGACATCGCAGGTGCGATATCGGTGGGGTCAAATCGAAAGTGACGCAAATCCGGCGGCGCTTCTCACCATAGCTAAATAAATGCTATGCAGAAATATTATGGGGACTACTTCTTTGATTGGCTAATTTTTCTCCCGAGCACCAGGACTATAGCAGCTGAGCATAGCTTATCCTTTCCTGATATACTATGTAATGGCTGCTAACTTACTACTCAGTCACAAAAAAAAGTGAATATTTTAGCCCATTTATTTAAGTTTTTTTATTAATCTCCAGAAATAGTAATAATCAATGAAACAATAGATTAAAAAGTGTTCAATAAAAAAAAGCCAGTACTAAGTATATACTGTGACAGGGTATGCGACAGAACAGTAAGGGACACCAGGCCGATGAACAATCCAACAAGTTTTATTGAGGCAGGGAGCATAGAACATCCAATATCCAAATGGTTCTTTAGAGTCCACACAAAGAAAACAGATCCAGAGGCACCACCCAGAAATCCAACGCCAAGGACAATGCAACAACAGTCCTTAGATGAGTTCCTTAAATCCGGTAGTGTGGCTGAGACAACACAATCCCACGTAGCAGCTGATCTTCAATGTCCCATAGTCCATACGCAGGCACCTGGACCTGCCCTTAGCACAGATCCTCGCCCTTCACCCAACAAAGCATCAATCAACTAAACATTTGGCTGAATCTTCCACCTCTCCTTAGATCCACCCACTGGATGAGAAAGGGTTCACACCCACTTTAAAGTATGTGACTTTATATGGAGAAGTTTCCAGGAACTACAGGCTGGTATTGGATGAGTCCCATGCAGAGAAGAACATAGACACAGTCACCCACTAGATGTTGACCTAGGCCTGATTACATTAAAGTCTAGACACATAGGCCAGGGAGGGACACACTGTTACAATACTGCTGGAGGCTTGATTACATTATGGTGAAGGCTTGGGGGACACACTGTTACAACCCCTTCTCCCCTCAAGTTGTGTACGGACTAGAGACCTCTACAATGGTAAACCTTGGTATTGGCTGTATCGCCTCTGGCCGAACCACTCAGTAATCAGCTATTGTGAGAAATGCCCCAGAGTCATAAAAACCAAGAACTCTCTGTCCATCCAGTACAACCTCCTGTAAGTGCTTTCTTGGATGATAAGAAGAACTCGGGGCTGTGGCCCGCACCCCATAAACACCTATTGGTCGAACATGAGTGTCTGAGTCATTAGGAAAGTCAACTTGAAGGGGTGACACCTCTTCCCTCATTATACTTGGCTGTAGATAGTTAACAAGTCGATTTGGTGCAGGGTCATTCCTCAGTCTTGTAGATGGCCAGTGTCTTGTAGATGGCCAGGCTACCCACATCAATAACATCTGTGCTGCATCTCACTCCTTCCAGTTTGCATTCTGGAGAAGTAGGTAGGAGAACTTGGTGACTGATATGGATGTGCAGGTGCTGGAGGTGGTTGTCGATTTGGAGGATGACTCCACTGGATAGATGGGAATGTGGCCTGCAGATGCCCGGGATGCCCACAGCTGTAACATCTTCGCTCTTCTACTTTCTTTCCTCGTCACATTCCAGAAAATGTGGTAGGAGCAACTGGAGGCATATTCACACGGGTATCCACATGTGGTGGGGACCTACGAGGTATAGGAACATTGGGTACTGAAGGACAAGAAACCTCTGGTGTTGAGGTGCTGGTCATTTTTTCTCCCTCCATTAGCAGCTTCTTCCACTGAGGCTTGATAGTGAGCACCTCATCAGCTAGAGCTGTAGCTTGTTCTACTGTTTCTGGTCTCCTCTCACGCACCCATTCCAGGATCTCAGTAGGGCACTTGGCATAGAACTGTTCTATTAGGATGACCTGGAAGAAGGTCTCCCAAGTTAAGGCCCCCTCTCCCTCCAGCCAGCGATAGCATACTTGTTTGAGTCTGTGGACATTCATCTTGAAAGACACTTTCCCATCACAGGCTAAAGTACGGAACTGAGCCCAGTGTGTATCTGGAGTCACGGCATAATGTTCTAGAATGGTTTAATTAATGGTTCCATAATCACAGTTCTACCGAAGGTCTATAGCTCTATAAGCATCAGCAGCTCCACCCTCTAAGAGCCCAACCAGGTGTATGACTCGCTGCCTTTCCGTGACTTCCATTAATTGGCATTGATGCTCAAAGTCCTGGAAGAAGCCCTGAATGTCGTCTACAGCCTCATTAAATGGTTTAAAGTCTGTCCGGGATTCTCTGGGAAATTCACTCATGGTGGGTGC
This sequence comes from Anomaloglossus baeobatrachus, assembly GCF_048569485.1. NCBI lineage: Eukaryota > Metazoa > Chordata > Amphibia > Anura > Aromobatidae > Anomaloglossus > Anomaloglossus baeobatrachus. The sequence goes on from NC_134354.1 coordinate 186,832,902, forward strand.
TGTGGTTACAGTCTGTCTGGAGGTTCTAGCTGCCTCCACAGTGAGCCTCCTCTCCAGTAATGCCCTCTCCTTAGCTCCGCGAATAGCCTCCCTCTTATCTTCTATGGTGGTCTCATCTCCCAGCAGTGCCATCTCCTCCTCGTACCACACAACCCCCTGACTTTTTTGGGTATTTACCTCCAGCTCCCGTCTTTCCTCCCCTTGCTGTGGAAATCCTTCCTCAGTGCCATCTTGCAGGCAAGCATCTTCCAAAGCCTCAATTAGTTGCTCCTTGAAAAGTCCTTTGCAGCAGACTCCTAATTCACGAGCCTTTGTTTGTAGGCTGCCCACAGTACAGTTGTTGTACTCTCAGGTTCTGGTTCCAGATGTTGATGGGCCGTTATCCCCCATTCCTTCTGCTCTGATTCCTCCGCTGCCAACCAGTTTGTGACAGGGTATGCGACACAGCAGGCAGGGACACCAGGCCGGTGAACAATCCAACATGTTTTATTGAGGCAGGGAGCATAAAACATCCAATATCCAAATGGTTCTTTAAAGTCCACAATGAGTCCACACAAAGAAAACAGATCCGTGGGCGCCAACCAGAAATCCGACGCCAAGGAAAATGCAACAACAGTCCTTAGAAGAGTTCCTTAAATTTGGTAGCGTGGCTCAGACAACACAATCCCACGTAGCAGCTGATCTTCAATGTCCCATAGTCCATACACAGGCACCAGGACATGCCCTTAGCGCAGATCCTCGCCCTTCACCCAACAAAGCATCAATCAACTAAACATTTGGCTGAATCTTCCACCTCTCCTTAGAACCACCCATTGGATGGGAAAGGGTTCACACCCACTTTAAAGTATGGGACTTAATATGGAGAAGTTTCCAGGAACTACAGGTTGATATTGGATGAGTCCCATGCGGAGAAGAACAAAGACACAGTCACCCACTAGATGTTGACCTAGGCCTGATTACATTTAAGTCTAGACACATAAGGCCGCTTTACACGCTGCGACATCACTCAAGCGATCTCGTTGGGGTCACGGAATTTGTGACGCACATCCGGTTGCTTTAGCGATGCCGTTGCGTGTGACACCTATGAGCGATTTTGCATCGTTGCAAAAACGTGCAAAATCGCTCATCGGTGACATTGGGGTCCACGCTCTAATATCGTTGCTGCAGCAGTAACAAAGTTGTTCCTCATTCCTACGGCAGCACACATCGCTCTGTGTGACACCGCAGGAACGAGGAACCTTTCCTTACCTGCCTCCCGCCCGCAATGCGGAAGGAAGTAGGTGGGCGGGATGTTCGTCCTGCTCATCTCCGCCCCTCCGCTTCTATTGGGTGGCGGTTCAGGGACGCAGCTGTGACGTCGCTGTGACGCTGAACGAACCGCCCCCTTAGAAAGGAGGCGTTTCGCCAGTCACAGCGACGTTGCAGGGCAGGTAAGTAGTGTGATGGGTCTGGGTGATGTTCTGCACCACGGGCAGCGATTTGCCCATGTCGCACAACCAATGGGGGCGGGTACCCATGCTAGCGATATCGCAGCATGTAAAGTGGCCTATAGGCCAGGGAGGGACACGCTGTTACAATATTGCTGGAGGCTTGATTACATTATGGTGCAGGCTGAGGGGACACACTGTTGCATATACATAGGGAGACACCACAGCATACACTATCAAAAAAAATCCAAAATTGTGGCTTATATACAATAAAAACAATAGACTGACTGCTTAAGTGCTTCAATAAGGTATAACATGAACCACGATGTAAACGTATGGCAGGTCATTAGTAATATAGTAAACTTCAAGCTTACCCAATTTCTGAGTTTTCTGCGTGTCCCCCTCACCCCAATGCACATTTCACCCTTCTTCGTGGAGGGCATGTGTTGGGGAGGGGACTGCAATATTTATGTACCTCTGAGGAAATCTATTGTTTCATTAATTATTACTATTTCGGACATCAATAAATATTTTTATTAAACAAATGGGCTTAAATATTTGCTTTTTGTTTGCTATTTAGCATAACCAGTTTTTTGTTGTTTTTATAGATTTGCTTTGTCTGACCACGCAGAAACATTTTATGGTCTTTCAGAACATGCTTTCAACTGCTGCTCAGATAAATTCAATCAATCTGTGTTCATGACCTTCCCTGTCTGAACTTCTCTGCTCCCAAGCCCTGTATTCAGAAGGGAGAATTCAAATACACAGACTGTTGGAAAATATTCTATGGATCCTTGCTGAGCAGCAGATAATAGTGGCTTCTGTTAAGGAGAAATTTCATAGTTTTCGGGAAATCTCCTTCTTAATAGTGAATATCTGCTGTAATCTCGAATTGAAGGTGGCTGAGAGCTGGTGGAGAAATTTACACCACACAATATATCTGATATGAATTCCTTCTCAGTGAATGTGCTCATGTGACGTGCTTTATTTTACAAGTCTTTTTTTAGAATAGTAATGGGTTAATCTCTTAGTAAAATTCGTAAGTATGCCATTGGCTATATTAAAAGCATGTGCAAAAAATCTGTGATGTTTATCCATTTTTGGGCCTTCCTCTCCAGCCCCTCCTGTGTTCCAACTCCATAGCTTGAGTCTTTATCACGTACCTCACAGTCAGAAATTTAGACTTGCGCAGATAGCCAGTCATTAGTCTTCATTCTGTTCTCTTGTTTCACGATATCAGCTGCTGACCTTGCTGTAGACATGCTTACAGGCTCCTGTTACTCATATAGAAAAAACTTAGTTATAGAAAAAGCATATAGAAAAGTGTGTTGTATTCTTACAGTAGAAAATCACATAGAAAAATATATTGTATTCTCACACTAAAGAAGCTTGAATGGAACCATGAAATAGCATTGCAACATATTGTTTGGTAGAGAAAAAAAAGCATAATATAGTACTGAAGAATATTACAAAAAAATTGGGGCTCACAATCTAAATTCCCTATCAGTATGTTTTTTTGGAGTGTGGGAGCAAACCGGTATACCCGGAGGAAACCCACACAAACATGGGGAGAACATACAAACTCCTTGCAGATGTTGTTGTTGGGAGTTGAACCCAGGAACCCAGCACAGCAAGACTGCAATGCTAACCACTGAACCACTGAGCCACCGTGCCACCCTATGTAAGTAAGCCCTAAGTATGGCTTTAGCACAGTTGTGGGACGCACATTGATGTTTTACAAGCCTTACAACATCCAGCTCCAGCAGTGAAGCTCACGGGTCTCTTCCCACCTGGTAGTTAAGTTCCTGCAAGGACTTGGATAGGAGTCAATCCATTAGTATGAAGAGAAAACGAGGGAATCCAGCAAGGACTCAGCCAGGATTGGAGTAAAACTTTCTTTTCTTTATTAATCTTTAAAAGTTAAAAAAAAAATAAAAAGACCCACAAGGATCAGGAACCAAAGTGAATGGCAGAGAATATAACGCAAATTGGACTACGTGTTTCGGTGGTCTTGCCCGCCTTCTTTACGGTCCAAACCTGATCCCTATATATATAGAGGAGACACATAAAAAGTTATAAAAATATAACTCTCCAACTTGTAATGCTATGAAGGAGCTAAAAAAGCTAAAATTCAGAAATGAATGGTTCACCTTGTTGTTTCTTTTCCAATTGTTTTGAATGTTTTCTATAAATATTTACAGCGTTTTTAATACTCACTTTATATCACACATGCCCTCTAATATTCTGGCTTTGAACACTTTGCAGACTTTTGAAACAATCTGTGATAAGGTTTTCCACACCATATATTTTGCTCGGCGGGAATGAAATAGTGTTACCAGATTGCTTTCTCTGCCTTCTCTTGGTTTAATTTACACTGTTATACAGGTCTGAAATAGGACCACAGCTTGACGTCGCTGTTGTCTCAAGGAGTATGAACCCTCATTACACAGATAAAATGCACACTATTTTTGTGACCTGGATGCTGAGCTCTGTATGCCCAAGTTTTCGAATTATGTACAATTATACATCCTGCTACACATTTATAGAGGATCATCAACTTTCTCTTCAACTTTGTTTGACCTTGCAACAGTGAGAGAGGCGCTCTGTCTGCCAGGGAAGCAACAATGTCTAACGGGATCAACTTCTGATGGCAGAATCGAAACTAATTCAGGGGTTGCTGTTTTTGTTTTTTTTTACTTTACTTTCCTACAAGTATTTTCTGAGATAAAGTATCTGTGACTCGTTTGTCACTGTTTCTATAGAAAACTCTTTATCGTAATATAATATGGTAACAATAAACAGGATTTTTTTTTAACAACCCAACCCATTGACACCTGTAAGTGTATGTGCACATGTTGAGTATTTGGATGGAGAAATTTCGGCACCATTTCTGGATCTCTTAGCAGGAAAAATGCAGAGGCAAAAACTAATGTTTTCCCACATTTTCAACTCGTTTTTTATGTTTGTTTTTGCATGCTTTTTTCATCTGCATTTTCTAGCGTTTTTAGACACCAATGAATGCTATAGAGGTAGATAATAGATAGCAATAGATATATAGACAGACAGACATATTTACATATAATAGCACAAAACTGAACTGATAATCTTTCCTCCGTCTCACCTACACTCCCTACCTGATCTATCTATTACAATAAATAACATCACGCTCTCCCCAGCACCCAAAGTTCTGTGCCTCGGAGTGACCTTTGACTCTGCCTTGTCCTTCATACCACACATCCAATCCCTCAACACCTCCTGCCATCTTCAACTCAAAAATTTTCCAGAATCCGTCCTTTCCTCAATTCTCAATCTACAAAAATGCTAGTGCATGCTCTCATAGTCTCCCGCCTCGACTACTACAACATCCTCCTCTGTGGTCTCCCTGCTTACACGCTTGCCCCTCTCCAGTACATCCTTAATTCTGCAGCCCGAATGATCCACCTCTCTCCTCAATACCACCCCACTTCTCCTCTCTGCAAATACCCTCCATTGGCTCCCAATCTTCCATTGTATCCAATTCAAACTACTAACACTGACCTACAAAGCCTTCCATAATCTGTCTCCTCCGTATATCTCTGAACTAATCTCTCGCTACACTCCAAAACGTAATCTTCGGTCCTCCCAAGATCTCCTTCTCTCCTCCTCTCTCATTTGCTCCTCACACAACTGACTCCAAGACTTCTCCCGAGCATCCCCAGTCTCCTGGAACTTGCTGCCTCAACACGTCAGAACATCTACTACACTTGCAAACTTCAAATGGAACCTGAAAACTCACATGTTCAGAAATGCCTATAACCTTCAATGACCCCACTGCCCCACCACCGTGTGAAGCTGCCGCCCCACCACCGTGCGGAGCTGCCGCCCCACCACCGTGCGGAGCTGCCGCCCAACCACCGTGCAGAGCTGCCGCCCAACCACCTTGCGGAGCTGCAGCCCAAGCTACACCCCACCTGCTGTCCCCTCCCCAAAATCCTTTAGAATGTAAGCCTGCAAGGGGAGGGCCCTCTTCCCTCTGTACTAGTCTGTCTATTGAAACTTGTATATGTATTCTGTATGTAACCCCTTCTCATGTACAGCACCATGGAATCAATGGTGCTCTATAAATAAATAATAATAATAATAACCTCCTGACATATAATAAAATTGCACCTTGTGGAGCATAGTGGACAGCTTTTTATGATTAAGTAAATAAACAAATGAAAAAAGACAACATGGGGTTCCTCCTTTTTTTGATAACCAGCAAAGGTAAAGCAGACAGATGTGAGCTGATATTACCTGGCTGGGTATTTTCATGGTTTTTGGGCCCTTCTCAGCCTGCAGCTGCCCCAGAAATAGGACATCACATTAGATGCGCCAATTCTGATGCTTCGCTGTGGCTCTTCCTCATATCCCTGGTGCAGTGGCAAGAGGAGTAATGGTAGTTAGGGATGACATCAGCTAGCATCAAGCCCTGGTGTTAGTAATGGATATGTGTCTATTATACCCATCCAGTACTAACCCAGTAAGTCAGAAGGAAAAAAAAAACACATACAAAAATACTTAATTTGAAAAAACTCCCCTACACTTTCCCTGATTCACCATAGTATTACAAAAAATTAAACGCCATGGGAACCGCTGGACTATGTTGGAGCTGGGAGCTTTGCTTTCTAATAATTTGGATGAACAAGGGACAGTGCCTTGTTTTTATTTATTTGTTTTTCAGGTTTCCATTTGTGGAATACGTTAGAATGCCTGGACTACGGCTGACCTGCATAATTGTTTTTAAATGGAAAACCAGTAAAGGTGTGGGTGAGTGTTTTTTTCAATTAAAGTTTTTTTGGTTGTGTATTTTTTCCATTTGTTTTACTGTGTTAGTAATGGGAGTGTTAGATAGACACCTCTCCATTACTAACAACAGAGCTTGCTGCCAGGTGACACTAGACAACTGACATCAACCACAACTACCATTACCCCGAATGCTGCTGCACCAAGGCAATTGGGAAGAGATGAGGCAAAGCACCAAACTTGGTGCATCTAATGTGATGTGCCACTTCTGAGACAGCTGTGGGCTGGTATTTGTTGGCTGTAAAGGGCCCAATAACCAAAACTTTCGTAGCCTGATAATATCCACCTACAGCTGTCTGCTTTAGCTTTGCTGGTGTTACAACTGAATCCTAACACTCTCACGGATTGGATGAACCAGGGGAGATGTAAAACCAAAAATCCACAGGTCCCAAAACAGGCTAGTATTTGCCTTAAAAGCTTACCTTTTTACCTTTTGTTCTCCATCGGGGATATCAGACAAGCCTCTCCAGGAGTCTCCCATTTGAACTCTTCAATGGCCGACATCTCAGTGGACTCCTGTGTTGTGAATGTCATCCGAGTGGGTGCTTTTATGGAGCTCCCTCTGGTGGCCAGGAATGGTAATTAAGCTGATTTTGAAACTGTGATTCAGACAGGTGATGGAATTAATTCAGAATCCAGGAAATCATATTGCAGATCAGCCTAGTTTATTTAAGAGAACATTTTGTGCCTGGTGGTTGCCGGTGATACATGGTCCTGCCTGCTTCTGAAGATGGCTGGGAGATTTCCCTTCTGTTTTTCCCATTTATTTGGTGCCTGAATCTACTCCAGATACGTTTACTGTTTCTGTGCTTAATTGCTGGATTTGCACTTAAGAGTGTTTTTGCATATTCCATTTGGTTCTGTGTTTTGTTTCTTGTATGTGAGAATCTGTCTTTCTGCTTTTGTGAGCAGGGCAGTTCTTCCAGCAAGAAAGGGAGCTTGCTCTCTGTTTATGTTTGGATTATTTGCACTTTAGAATATTATTTATTCTGTGATTTTGTTTTTTCCCATTATATCTGCAGTTCTAGTGGGGGATAGTCCGTGTGGTCTCAGTATTTTTTATTATCAGGAGACTGGTATTTTTTGCAGGGCTTTTTGCTGGCTGCAATCTGTCCTGTCCTACTGTATCTAGTAAGTCGGGCCTCACCTTTGCTGATCGATATTTTCTATCTTCGTATTGTATTTTCTTACATCACCGTTGTTACATGTTGGGGGCTTGCTATTTCTTTGGGGACTGATCTGAGGCAAGTTAGGATTCCTCATTTCTTTCTTTGAGGTGCAGCAAGTTTTTCAGGCAGTGGCGAGGTGTCTTGGTGTGTTAGGAACATCCCACTACTACTTCTAGTGTTGTCTGATAGATAGGGGATTGCGGTCAGCTCCGTTTCCAACTACTCTTGTGGTTTTGTTTTTTCTTTATTAATGGGATTTTTCGTGATCGTCCACGGTTACCAGATCATAACACTCCTGGATGCTGCTAAAAAGTCATTGGAAGCTAAGACCACACCCCACAGGAGTGTGTTAGAAAATGAGGCCCAGATGCAAGACAGGATTGATAACATTTTGCCCATTGTGAAGGGGCACCTCCTCAAGGCACAGGAGGCACAGACATGAGTGTACAATAGGTCAGGTAGGGGGAAGAATTTCATCCCAATGGATTGTGAGTTGAGTTGTAGTACCAACCCCTGGTGGAGAGCAAGTTCCTGGTCAAGTGGCAAGGCTCTTATGAAGTGGGGAAGATTGGCAAAAGTGAACTATAAAATTCACCAACCAGGTAGAAGGAAGCCTTACCAGGTCTACCATATTAACCTGAACAAGTCTTGGAAACACAGGGTACCTATAGAAGCTGCCTGTCTGGTGGCAAAATCCCAAGCCAGCGGTGAAGATGTCAAAGTGGAAGAAACCTTGCTCCATTCCCAGAAGCAACAGTGTTGAGAGTTGTTGCATAGGAACTAAGATCTATTCTTGGAACTACCAGGTCGTATGCAAGTTATAAAGCAAGATGTACTCATCATGGAGCCGCATGTTTGCATCAACCTGAAGTCATATCGGATCTCAGAAACCCAGAGAGATGATCTCGAAGGAGTTGCAACAGATGGTGAAATTGAGAGTCATTGAAGAATCCAAGAGTAGCTGGTCCATTCCATAGTGTTAATGCCAAATATGGATGGGAAATAGTAACAACTACAGAAAACTCAATGAGGTCTTTAAGTCTGATGCTTACCCGATGCCGCAGGTGCATTACCTCATCCAAAAAAAATTGGACCGGCAAAGTAAATAACCACCATTAACCTCACAAAGGGTTATTGGAATATTCCTCTGTCCAAAGAAGCCAGGGAGAAGATGGCTTTTTCATCAACAGACGGATGTTCCCAGTACATCAGGACTCTTTTCAGATTGCAAGGGGCACCAGCCACCTTCCAGAGAGCCATAGATCGAGTCCTGGCCCCTCACAAGAAATATGCAATGGCCTACTTGGATGACAGAATCATATTTAGCCAGGATTGGGGACGTCTCCTGAGCAAAATCCAAGCAGTGCTTGATGCTTTAAGGAATGGCTTTACCATCAACCTGAACAAATGTGCCATGGGAATGGAAGAAGCCAAATATTTGGGCAATTTCTTAGGCAGGGGTGTAATCAAACCTCAGATAAATAAAATAGTGGTGATACAGATTTGACCACAACTCTGAGGTCAGGTTACCTACAGTCACAAGTGAAAGGCCATGGAAACCAGCTGTGACTACAAATAACCTGAGTGATGTCACCGCTGATCGCTGAGGCTTATTCTCTGCCTTAAACTCACAGCAGGCGTTTATGTTCTTTGGCAGCTCGCAGTCAGTTCAGATGTAGCAGAGCTGGAATCGTCATGGGACATCATGTGGAGTCCATTGGACCTGGGTGTTTGGGGGTTAATAAAGTGCTGAAAGAGGGTTTTTTTGTGTTTTATTTCAAATAAAGAATTGTTTCCATGTTTGTGTTTATTTCTTTTCACTTACAGATTAGTAATGCCTCCCATTAGTAATCTAGGGCTTAGTGGCGTGTGGTTCTTCTTAATTTGACACACAGCCAAGATAAGTCCAATTCAAACTACTTACACTGACCTACAAAGCTGTGCATAATCTTTCTCCTCTGTATATCTCCGAACTAATCTCCCACTACACTCCAACACGTCACCTCCGGTCCTCCCAAGATCTGCTTCTCTCCTCCTCTCTCATTCGCTCCTCACGCAACCGACTCCAAGACTTCTCCCGAGCATCCCCAGTCTCCTGGAACTCACTGCCTCAACACGTCAGAATTAGAGTTGAGCGCGGTTCGTGGTTCGTGGTTCTCCAGTTCTAGGCTTGAGTGATTTTGGGGCATGTTCTAGATCGAACTAGAACTCGAGCTTTTTGCAAAAGCTCGATAGTTCTAGAAACGTTCGAGAACGGTTCTAGCAGCCAAAAAACAGCTAAATCATAGCTTGGTTTCTGCTGTAATAGTGTAAGTCACTCTGTGAATCAAACTATTATCACATTTCAGTGTATAGTGTGCGTGAACAGCGCCTTCAGATCACTGCTGTTTCTATAATGGCGATCGCCATTTTTTTTTTCTTTTTTCTTGTCTTCCTTCCCTAAGCGCGCGCGTCTTGTGGGGCGGGCCAGCATGTCAGCCAATCACAGACACAGACACAGCTAAGTGGACTTTGAGCCAGAGAAGCAACGGCATGTGTGATAGGATCTGCATGTCACATGTCCCTGCATTATAAAACCGGACATTTTCTTCACGGACGCCATTATCTGCCTTCTGCGTCTTTGGTGTCAGACATCACTGTCGCAGCTCCGGCCTCCTGAGTCCTATAGCCGATACAGCTGTATGCGCTGCATACACAGCGTTAGACAGCTTAGGGAGAGCACTTTATAGCAGTCCTTTTAAGGGCTCAAACCGGCAGGGTCAGAGAGCCATAGGTGACAGGTCCTGCAAACAGCAACAGCGTCTGTGTAGCCAAGGTCAGGGATTTCCTCCCTGCATTTCACCATTAGGAGGGAATAGAAAGGCAGGCTTCCATTCCTCTACCCAGAGCACCACAATCCTGCCACTGTACCCTCCTGTCCTCTGCACACTCCAACTCATTCTAACTAAGCCATTATACTAGCAAACACTCAGTGTACCTAGTGGCATCCTATCTGTGGCTATTGGACTTTGCTATAGTCCCACTAGTGCAAGGACATTTGCAGAGCACGTCTGCCTGCATTGCACACTACAACTTTTTTAAACTAAGCAATTTTACTAGCAAACACTCAGTGTACCTAGTGGCATCCTATCTGTGGCTATTGGACTTTGCTATAGTCCCACTAGTGCAAAGACATTTGCAGAGCACGTCTGCCTGCATTGCACACTCCAACTTTTTTAAACTAAGCCATTATACTAGCAAACACTCAGTGTACCTAGTGGCATCCTAAACGTGGCTATTGGACTTTGCTATAGTCCCACTAGTGCAAAGACATTTGCAGAGCACGTCTGCCTGCATTGCACACTACAACTCATTGTTACTAAGCAATTTTACTAGCAAACACTCAGTGTACCTAGTGGCATCCTAAAGGTGGCTATTGGACTTTGCTATAGTCCCACTAGTGCAAAGACATTAGCAGAGCACATCTGCCTGCATTGCACACTCTAACTTTTTTAAACTCAGCCATTATACTAGCAAACACTCACTGTACCTAGTTGTATCCTAAACGTGGCTATTGTACTTTTGTCAATTCACAGTATTGGAACGTTATTTGCAGCACGTCTGCCTGCATTGCACACTCAAACTTTTTTAAACTCAGCCATTATACTAGCAAACACTCACTGTACCTAGTTGTATCCTAAACGTGGCTCTTGTACTTTTGTCAATTCACAGTATTGGAACGTTATTTGCAGGACGTCTGCCTGCATTGCACACTCAAACTTTTTTAAACTCAGCCATTATACTAGCAAACACACAGTGTACCTAGTTGTATCCTAAACGTGGCTCTTGTACTTTTGTCTATTCACAGTATTGGAACGTTATTTGCAGGACATCTGCCTGCATTGCACACTCAAACTTTTTTAAACTCAGCCATTATACTAGCAAACACACAGTGTACCTAGTTGTATCCTAAACGTGGCTATTGTACTTTTGTCAATTCACAGTATTGGAACGTTATTTGCAGGACATCTGCCTGCATTGCACACTCAAACTTTTTTAAACTCAGCCATTATACTAGCAAACACACAGTGTACCTAGTTGTATCCTAAACGTGGCTATTGTACTTTTGTCTATTCACAGTATTGGAACGTTATTTGCAGGACATCTGCCTGCATTGCACACTCAAACTTTTTTAAACTCAGCCATTATACTAGCAAACACACAGTGTACCTAGTTGTATCCTAAACGTGGCTCTTGTACTTTTGTCTATTCACAGTATTGGAACGTTATTTGCAGGACATCTGCCTGCATTGCACACTCAAACTTTTTTAAACTCAGCCATTATACTAGCAAACACACAGTGTACCTAGTTGTATCCTAAACGTGGCTATTGTACTTTTGTCAATTCACAGTATTGGAACGTTATTTGCAGCACGTCTGCCTGCATTGCACACTCAAACTTTTTTAAACTCAGCCATTATACTAGCAAACACTCACTGTACCTAGTTGTATCCTAAACGTGGCTATTGTACTTTTGTCTATTCACACTATTGTAAAGATATTTGCAGCACATCTGCCTGCATTGCACACTCAAACTTTTTTAAACTCAGCCATTATACTAGCAAACACTCAGTGTACCTAGTTGTATCCTAAACGTGGCTATTGTACTTTTGTCTATTCACAGTATTGGAACGATATTTGCAGCACGTCTGCCTGCATTGCACACTCTAACTTTTTTAAACTCAGCCATTATACTAGCAAACACACAGTGTACCTAGTTGTATCCTAAACGTGGCTATTGTACTTTTGTCTATTCACAGTATTGGAACGTTATTTGCAGCACGTCTGCCTGCATTGCACACTCAAACTTTTTTAAACTCAGCCATTATACTAGCAAACACTCAGTGTACCTAGTGGCATCCTAAACGTGGCTATTGGACTTTGCTATAGTCCCACTAGTGCAAAGACATTTGCAGAGCACGTCTGCCTGCATTGCACACTACAACTCATTGTTACTAAGCCATTATACTAGCAAACACTCAGTGTACCTAGTGGCATCCTATACGTGGCTATTGTACTTTTGTCTATTCACACTACTGCAAATCTATGTGCAGCACCTCTGCATGACAACCTCGTGCTCTGTTTTTAATAAGCTATAATGATAGCACAAAATACTGCCATTTTGTGGCATCATAGAACTGGATGTTGTATTCCATTAGTGCCCCACTGGTGACAAGCTATTTCTAGCACCTCTACATCACACCCTCATGCACATTTTGCTACGCTAATGTTATAGCAAACTCATGGAATTCATTGCTGCATTTCATAATTCGGAGGGATAGAAAGTCAGGCTTCCTTTAGCTTTTCCTTCTGTTCATAGACAGCATCTCCAAGACAAATTTCCCCTCCACGTCTAAGTGTGGAGAGGCAGCTAGTGCGCATGCGTGTGCCGATGTACCCCAGCTGCAGCATAATTACAGTGTTTCGCCTAGTGAGTATGCTCAGCCTGACTGTGCCATTCCTGAGGCTAAGTCTTCATTTCGGGATACCTTGCATGCTCCCACACTTAGTGTGAAAAGCCTCTTTGCACAGGTACTTGCATTCCGTGCTGGGTGTAAGTCCTGTTTTGTGCCGAGACACCATGCTAAAGCTGATAGTCTTTTTTCAGAGACTCTATTTCATGCAACTGACCATGCTCAGGCACTTACTGCATCAGAAACTAGGTCCGGTAATGAACTCTTTGGCCCTGCCCCTGATGTGGGGGGCCCATTTAGACCACAGGGCATCAGGTGTCCTGACGATGTGGCCAGGCCACTCCCAAATGGCTTGCAGAGGCCCGCCCCTATGACTTGTCACCTCATTATTGATGGTCAGACGATGACTGGGGAGGTGTTTGGGTCATGACAGCCATGAGGTCATCATTGAAGTTGCGGTTCCAAATAGGACGCTAGTTATGCCACTCATGACGTATCACTCTGCTTTTGTCTCCAGGAGGTGCATTGTGGTCCACCCTGGTTTGGGGCGGACCCAGGTTATAAAAGGGGCTGGAGCCAACAAGGAGGTGCGCAGTCTTCTATTATGCTCCGAAAGAGCACACCTCCATATGTTGAACCCATTGCGGCTTTAGGCCAGAGGTAGGCAGGGATAGGGCGTCGATGCAGGTCGCCCCCACAGTTTGTAACGCAGAACGGTTAAGACCAGCTCCTGTCCTAACAGTCCTGCTTGTGCAGCCCAGTGGCATTAACAGGCCTGCTGCTGCTGATGCGCCTGCTGTCCACAGGTGTGGCCCCAATGCACACGGTCAGCGTACTCAATGGCCCCTGTGTTGTTAACAGGGAGTTCCTGGGCTGGGTGGGCATGTGGACCCTGTGACGCTAACAGGGCTCACAGTCTCCAGATCCGAATGGCGTCTAACTCGGTTCAGGCTACTATTAGTTTCATAGCCACACAGCTCTGTATCCTCCACCAAACCTTCAAGTTGCCAACCTCTCCTTTTCCAACTGGGAGCACGGTGGACACTGACTGCTGATGGGGATATATACCTTTCTCTTTCTTTTCTTATTAATTTTCGTTATATAGCGGTCACAGATTATATACCACTTTATCCAAATCTGCCAGTCCCACTGTAACAGATGTTGTTTCTTCAGCAAATGTTACAGTTGCTTAACCACCAAATCCACGGACCAAAATTTTTTTCCCCTTTCCAACACACCTGTTCCCCTTTCCAACAGCATCTGTCCTTTTTCAACTCATTTTGGGATATGACCAAAAGTGCAACTGTGCAGGGACACCGTACTCAACGCCATCTCAGCACAGCAGCCATCCCTCGGTCCCTCCGATGTGGACAAGTAAAAGACCATTTCCTCCTATCCATGACAAAGCGTTGAGATTCACTCTGTGCAGCACTGGTGTTTAGTGGAAAAGTAGATCTAAGATTGCGTACCACATTCTGCAGATACTCCTGTATACGTGCGTCTATTTCTATGGCAGGAATTATTTCGCCAAATTTTGTCTTGTACCGGGGATCTAACAGTGTGGCAACCCAGTATTCAGGATTACTTCAAATTCATACAATCCGAGGGTCATATAGGTAGTGCAGCAAGAAGGCGCTCATGTGTCTTGTGCATCCAGGAGGACCAAGTCCTTGGTGTGTTGGTGGCAGAGAGGTGAGAATCGTGCATCCTTCCTCTGCCCTCTACCCACAACCTCGCACAACCGAAATGTGAGCAAGCTCTCACTCATCTGCTGAGTCTTCCATGCCCATCGCCAGTTCGTCCTCCATTTCTTCATGGGCTCCTGCACTTTCATCAACACTTTTTGCTGATACTATGCGCCCTTGTTAATCCCTCTCCCTCACCATGACTGCCGCATAGGTGCCGCTGACCATCTGGACCTCGTAGATCTTGTTATCCCTTCCGCATATGACTCCTCATGTACTTCCTCCCCTTCCTCTTGTCCCAACACCTGACTCCGAATAATAATTACAGTGTGCTCCATCATGTAGATGACCAGAATTGTCACGCTGAGAATGACATTGCCAGTGCTAAACATCTTCGTCGACATTTGTGAACTGTGTAGCAGGGTGCATAGGTCCTTGATCTGACACCACTCCAGCAGCGTGATCTGCACCACCTCTTGATCAAGTTATCCCAGGCTATATGTCATACCGTATTTCAGCAGGGCTCTGCGGTGCTGCCACACACGCTGCAACATGTGCAGATTCAAATTCCTGCGTGTGGGCACATCGCATTTCAGGCGTTTAACCACCAGACCTAAAGACTTCTGT
Source organism: Anomaloglossus baeobatrachus (assembly GCF_048569485.1). Classification (NCBI taxonomy): domain Eukaryota; kingdom Metazoa; phylum Chordata; class Amphibia; order Anura; family Aromobatidae; genus Anomaloglossus; species Anomaloglossus baeobatrachus. The sequence goes on from NC_134354.1 coordinate 186,848,087, forward strand.
AAAGACGAAAGTTGTTGAGCTGCTGTGTACGCACGATGGAAGTGAGCACATAGCGAGCGTGCACGCTGCACAAGGCCATGTAGGCCGTGATGGTGTTTTAAAAATTGCTGGAGAATTAGGTTCAACACGTGAGCCATACAAGGCACGTGTGTCACATTGCCCTGACGATGGCCCGCAGCCAGGTTTGCATCATTGCCGCACACGGCTGTTAAGTCACCAACGGAGTCCGCTCCGTCAATTTGTACTCCGGTCGCCAGGTGACAACGTGTTCCTTTCATGAATATTGCTGATGATGGGAGAGTAGTCGATGCCAGCGGCGCAGGTGGACGCAGGTTATGCTCACCCACTGGGCTGCATTACCTTGACAGATGCAGAATCTCTGGCTGAATGTAGCTGGTGGGTATCTCACAGATGAAATACCATCATTCAGCTACAACCAATGGGAAGACAACACACCCTTTTTTATGCCCATCCTGTCTGCAGACCACTGCCAGACATAGCTATGAACCTCTGGTTAATTTTACCCCCAGTTCAGTTTTATGATTTTGTGTGCTTGTTACCTGACTACGTTTCCTGCTTGCTGTTTATGTACCTTGTTGGCCGATACGCATTTCACCTCTGCTTGTTTTCTGATTAAGTCCTGGCCGTCCCATTCTGTTCCTGTTCCTCAATTAATGTTTTGACCCTGCCTGACTACTATTCTCTGTAATAGCGGTGTGACTCACATTTCCCATACATTTCAAAGTAAAACTTTGACCGCCTGATGGCATTGAGCTCTGCTGCCAGCATAGTAAGGAGGTGTGTGGTAGTCCTTGTGCGCAGTTGCAAGGAAGGGTGGCCTGACCACACAGGGTTTGCGCCAAGGTAGAGGACCCACACGAGGTTGAAGAGGCAGAAGCAGTGTATTAACTTCTACATACAGAACAAGGATTGAAACAACTCGTGGGGACGGCAAGACTTGTACAGCAGACCCTTCTCCATCTCTCACCATAGTTTGCCAGTGCCCAGTCAGTGACATGTAATGACCCTGTCTATGCTTACTGGTCCAAGTATCTGTGTTGAAATGCACCCTGTCGCACACAGATTTTCTCAAGGAAGTGGTGATGTTGTGTGCGACATGCTGGTGTAGCGCGGGCATGCTTTTCTTGGAGAAGCAGTGGTGATTGGGCATCTGGTACTGGGGCACAGCGACAGACATAAGGTCTGTAAAATCCTGTGTGTCCACTACGCGTAAAGGCAGCATTTCGGTAGCCAACAGCTTACAGAGGGATAGAGTCAACCACTTAGCTTTGTCATGGGTCGCAGTAAGTGGCCTTTTATTTGACCACATCTGAGGGACAGAGATCTGGCTGCTGTCTGTAGACGGTGTTGAGTAGGGTGTCCCTGGAAAAATGCAGGTTTGTGAGAAAAGTGCAGGCGGAGACATGATGTTGCCTTCATCTTGCCTTCAGATCTGTTCATCTTGTATCATTTTTAAAAAACACAGCAAGCAAGGGTTACTCCAAGCGGAGTCTACCTTTTTTCCCAAAATTGGGCACACAGACACCCCATCAGTGGCAGCACTTGTGCCCTAGTTGCAAACAGGATGTTTTGATTTGCATCAAGCACATTCCAAATCCACAAGCATTTACTCTCCCCAGGATGACACAGGGGTAGTAAATTCCTTCTGGATCCATGACTTGTTCATTTTGATGAACGTCAGTCTGTCCACATTGTCACTGGACAGACGCGTGCGCTTATCTGTCAGCACACACCCAGCAGCACTGAAGACACGTTCAGAGACAACGCTGGCAGCTGGACACGACAAAATCTTCAAGGCGTAACTGGAGAGCTCTTGACATTTTTCTAGATTTGAAGCACAAAAGGAGCAAGGCTCCATTTGCAAAGTCATTGCATCGATGTTCATTTGGAGATACTCCTGTATCATCCTCTCCATCCGTTGACTATGTGTCAGACTTGTTGTCTCTGGTGGCCTTGCAAAGGAGGGTCTAAAAAAATTATGAAAAGATTCCATAAAATTGCTGTTACCAGCACCAGATACGGTCCTACTGGTACGGGTAGACTGTTGAAGATGACGAGGCCGTCCCATGTTTGTCAAGTTACAACTGGGAGAATCACTCCCTTCACCTGCACGGTTGTTTGGTGGAAAAGCCGAGCTAAGATCGAGTAACAGCTTCTGCTGATACTCCTGCATACGTGCGTCCCTTTCTATGGGTGGAATTATGTCACAAAATTTGGACTTGTCCCGGGGATCTAATAGTGTGGCAAGCCAGTAGTCATCATCACTTCTAATTTTGACAATACGAGGGTCATGTTGGAGGTAGTGCAACAAGAAGGCACTCATGTGTCTTGCGCAGCCATGCGGAATAAGTCCACGCTGTGTTTGTGGCATAGAGGTGCTAACCGTTCTTTCTTCCTCTGTCATCTCCCCCCAACCTCTTTCAACTGAAATTTGACCAAGGTCCCCCTCATCTGCTGAGTCTTCCATGTCCATGGACAGTTCGTCCTCCATATCTTCATGTCCTCCTGCACCTTCCTCAACATCTCGCCTGCTACCATGCGCCCTTGTTGATCCCTGTCCCCCATGGTCCCATGCCTGCCGCGTTGGTGATGATGAACGTCTGGACCTTGGTGATGTTGTTGTGTCTTGCGCATATGAATCCTCCTGTAGTTCCTCCCCTTCCTGTTGTTCCACCCCCTGACTACGAATAGTGTTTAGCGTGTGCTCCAGCATGTAAATGACTGTAATCGTCATGCTGATAATGGCATTGTCAGCGCTAAACATATTCGTCGCCATGTCGAAACTGTGCAGAAGGGTGCATAGGTCCTTGATCTGAGATCACTCCATCAGGGTGATCTGCCCCACTTCTGCATCTCGTTGGCCCAGGCTATACATCATGACGTATTGCACCAGGGCTCGCCGGTGCTGCCACAGTCGCTGTAACATGTGGAGAGTTGAATTCCAGCGTGTCGCCACATCGCATTTCAGGCGATGAACCGGCAGGCCGAAAGACTTCTGGAGCGATGCAAGTCCCTCAGCTGCGGCGCTTGAACGGCGGAAGTGAGCAGACAGTTTTCGTGCCCTGTTCAGAAGGCCATCAAGGCCGGGATAGTGTGTTAAAAATTGCTGGACGACAAGGTTCAACACGTGAGCCTTACAAGGTACGTGTGTCACCTTGCCCAGGCGAAGGGCCGCACCCAGGTTTGCAGCATTGTCGCACACGGCCTTACCAGGCTGCAGGTTGAGTGGAGACAACCATTTATTAAACTCGGACCGCAGAGCTGACCACAACTCCTCAGCTGTGTGACTCTTATTCCCAAGACATGTCAAGCTAAAGACCGCCTGATGCCGTTGCGCTCTGCTGCCAGCATAGTAATGAGGGTTGCGTGATTCCTTCTGCGCAGTGAGAACGCTGGTGGCCTGACCAGGCAGGCTTGGGGCGGAGGTGGAGGACCCAGATGAGGTGGAGGATGCAGAAGCAGTGGCGGAACTTGGACAGACAGAGGATTGACACACAAGTCGTGGGGATGGCAAGACTTGTGCAGCAGACCCTTCACCATCTATCACCATAGTTACCCAGTGGCCAGTCAGCGACATGTAACGTCCCTGTCCATGCTTACTGGTCCAAGTATCGGTGGTGAAATGCACCCGTTCACACACAGAGTTTCTCAAGGAAGCGGTGATGTTGTGTGCGACATGCTGGTGTAGCGCGGGCACACCTTTCTTAGAGAAGTAGTGGCGACTAGGCATCTGGTACTGGGGCACAGCGACAGACATAAGGTCTCTAAAATCCTGTGTGTCCACTAGGCGGAAAGGCAGCATTTCTGTAGCCAACAGCTTACAGAGGGATAGAGTCAACCTCTTCGCTTTGTCATGGGTCGCAGGAAGTGGCCTTTTATTTGACCACATCTGAGGGACAGAGATCTGGCTGCTGTGTGTAGACGGTGTTGAGTAGGGTGTCCCTGGAAAAATGCAGCTTTGTGAGGAAAGTGCAGGCGGAGACATGATATTGCCTTCATCCAACGTTGGTGCTATCGATGTCTGAGAGAGCTGTACACACTCACTTGTTTCCCGTTCCAAACCAACTGACGACCTACCAAGCAAACTGCCTGTTGCGGTTACAGTGGTGGAAGTTGTGGGTGGAAAAACAGGTGTGACAGCTGTCCCCACAGTCCTAGAAGATGACGAGCGCGCGGATGCCCTGGAAGGGGCAGGCGGTGGATGGTTGGCTCCACTATGCCGCATTGCAGCACGGTGAGCTTCCCACCAGGCCATATGATATTTATTCATGTGACGATTCATGGAAGAAGTTGTCAAACTGCTGAGGTTTTGACCTCTACTAAGATAACCATGCCAAATGTTACAGATCACATAATTTGGGCGATCTTTTTTTATGTCAAAAAAGGACCAGGCTAGGCAAGGCTTAGAGGCCATGCGACCTGTTGATCCACCCCGAATAATGCTCAGAGGCAGAGTGGTGGCTGAGGATGCAGTTGTAGACGTGCTACCAGTGCTCCGACTGTGTCCAGGAAGGCGCCAGGTTACTTCGACGTCGGTTGCATCCTCCTCCACCGCCTCTGTTGACCTCCTCGAGTGTCTGACTGTGGGTTGACAGTAGGTGGGATCTAGAACTTCATCATCAATTGTTGTGTTTGCACTCCCCTCCCCCTCAGACCGAGTTTCTTCTTGCCCTGACCGAATATTTAAGTTGTCATCCCAATCGGGTATCTGCGTCTCATCTTCATCAGTATGTTCCTCATTGCCTATAATCACAGTTGTTGGAAAGGCAGCATTTTGGTAGCCAACAGTTTGCATATGATGAAAGTCAACCTCCAAGCCATGTCATGCCCTTCTAAAAGCATGTAAAACACAGCGAGGGGACTCCAACCACAGTCTCCCTCGTTTCCACTAACTGGGCCACACACACCCCACTTGACTGGCATGGGTTGAGCCCCCTTTTGAAAAAGAAAAAGATGCTTTGCATGAAGCACTCTCAAAAATACGCGTGCCTTTCCCGTCCCCTGGCTGACCCAGGGGAAGAAAAGTCCTCTGAGAGCCATGACTTGTTCATCTTGGTTCTTTTAGAGACACAGCGAGGGGACTCCAACCACAGTCTCCCTCGTTTCCACTAACTGGGCCACACACACCCCACTTGACTGGCATCGGTTGAGCCCCCTTTTGAAAAAGAAAAAGATGCTTTGCATGAAGCACTCTCAAAAATACGCATGCCTTTCCCGTCCCCTGGCTGACCCAGGGGAAGAAAAGTCCTCTGAGAGCCATGTCCACATTGTCAGTGGACAGACGCGTGTGCTTATCTGCCAGCAGACCCCCAGCAGCACTGAAGACAGGTTCCGAGAGAACGCTGACTGCAGGACACGACAAGATCCCCAAGGCGTACGTGGCGAGCTCAGGCAATTTATCCAGATTGGAAGCCTAAAATGAGCAGGGCTCAAGTTGCACAATAATGGAATCGATGTTTCCTTGCATATACTCATATATCTGTGTGTCCTCCTCTTTTTCCTTGTCCAGCTCTTTTGTTTTCGCATGAGTATATGTCCTTGTCACTTTCCCATGTGTTTGTGTTGTGTTGTGAGTTGTTTGTCACCTTTTGGACACCTTTGAGGGTGTTTTCTAGGTGTTTTTATGTGTTTGTGAATGCCTGCCATAGTTTCCTATGCAGTTCGAGTTCGGTTCGTCGAACGTTCGACGAACCGAACTCGAACGGGACCTCCGTTCGGCGAACCGACCTCGAGCCGAACCGGGACCGGTTCGCTCATCTCTAGTCAGAATATCCCCTACCCTTGCAAACTTCAAACGGAACCTGAAAACCCACCTGTTCAGAAATGCCTACAATCTACAATGAACTCACTGCCGCCCGACCACCGTGCGGAGCTGCTGCCCGACCACCGTGCAGAGCTGCCGCCCGACCTATACCCCACCTATTGTCTCCTCCCCATAATCCTATAGAATGTAAGCCCGCAAGGGTAGGGCCCTCTTCCCTCTGTACTAGTTTGTCTACTGTAACTTGTATATGTATTTTGTATGTAACCCCCTTCTCATGTACAGCACCATGGAATTAATGGTGCTCTATAAATAAATAATAATAATAATAATAATAATAAGTGCATGGCTGGGGGCTGTGTCTTGTAGCCATGGACTTTGTCTGTGCTGGTATCAATATATAGGGGGAACCGCACTGCATTTTAAATTTATTTTATACCAATATAGCGCTGTCACAGTGGGTGGGGATGGTGTCTGACTGCAGCCAATCAGAGATGATGGAGGGCGGGGAAAGTTTTACATTGATTTCCTTGGTCAATCACAGCCATACCAATATTTGACATGGCTGTCATGGGGCCGGGAGAGGATGGTTTCTGCAATTTGAACCTATACTGATCCAAACCGAACATTTCCAACTTTTTGGTCAAATGTACGGTTTTCCAATCCGGACCTGATCCCTCCAAGGATTGTACGATTTTGTAATTTTCTTATCTTTTCAAATCAAGATCACTCATCTCTAGTTGAGAATAAAAAAAGTTTAATTTGTACGTTTTTTGTTATTACCTTGAAATACAAATTTACACTGAGTTTCAGTTTGCAAAATTTGATATTTTTTTCATTTTTAAACCCCCTGATATGCATTAGCCTTCTTTTGGTTTCATGTTTCTCTCGTAGGTGAGTTCCTCCCTTTACTAAAGGGAATCTATCAGCCGGTTTTTGCTGTCTAATCTGATTGCATCGTCAGGTAGGGAAAAGACCCCAATTCCAGTGATGTATCACTTAGTATACTGGGAGCATCCTGGGCCGGCTTCAGGTTTTCGTGGGCCAAAGAGTCTCAGTGGGCCCATGCACATCTGACACACAAATATAAAAACATGTACATAGTTTATACACATGTATTCGTACGCATACAGGCATACATAAATATACATATTTGAAGACAAATTCCCCAAAATACATGTAAACAGACATAAGTATATACACAGTCATATACACTGACATACGTAAATATACACATCATAAATGCAGACACATTAGAAATATTTTTAATATGAGGAAGCCAGCAGCAGCCTCACTCACCTTCTCCGCTTGTCTCCCATGCAGCTCCTCCTGGGCATGTGTCTGTGTAGGGCGCATTGCTCGCTCAACCAATTTCAATTTATAGAAAAGAGGATCACTTGAAAACCAAAATAAACTCTCTAAAACGTAACATTTATTGATTCCATTAAAATACTAAACCAATACTGAAAACTGGAATAATATCAAAATATATAAAAGAGGACATCAACAAGTCGTGATTTGTGATAATTGAGTGAGGTCCTGATATAGGGCAGTGGGCAAGGGGTGTACTTTTACTTTTCTACTGAGTAATTTCCACACTTTTCTCATCATGCTGATTATGCTCTAGGTACCCTCTTTTCTCTCTACATAATTTCTGTGATTTCCTATCCCCAACAGATTGTTTTGTGTGTGCTTTCCTTTATATCTGCACTCAAATGTTGCTCAGTTTGTGTGAGCTGCTCTCCCTAAATTATTTGATGTACCTATACCACCTCCTTCTTCTCCTTGCTATCTCAAACACTGTGAGAAGAGAAGCATAAGGCCATGTGCGCACTAGAAAATGGAATTTTTTTAAGAAAATTCTGGATTTCTGCAAGAATCCCGCACCCGCGGCAGAAATCCGCATGGTTTTACCGTGGGATGTTGCAGATTAGCCGCGGAATTTCTGCTGTTTTTCCACAGGTTGGTCCCTGCAGGTTTTTACCAATAATTAATGGTAAAACCGCAGGGACCTGCAAAAAAGAAGTGACATGCACATTAATTCTGCAGCGGAAATTCCGTGGGTAAATCCGCAGGTATAAAAATACGCAGTGTGCGCACAGCATTTTTTTATACCCATAGGATTTGCTGGGGAATGACTGCAGAAATGTTAGACACATTTTCTGCAGCAAATCCGCGGTAAAATCTGCGGTAAATCTGCAGCGTGCGCACATGGCCTAAAGTAGAGGTGATTAGATCTTTTTAAATTCACATTTGCTGACCTTCATATACATTAAAAAAAAATAGGTTTGCGGTGATTTGAATAAATTTGTGTGAACCTTATTACTGGAAAGTTTGGAAAATCCACATAAGGGAGAGAGAGAAAGGACCCCAGTGACCATAAGAGATTACACTTTACCAAAGAGAGACACTTACTAAAGGCCGCTTTACACGCTGTGACATCGCTAAAGTGATCTCGTTGGGGTCACGGATTTTGTGACGCACATCCGGCGCTTTAGCGATGTCGTTGCGTGTGACACCTATTAGCGATTTTGAATCATTGCAAAAATGTTCAAAATCGCTAATCGGTGACATCCCCCCCTAAGATCAATTATCGTTGCTGCTGCAGTAACGATGTTGTTCCTCGTTCCTGCGGCAGCACACATCACTACTTGTAACACCGCAGGAATGAGGAACCTCTCCTTACCTGCGTCCCGCCCGCAATGAGGAAGGAAAGAGGTGGGCGGGATGTTCGTCCCACTCATCTCTGCCCCTCCGCTTTGATTGGGCAGTTGCTTAGTGACGTCGCTGTGACGCCGAACAAACCTCCCCCTTAGAAAGGAGGCGGTTGGACGGTCACAGCGACGTCGCTAGGCAGGTAAGTAGTGTGACGGGTCCGCGCGATGTTGTGCGCTACGGGCAGCGATATGCCCATATCGCACAACTGATGGGGACGGGTATGCACGCTAGCGATATCGGTAACGATATCGCAGCGTGTAAAGCGACCTTATGTGACTCTGGATGGAATACGACTGTTGAGCAAACTGTGCTCCACTAGGAACTGCTGATCTGATGATTCAGCAATGTGGGAAATGGTAATGGGCATGTTTTCTTTTTGCAAACAACTAAATGAATCTTAAAATGTTCGAATTTGCCTAATACACCAGGATCAATTTGTTCATCTCAGTACAGAGCAGAGGAAATTACACAAGTAGGAGCATTGGGCTATCTCATCTATATTTTATTCAACAGGACAGTCAGCTATGTAAAGCAGCTACAGAGACTCTACACTATTAAAATGGTAGAACATATTTCATAAACACTGGTTGCCTAATTTTGCATTTAGTAAATAACTGACTGATGCAAAGTGTTAGCTTAAAATTGTCAACAACCTTTAAAAATCCAAATAGGTGTATTTCAACAATGATGATCTCTCATTCACTTTTTCAGGGATGCATATTTTGACTTTACTATTCCAGAAGAAACATTCATTTTTATAAAGTTTAGTTTTTGAAAAAGAGGTAAGAGCACTTGATAGAATCATGAAGATTCATTATAAACAGTGCAGTTTTTCATTGTGTTCAGAAAGTAATTTGTATCTGTATCTCAAGGTTGTAGAGTAGTTATGCCGTCTAATGGAATACAATACAACATGGATCATTTGGTAACAGCAGGAGTGACTTCTCTTTAATAGTTGCTATTGTAACAACGCATTTTTCTATAGGCATAATTTTACTATACTAGAACATATTTATAACTACTGAATAATGTGCTAAAAAACAGTCTTGCTGTCACTGAGCACCTACTAAAAAATGACATTATAACACGAAATAATTATCAAGCACAGGGGAGGAAATCTAGTATTATTCTTCATGTTTGGTTGGTTACTGAAGAATGCATTACTGGAATTTTAGTAATTTGTCTTCTCCATAGAGAATGGTGAGAAAATCGGCTTCCTCTAGCATTCCTATTGTGGCCCAAACACAATGTATTAATAATAGCATCAGTATTACTCATGCTTTCAGACAATACAAGTGAAAAGCCCTCTATAAATAGCTAAACAGGCATAAAACTCATGTTCTACAAGAAAGTAGTGGACAAAAGGCTGGTTAGCTGTATTTGCTGAATACAAAGAGAGCAAAATATGTATTCTAGCACTCATAGAAACCCACAGAGTTGTCCGATAGCTCTATTTGCTATTAAAGAGGGGTCTAATGTTCTATCTTGGTGAGTGCACTGCTGCCGGCCTTGGGCCTCTAGCCAGCTACAGAATGCTGCAAAACATAGAGCCTACAAGTAGTACAAGTTCCTCACCTTGGTAACTTACCACTCTGAAATTGCAGGGTGGTTGGTATGCAAGTCAATGAGCTCTACACTATGAAATAAAAAATCATACCAATCTTCAGAACATAGAGGATTTGCTAATAGGAGTTAAATTGCAAGATTGCTTCCTTTTACAAGCACTTTGCAATTTTACCTAGTTTAGGACTTATGGCAGCCCCTTTAACCCCTTCAGCCCCAAGCCTATTTTGACCGTAAAGACCAGGCCATTTTTTGCAATTTTGACCAGTGTCACTTTATGAGGTTATAACTCTGGAATGCTTCAACGGATCCCGGTGATTCTGAGATTGTTTTTTCGTGACATATTGGGCTTCATGTTAGTGGTAAATTTAGGCTTATATTTTTTGCGTTTCTTTGTGAAAAAAACGGAAATTTTGCGAAAATTTTGAAAATTTTGTAATTTTCAAACTTTCAATTTTTATGCTCTAAAACCAACGAGACATATGACACAAAATAATTAATAAATAACATTTCCCACATGACTACTTTACCTCAGAACAATTTTGGGGAAACAAAAAAAAATTAAGGAAGTTATATGGGTTCAAAGTTTATGAGCAATATCTCATCTTTACAACAAAATTTACAAAGCCACATTTTTTAGGGACCACATCACATTTGAAGCGATTTTGAAAGGTCTACATGACACAAAACACCCAAAAGTGACACCATTCCAAAAACGGCACCCCTCAGGCTACTCAACACCACATTCAAGAAGGTTATTAACCCTTCTGGTGCTTCACAGTAACTAAAGCAATGTGGAAGGAAAAAATGAACATTTTACTTTTTGCAACAAAAATGTTAATTTAGCCTCAAATATTGCATTTCACAAGGGTAGCAGGATTAAATGAACCCCAAAATGTGTTGGGCAATTTCTTCTGAGCACGCAGATACCTCATATGTGGCGAAAAAACACTGTTTGGGCGCATGGCAGGACTCGGAAGGGAAGGAGCGTCATTTGACTTTTTGAACAGAAAATTAGCTGGAATCGTTAGCCGCACCATGTTGCGTTTGGAGAGCCCCTGAGGTGCCGAAACAGTGGAGCTCCCGCACATGTGACCCCATTTTGGAAACTAGACCCCTCATGGAATTTATCTAGCTGTTTATTGAGCACTTTGATCCTCTGGGGGCTTCACAAAAGTTAATAGAGTTGAGCCGTGAAAATAATAAAAAAAAATTTTTACCACAAAATTGTTACTTCAACCAGGTAGCTTTTTTTCACAAGGGTATCAGGAAAAATTGCACCATAAAATGTATGGTGCAATTTCTCCTGAGTACACAGATACCTCATATCTGGTGGAAATCAAATGTTTGGGTGCACAGCAGGGCTCGGAATGCAAAGAGCGTCATTTGACTTTTCAAACGCAAAATTGTCTGGGATAATTAGCGTATTCCATGTTGTGTTTGGAGACCCCCTGAGGTGCCGAAACAGTGGAGCTCCCCCACTGTGACCCCATTTTGGAAACTAGACCCCCATGGCATAGAAAAAAAAAACAGGGCGCACGCACGAATGTTCTGCAAAAAAGGGGGGGACTAGGTGGGATGGAAAAAAGAAGTCCTGTCTAAAGTCGAGTACGACTGCAGGACGATTACTGATCAGGTACCTAATTGTTCAAGTTTCTTTTTTGTTTTTTTTTTATTTGGGGTGCACAAAAAAAGCAAAAACTAGAGCAACAATTACGTACCTGATCAGCCAATCACGTAGCTGATCAGCACTTCGCGGCAAGCAGGTGGGGGAGGAAGGGGGGGAGAGGGAGAGGGAGATGCGATTGGGGATAGTTAGAAAAGAGCCACGAACAATACTTACAGGATGGATCAGAACAGCGGCAGATGGGGGGCAGCAGATGGGGGGGGTAGCGGCATATAAAGGGAGCATCTGTGATTGTGAGACGGAGGTGGCTGGGATAGGGTGGGGGCGGATGGGAGAGGGCTCAGTGGATGCAGGAGCGGCAGAGGATGGGGTGAAGGGGGGATGGGTGGATGGGGGGATGGGGAGTGGGAGGTGAGATTGGGGATAGTTACCTTACAGGATGGATCTAGGCAGCAGGATCACAGGAGATGAAGGAGGCAGCAGATCGGGGAGAGTGAGAGGTGGGAGAGGTGGGAGAGGGAGCGCAGCGCAGATCACAGGGGAGACAGGTGAGCAGAGCACAGATCATGGGGGTGAGAGGTGAGGGAGCACAGATCACGGGGGTGAGAGGTGAGGGAGCACAGATCACGGGGGTGAGAGGTGGCGGGAGAGCGGACAGCAGATCACGGGGTGACAGGTGAGGGAGCACAGATCATGGGGGTGACAGGGGAGGGAGCACAGATCACGGGGGTGACAGGTAAGGGAGCACAGATTACGGGGGTGACAGGTGAGGGAGCACACATCATGGGGGTGACAGGGGAGGGAGCACAAATCACGGGGGTGACAGGGGAGGGAGCACACATCATGGGGGTGACAGGGGAGGAAGCACAGATCACGGAGGTGACAAGGGAGGGAGCACAGATCACGGGGGTGACAGGGGAGGGAGCACAGATCACGGGGGTGACAGGGGAGGGAGCACAGATCACGGGGGTGACAGGGGAGGGAGCACACATCATGGGGGTGACAGGGGAGGGGGCGGGTAGATGATCACGGGGGTGAGAGGTGGGGGGGAGTGGGCAGCACATCACGGAGGGGAGGGGGCGCCAGCCGATCACGAGGGGGAGCGGCGGTCAGCGCATAACTGAGGAGAGGGGGCACGCAGCACATAACGGAGGAGAGGGGGCACGCAGCACATAATGGAGGAGAGGGGGCGAGCAGCCGATCATGAGGGGGAGGGGCCGGGCAGCAGATTGGGGAGAGCGGTGACACTGTGGCAGACGGAGGAGGACAGCGGCGGATCGGGAGGGGTGGGGGTGCGGGCAGCAGATACGAGGGGTGAGGGTGCGGGCAGCAGATCGGGGAGACAGGTTGCAGATCGCGGAGGGCAGCGGCGGATCGGGAGGTGTGGGGGTGCGGGCAGCAGATCACGAGGGGTGGGGGTGCGGGCAGCAGATCGGGGAGACAGGTGGCAGATCGCGGAGGGCAGCGGCAGATCGGGAGGTGTGGGGGTGGGGGTGCGGGCAGCAGATCACAAGGGGTGGGTGTGCGGGCAGCAGATCGGGGAGACATGTGGCAGATCGCGGAGGGCAGTGGCGGATCGGGAGGTGTGGGGGGTGCGGGCAGCAGATCACGAGGGGTGGGGGTGCGGGCAGCAGATCGGGGAGACAGGTGGCAGATTGCGGAGGGCAGCGGCGGTGGTGGATTGGGAGGTGTGGGTTAAGGGTGCAGGCAACAGATACGAGGGGTGGGGGTGCAGGCAGCAGATCGGGGAGACAGGTAGCAGATCGCGGAGGGCAGCAGCGGCGGCGGATCGGGAGGCTTTTCACCGGTTTAATACAGTGCAATGGCAGCGCGGCAACTTCCGGGTCCCATGCTCCGGTCACATAACAGCATGGGACCGGAGCTTGTCGCCCTGCCATTGCACTGTATACACTCACTGTGCTGGCGTGCTGCAGGGACGACAAGTGACGGTGACGGGGGCGGTCACCGGCAACAGGTCCATGGTGACTGAAGAGATCGGTCACAAGGCCGATCTCTCCAATCAGAGCTGCTGGAACTAGGGGAGGGTGATCCAGTGAGGTCACCCAGCTCCAGCCAATGGCCAGTGCTACAGCTGCACTGGTCAGGGATGGATTTTAATGTTTCAGTCATTTTAAATGGCTGGAACATTACAGTGGCTGTGATTGGTTGAGCGGCGTTCGTCAGCCAATCACAGCCTCCATAGGTCCGGGGAGGAGGCACCACCCCTCCTGAGGTCAGGTACAGGTCCCCTCCTCCCCGAATCTGCGGTTTATGCTAACTTTTCGCAGTCACCAGAGGCTCCGGTGCCACGATTACGCCATGACAGAAAGATCCGTCCTTGGTCGTTAAGGCCCAGGGCACCATGACGGAAAGATCCATCCATGGTCGTGAAGGGGTTAAAGGGAATCTGTCAGCAGGATTTGGCAAAGTAAGCTGAAGACAGCATGCTGCAAGGGTTATAAAAGAAAAAACAACTGTGCTTCTCCTATCTGTGTTTGAGCTATTATTTACTTAAACAAAAGGGTGATTAACATTGCTCTGGCAGACTTACATGTGCCAGGTTGTCCAGCATGCTCCCTGCTGTGATTGACACTTCACAGTCAATGCACAATCTCTATTGAGAAATTGGTGTAGGCTGGAAAGCTCAATCAGCTCTGGTGTTTTCCTGGATCTGAATTCTTTGATTGTGAGAGAACGGCTACACCCAGTAATCTAAGTTTAACATAGTTAGCATCAGAATCTCTTTGCCTACAACATGCTGCTCTCAGATGAAGTAGCAAAAACCTACTGACAGATTCCCTTTAAAGATAATCTGTCAGCTCTTTAAATTATGTCATCAACTAGGTGTTTTAGCAACAGTAAACTAGCGGGTTCATCTATTTGAAAGTTTTATCAGACACTTGTGAAATAATCTTTGCAGTATGTAAAATGTCTCTTTTAAGGAGTTGTATTAGGGGATGTAAACTGGGCAGTAACTGACATGTGAGTGCACTCTGATGGATGCTTTCATGCTTTTAAATGTCACAAGAAGGCGAGTATATGGTGGCTTGCTTCTCATAGGACACTTTGGTTTTTACTAATGTGGGCATAGTTACTGTAACATTGTACTTGGAGCACTGTAGCTTGTAGTCATGAATGAGGACACTATGACTAGTATTATTTGGGCAAAATAGTTGACATCAATTGAAGGAATTGGGGTGAGCAGTTGACTGTCAATGTTATGAGGGCTGTCACAGTCATTGGGTATTGTAAAGGGATAGGCAATTTTCACATGCTTGCCAATATACATTTAGGTGCAGAACAATTTGGATAGTGACCAAATCTTCGTGATTTCAGCTCTGCAGGCCACTATTTTTTATTTGAAATAAAACAACTGAGCTGGAATTGAAGTGGAGACTTTCAGGTTTAATTAAAGGGGTTGAACAAAAATATCCTGTGAAACATTTAGGAATTACAACCACTTTTTACAACGCCTCATCATTTCAGGGGATCAAAAGTAATTGGACACATTTAAATGTTAAATTTTAATTCTTTGGAGAGAATTCTTTATAGGCAATGACTTCCTGAAGTCTGGAAGCCATGGACATCATCAAACGCTGGGTTTCCTCCTTTGTGAAGCATTACCAGTCTTTACTAAAGCTGACTTCAGTTGTTGCTTGTTTTTGGATGTGTTTCTACCTTTAGTTTTGTTTTATGAATGTGAAATGCATGCTCCATGGAGTAAAGATCTGGTGATTGATTAGGCAATTTCAGAATATTCCACTTCTTTGCCTTAAAAACTCCTGTGTTGTTATATGTTTTGGGTCATTGTCCATCTGTAGTGTGAAGTGCCGTCCGATCCACCTTGGTACTTTTGGTTGAATCTGAGCAGAAAGTATTCATCCACCTGCTTCTGTCTTCAGTCACATCATGAATAAACACTAGTGACCCAGTGCCACTGGAAGCCATGCATGCCCATGCCATCACACTGCCTTCATCATGTATTACAGACATGTGATGTGCTTTGCATCATGAGGCGTTCCAAGCCTACTTCATACTTTCTTCTTCCCATCATTCTAGCACAGTTTGATCTTAGTTTCATCTGTCCAAAGAATGATTTTCCAGAATTGGGCTGGCTTCTTAACAAGATTTATTTTTGTTGCAAAATCTAACCTGGCCTTTCTATTTTTAAAGGGAATTGATCACCAGGTTTTGTTTACCCATCTGAGAACAGTATAATGTAGGGACAGAGACCCTGATTCCTGCAATGTGTCACTTACTGAGTTGTTTGCTGTCATTTTGATAAAATTAATGTTTTTTCTGCTGCAGATCTAGCAGTTATACAAAACTCATGAATATGCTGGACTACCTGGCAGCACGCCAAGTAGTCCTCTAATGATAATCTACTGCTGATTAATCAGTGATATTATCAAAACTACACTAAAGGGCACTTTATACACAGAGATAAATCTTTGGCAGATCTGTGGTTGCAGTGAAATCATGGACATATTGTTCCATTTGTACACAGCCACAAACCTGGCACTGATTGTCCACAATTTCACTGCAACCACAGATCTGCCGCAGATTTATCTCTGTGTGTAAAGTGGCCTTTAGTAGCCCAGTAAGTGAAACACCGCTGGAATCATGATCTCTGCCCCTATGTTTTGCTTTTCTCAGATTAGGTGGCAAAAACCTGGTGACAGATTCCCTTTAAGGCTGATTAATGGTTTGCACCTTGTGGTGAACCCTCTGTATTTTCTCTCATGAAGTCTTCTCTTTATGGTAGACTTAGATGGTGAAACATCCACTTCCTAGAGAGTGTTCTTCACTTGAGTGGATGTTGTCAAGAGGTTTTTCATCACCATCACAGAAAGGATTCTGTGATCATGAACCACCGTTGTTCTCAGTGGACATCCAGGCCTTTTGAGTTCCCAAGCTTATCAGTACACTTTCTTTTTTGCAGAATGAACCAAACTGTTGATTTGGTCACTCCTAACATTTCTACTATCTCTCAGATGGATTTATTCTTTCTTACCACCCTAACGATCATCTGTTTCTCTTCCATTGAAAGTGTAATACTTATATATGTTCTGAGGATTTCAATAGCGTAGGGCAATGACAATCAAAGACGAGTTCTTGGTACAAGATATTTTATAATGTGTAACCACGGTAGATACACAACGGAAAACACAGCGGTACAAATACACACAATACCTTCCCGAAACGGAGCGAAGGGAATTCCCGGGGCCACGCACCGGACTCCCCCAGGGAGACCACCAGAGCGAACCCCTATACAGGGACTGTCCGGCAATCACCCCGGAAGGCCTAAATGCGCCGCAGCCGGGACACAAGGGGCAAGCGGTAAAAGTCCAGGAGTGTCCGTACGGGATGATTGTCCAGAGTGGTTACAAACCAGAGAGAACCGGGCAGAGTGCTGACCGAAGATGGCAGACGGAATCCGGGCACAGCTTTGAGAAACCGGGTAAGGTCCAGAGTCGGTCGGTCGGTAGTCTTTAGGAGGATCCAAAGGCAATCAGGATTAGCAGCAGCAAAGCAGGAGCACACAGCAAGCAGTATACTCAGGCACTGGACTAGGCTTAGAGGCGGCCTTTTAAGCAGCTGGACAGGAAGTAGGGCAACAGAACAGTAAACTCCATGTTAACCGAGGGCAAGCTCATTCAAAAGAGAACTGGAAAACCTGGAAACCTGACATTACTCCCCCCCCCAGAGACGGCCTCAGGACGGATCAGGGCCAGGTTTGTCCGGGTACCGTCGATGAAACTGAGCAAGTTTTTGGGGTGCCCGAATGTTCCCCACCGGTTCCCAGGAATCGTCCTCGGGGGCGTACCCCTGCCAACGGACCAGATACTGAAGCCGACGACGATGGAGCCGGGAGTCAATAATGTCCTCAACCACGAACTGCTCCTCGCCGTCGACCATCACAGGTGGAGGAGGAGGCACGACACGACCATGGAACGTATTAGGGGAAACGGGTTTGAGGAGAGACACATGAAAGACCGGGTGTACCTTTAGATGGTGCGGTAACCGTAGCCGACAGGCCACAGGGCTCACGATCCCGGTGATCTTAAACGGACCGATGAATTTTTGTCCCAGCTTCTGCGAAGGAACACCCAATCTCAGGTTTTTGGTGGATAACCATACAGAGTCCCCTACCTTGTACATGGGTGCCGGTTTCCGGTGAGTGTCTGCCGACCTCTTGTAACGCTCCTGGGCCGTAGCCACAGTGTCCTTTAGAACCTCCAGATTTTGTCGTAGTTCCGTCAATCTGTCCTCCACCGCTGGCACCGAAACCGCAACCGGTGACCTAGGCAAAACAGTCGGATGGTAACCCAGGTTAGCGAAAAAGGGCGTTACCTTAGTGGAGCTGCTCTGAGTGTTGTTATAGGAGAACTCCGCCAACGGAAGCATCTTCAACCAATCGTCTTGGAGATGGCTGACATAACATCGAAGGTATTGTTCCAGGGTTTGATTCGTCCGTTCGGTCTGCCCATTTGTCTGAGGATGGTATGCCGAAGACAAACAGACATCAATCTGGAGTGCCGTACAAAACCCCTTCCAGAATCTAGACGTGAACTGCACGCCCCGGTCAGAGATGATTTCGTCTGGTACCCCATGCAATCGGAATACGTTCTGGATAACCAAATCCACTGTCTCTGCGGCTGAGGGAAGACCGGTACACGGAATAAAGTGAGCAGCTTTAGTCAATCGATCCACCACCACTAAAATGGTATTGTGCCCGCCTGAGACTGGCAACTCCACAATAAAATCTATGGAGATAGACCCCCAAGGGCGAGATGGCACGGGTAACGGTTGGAGGAGTCCCGTAGGAGCCACACGAGGGACCTTGCACCGGGCACAAACCACACATGAGTGGACATAGTCCTTCACATCCTTTAAACAGGTAGGCCACCAGAAAAAACGGCTCAGAAATTCCTGCGTCTTCAGTACCCCCCTATGACCAGCCAACACGGAGTCGTGGACCAATTTGAGAACCCGAAGTCTTACGGCCTCCGGGACATAAATGCGTCGCTCTCTCAACCACACACCATTCCGAAGAACAAGCGTTACATCCTTCGGGGGGGCAGCAAGAAATACGTCACCATCATAGGCCAGCTTGATGTCCTTCCACAAGTCCTGGTCCTGGATTACTCCAACGAAATTGGCATCCGATAACACGGTCTGAGACGGGGTTCCAGGCACGGAGTCCACGGCGTGGATTCGGGACAAGGCATCGGCTTTCCCATTACGTGAACCTGGACGGTATGTAACGATAAAATTGAATTGGTTAAGAAATAGGCTCCAACGGGCTTGCCGTGGAGACAGGCACCTGGCAGACTTAAGAAATTCCAGGTTACGATGATCTGTGAGTACTATCACTTGCTGCGCGGCTCCCTGTAAGTGGTGTCTCCATTCCTTGAAAGCGGAAATAATCGTCAATAATTCTTTGTCCGCAATGTCATAGTTCCTTTCTGCAGGGGACAACCGGCGGGAAAAGAAGGCACACGGATGCAAGAGACTCTTGTCCCCGGTCCTTTGAGAAAGAATGGCCCCTAATGCATAGTCGGAAGCGTCGACCTCCACGATAAAGGGAAGAGCGGGATTCGGATGTACCAATATTGGCGCTGAGGTAAAACATACCTTGAGACGATGGAATGCTTCCTGGGCCTGGGCGGACCACACAAACTTCTGTCCTTTCTTGGTTAACAGAGTGATGGGACGAACAATCTCTGAAAAGTTACGGATAAAGCGTCGGTAAAAGTTGGCAAAACCGACAAAGCGTTGTACCTCTTTGATGTTTCCCGGTTCCGGCCAGTCTAGAATGGCTTGTATCTTGCTAGATTCCATGTTCAGTCCCTGAGGAGAGATGACGTACCCTAAGAATTGTATTTGTGAGCAGTGGAACTCGCATTTCTCCAGTTTAATGTACAGGTGGTTTTCCCTCAGACGGGTAAGTACGGTCTTAACGTGCTCCTGGTGGTCCTGTAGAGAATCAGAAAAGATTAGGATATCGTCCAGATAGATCACCATGAATTGGTCCATGATATCCCTAAAAATATCGTTAACCAGATGTTGAAATGCCGCGGGAGCGTTACAAAGTCCAAAAGGCATCACTAGGTACTCAAAATGTCCGTACCGACATCGGAACGCGGTCTTCCACTCGTCTCCGGGACGTATACGAAGCAGATTATATGCCCCACGGAGGTCTAATTTGGTGAATATTTTTGCCTGTTGGACCCTCTCCAATAGCTCAGGAATCAACGGTAACGGATACCGGTTCCGGATGGTTATCTTATTCAGTTCCCGGTAGTCAATACAGGGTCTCAGAGTCCCCTCCTTCTTTTTCACGAAAAAGATGGGTGCCTCTGCGGGTGAGGTAGACGGACGAATAAATCCCTTGGCTAGGCTTTCATCAATATACTCTTTTAGTGCTGCTAGCTCAGGTGCCGCCAACGGGTAGACATGACCAAACGGAATCTCCGCCCCTGGGAGTAAGTCTATGGGGCAATCATACGGTCTATGCGGGGGAAGCCGATCAGCTTTTCTTTTGTCGCATATATCAGCGAAGTCACGGTAAACCGGGGGTAAAACAGGTACCTGTACAGTGCCCTCCGTATTAGATGTTACTGGAACCGGAACAGTTGGACAAAGGGTCGGACCACTCTGCGGTGGGAAGGATATTTCTTTAGTCTCCCAATCGATGACGGGATTTGTAGACCGTAGCCACGGAATACCTAGAATAATCGGAAAATGAGGAGAAGAAATTATCATGAAAACAAGGGTCCCCTGCTGACCTGGCTTCATCACGCATTCGAGCGGTACTGTTTCCCGATCCACTGGTCCAGAGATTAACGGGGATCCGTCTACCGTCTCCATGGTAACCGGCGAGGATCTTTGCTGAGTCCGGATACCGTGTTTCCTGGCAAAGGAAGAGTCCATGAAATTTCCCCCTGCCCCAGAGTCTATCATTGCAGAGGTAGGAATTAGCTGTCCCTCCCAACGGATCTGAATGGGGAGTGAGCAATGGGTGTATTTCCCCTCTGAGTCCTTCGGTGAGGTGGACATTACCGTCAAGGGAAATACCGCATCCAAGTGTCCACTTGCCTCAGAGATTTCGGACTCTGCGTCCGTGTTGTCACACTCTGCCATGGCTGCCAATACCTTATTTGGGCGATTGGGACGTTTCGGGCAGTCGATCAAGAAATGGTCCGATTGACCGCAATAGAAGCACAAACGCTCACGGAGCCGGTGTTCACGACGTTCGTTGGTCTCTCGTTTTTGCAGAGAGTCCACTTGCATAGGTACGTCCTCGGCCTCCCGTGGCGTCCTGAGAGCGGGTTCTCTGGAAGGAAACGCAATATTGTTTACACGGTTTACAGCTGCCCATTTTTCCTGTCTACGTTCCGTCAAACGGGTATCAATGCGCACACAGTGCTGGAGAAACAGTTCAAAATCCCCTGGAGATTCGGAACGGGCTAACTCGTCCTTGATGGTACCGGACAAACCTTTTCTGAAAACAGACAATAAGGCATTGTTTCCCCAATCGGTGTCTACCACTAACCTCTTGAACTCAGTGGCGTATTCAACGACAGAACGCTTTCCCTGACGTAAGGAAAGGAGAGCCGCTTCAGCGGTAGCACGGCGATTCGGATCATCAAACATTTGCGCCATTGCGTTCAGAAAGTCATCCAGGTGATTCAAACGGATGTCCCGATTCTCTATCATGGGATTAGCCCAAGCCAGTGCTCGTGAGGTTAATAACATGATGATACATAACACCTTTGACCGATCAGAACGGTAATAATCAGAATGTACATCGAAAAACAGTATACATTGGTTAACAAATCCACGGAACTGACTACGATCACCATTGAAACGGAATGGGGGTAACCTAGGCATACCGGCAGCTGATACGGACGTAGTGGGGACGGCTTCCTGAGCCTCCACTCTGACTTGCAAATCCTGTATAGCCGGCCCCAGTACCTGGTGATCATGGCCCAGCTGTGCCTCCACATCTCTAAGTTTATTCTGCACCGCCTCCATCTCCTGCTGCAGGGAGTTAATCATGGAGAAGAGCTGGTCTACTCGTGTCTCAGTCATTGCCCCAGCGAAATCCTCTTATGGCCTGAGTATAATGTAATACTTATATATGTTCTGAGGATTTCAATAGCGTAGGGCAATGACAATCAAAGACGAGTTCTTGGTACAAGATATTTTATAATGTGTAACCACGGTAGATACACAACGGAAAACACAGCGGTACAAATACACACAATACCTTCCCGAAACGGAGCGAAGGGAATTCCCGGGGCCACGCACCGGACTCCCCAGGGAGACCACCAGAGCGAACCCCTATACAGGGACTGTCCGGCAATCACCCCGGAAGGCCTAAATGCGCCGCAGCCGGGACACAAGGGGCAAGCGGTAAAAGTCCAGGAGTGTCCGTACGGGATGATTGTCCAGAGTGGTTACAAACCAGAGAGAACCGGGCAGAGTGCTGACCGAAGATGGCAGACGGAATCCGGGCACAGCTTTGAGAAACCGGGTAAGGTCCAGAGTCGGTCGGTCGGTAGTCTTTAGGAGGATCCAAAGGCAATCAGGATTAGCAGCAGCAAAGCAGGAGCACACAGCAAGCAGTATACTCAGGCACTGGACTAGGCTTAGAGGCGGCCTTTTAAGCAGCTGGACAGGAAGTAGGGCAACAGAACAGTAAACTCCATGTTAACCGAGGGCAAGCTCATTCAAAAGAGAACTGGAAAACCTGGAAACCTGACAGAAAGCTCATTTGACCACATGTTGTGGGTTCACAGCAACAGCTGCTTTGAAATACAAATGTCACACCTGGAATTATCTCCAGACTTTTTACCTGCTTAATTGATGATGGATTAACAAGGGTATATCCCATGCAGCCCATAAAAGAGCTTTTGACATAATTGTCCAATTACCTTTGGTCCCTTGAAAAAGAGGCAGCTACATGTTATAGAGCTTTAATCCCTGAACCCTTAGGCTGGGTTCACACATAGCGACAGCGATAACGTTGTCGCTGTTACGTCACCATTTTCTGTGACGTAACAGTGACCTAGTAAGTCGCTGTTATGATCGCTGCTTAGCTATCAAACACAGCGACGCAGCAGTGATCATAACGTCGCTACATGTGCAGAGAGCAGGGAGCCGCGCACACTGCTTAGCGCTGGCTCCCTGCTCTCCTAGCTACAGTACACATCGGGTTAATTAACCCGATGTGTACTGCAGCTACATGTGCAGAGAGCAGCACACTGCTTAGCGCTGGCTCCCTGCACTCCTAGCTACAGTACACATCGGGTTAATTAACCCGATGTGTACTGCAGCTACATGTGCAGAGAGCTGGGAGCCGCGCACACTGCTTAGCGCTGGCTCCCTGCACTCCTAGCTACAGTACACATCGGGTTAATTAACCCGATGTGTACTGCAGCTACATGTGCAGAGAGCTGGGAGCCGCGCACACTGCTTAGCGCTGGCTCCTTGCTCTCCTAGCTACAGTACACATCGGGTTAATTAACCCGATGTGTACTGCAGCTACATGTGCAGAGAGCAGGGAGCCAGCACTGGCAACGTGAGAGCGGCGGAGGCTGGTAACGAAGGTAAATATCGGGTAACCACCTTGGTTACCCGATGTTGACCCTGGTTATAGCTTACCGCAGCTGCCAGACGCCGGCTCCTGCTCTCTGCTCGCTTCATTTCTTTGCTCTCTCGCTGTCACACACAGCGATCTGTGCGCCACAGCGGGAGAGCAACAATAAAAAAATGAACCAGGGCTGTGTGTAACGAGCAGCGATCTCACAGCAGGGGCCAGATCGCTGCTCAGTGTCACACACAGCGAGATCACTAATGAGGTCACTGTTGCGTCACCAAAACCGTGACGTAGCAGCGATTTCGGTAGCGATCTCGCTATGTGTGAAGCACCCCTTACTCCAAGTAGGATGTGAATACCCTCAAAATAAAGCTGGGAGTCTGCACTTTAAGCCCATATTGATTATATAACTGTATCTTGAACATGTTTTGGTAAAAAGCTAAAATGCAAAAAAACTTGTGTCAATGTCCAAATATTTCTGGTCCTAACTTTAGATTGCCCTCCATTTATTTTTGATGGTGGGGTTTACGTAGGAGCCTGTCTGGTAGTCTGGCCATAATTTGTTTGTTTAGTTTCTATTTGATCTAAGGGAATATCATGTGACAAGACTACTATATTATTTTTCAATCTGAATAACACCTATGGGAGCACCAAAAATTGTTAGGCTATTTTTGATATTTTGATATAAGTGAATAGAGTGAAAAGCCCATGTGCAGCTATCATCACCCCCTACATCTAACACTCATTTATGGTATATCCTGTGGATCTGCTACAAATATCTATAATGAAAATACCTCTTTAGTAGAGAATATTGCCGTAGTTTGGACCAGTAGGTAGTATGGCTCCAGAGACTCAGACGTTTGATGGAGCCAAAATACGTAGTGTGTACAAATGTTCAGTAAAAATATCACAGTTTTAGCGTATCTATGGAATTTACAAATGAAATCAGTTATATTTCAACTATTGTTCATTAAAATAATTCATATGTAATTCTGAGCTATCATTTTAGATGAACTTTTTTCCTTTCTGTCTCTTCTTTTCTTCTATTTCATTTACATTTCTTGTGGAGGGAAAATAAAACATTTCTTAAATCAATTACAGTCTTGAAGAGTTTTCCATAATGTAACCTCCAGATGGCACCATTTAACTGAAAAGAGGCCTTTATAAACTACAAATAATATAAATCGAAAAATGCAATACTTCACTTGCTTTGAATAAATTATACTTGCAAGGTTTGCCAAGTCACAGTTGGTCTTGCAAGTCTTTACGCAAAATGACTATGAATCACTAATTAACACTGTTAATCAAGTCATATAGTCAAAATATTATTCATTCCATTTAGACTTTAACATGTGCATAATCAATCGTTAGCGTTATAAATGTTTATCACATAAGTTACAATTTTATATTCAAAGTCTACCACCAATTTAGTGGTGAATGGAGCAAACGCTAAATAATTTATAGTTTATTTTTTATTATGTATGCTTTGATAGCACCATCATATTCCACACAGCTTTTCATAAATACATTGTCATGACTGACAGTCTAAATTACATGTAAATATGTATTTTCGAAAATTGGAAGAAACCCACATAAAAATGAGGAGAACATGCAAACTTCATGCTGCTACTATAATTGGTTGGATATGAACACAGCCAGGACCTCAGCACTGTAAGACCCGAATTCCGAATCTGTGGCTCGGGAGCCATATATGGCTCATGAGGCTATGTTGTGTGGCTCACAGCTGTCTGCCAGCTTGATGGTTAGGAAAGAGTTCAGAAAACAACTAAGGGAGAAGGTCTCTAGATGGTGACTTTTGTGAGTAAACCTGCCAATCTGAATGTGTCGCGGGCGGAGGAGGGGACGCTGCGCTCTCCCACTGCTCGGGTCCGGCCGCTGGTGCTGCTGCTCTGCGACTGCCGCTGCTGCTCGGTGGTAGCTCGAGCGGTGGGCCGGATCCCGGGGACTCGAGTGGTGCTCCTCGCCCGTGAGTGAAAAGGGGATTTGATTGTGGGGATTTATTGTCCGTGACGCCACCCACGGTTGTGGTGATAATGGTGACACCACCGCTGCTCTGGACGGGGATCCTGGGAGCGGTGACAGGGAGCAGCTTGGTTGTTATTTCTCCCCTCCGTGGGTAGGGGCTTGGTTGTCCCAGGGCCCGGTGATGGGGTAGGGATGGATGTCAGGTGGGTTACGGGGCCTGGCGAGGTGCAGGGTCGCAGGGGCAGCGCTGTGCCACATGGCATGGTGGTACTCACTCAGCCCAATGATGAAGACACAGTCTCGGTAAAACACACGGCTGGATGGACGGGTCCCACAGACGGCTGCGGTGTTGTTGCTCCCGGCAGGTTGGTGGTGACTGCCTTTCCCTGCACCTAAGATGTCTGTACGGTTCCAATGGGTTCCCACTGGTAACCCGCTCCCCGGCTTGGATATGGGCCGGAGGAGCCCCTTTTGCCCGCAGGCGCTGGCCCTGAGAAACGGTTGCCTTGGCGGTGGCGGTGTCTCTCTCACTCGGTTGGACGGTTGCCTTCTGTCGGGACTTGACTGTTTGGAAACCCAGGAGGTCCCCTTCACTAACGGATTTGGCAAATTCACGGCGACTCCTAGCCTTGCCGGGGTCGGAAAAGCCCCTGCCAGATGGTGCTGGCACCTCTTTGTGTACCGGTCCGGTACCGCCGGGCAACCGCCCGTCCACGGTCCTTACGGTAGACTCCAATTGGCCACTCCTGCAGACGGTCACCACCGTCTGCCAACCTTGCTGCTCCGTCCAGGCCACACACCTGGACTCACTTCAGACTGCTCGACTGCTACTTCACTTGCTCTCACTTTCACCTCTCCAACTAGACTGGCTGTTTTCCCTCCTCCAGGACTGTGAACTCCTCGGTGGGCGGGACCAACCGCCTGGCCCACCCCCTGGTGTGGACATCAGCCCATGGAGGAATGCAACAAGGGTTTTGTGTTCTGGCTTTGGTGTGCCTGCTGGGAGTGTGGGGTGTGTGGGTGTTGTGCTCTGTGGCCCCTGGCTTGTCCAGGGCGCCACAAATGCGTATATACTAGCGGAGACCAGCGTCGAACTGGTTACTGAAGGAATCTCCAGTAATACCAGGCCTGGCCACGGTTACCTGAACTGAACTCTGGAGCTCTCATCTGAGCTCCGGAGTGCAGCTTAGACTGAACTCGGGGTTTGCAGGACTGAACTGCGAGTGCCGAGTGATTGATTCCTCAGTGATTGCAGTTCAGTTCAGTAAATCTGCAGACAGGCCACGGTGCAAGCCGGAGCTCAGGTGACAGCTACGGAGTGCAGCCTGGCCTGTCTGCAGCTGTCATGAACTGAACCGCAGTCGCTGGGGAATCAATCACTCGGCGCTCGTGGTTCAGTCCAGGCTGCACTCCGGAGCTCAGGTGAGAGCTCCAGAGTTCAGTGCAGGTAACCTTGGCCAGGCCTGGTATTACTGGAGATTCCTACGGTAGCCAGTATGACACAGATGACAGATGAGGGTAACTATTGGAGATGAGATGATATTGCCAGTTAGAGGGGTGTTTGAAACAGGGTGTGATAGTGTGGTGGGAGTTCTTGATGTGAGACTAACTATTGAGAGTAAAGTGAGAACCCCTGGATGTAAGTATGCAGCCTATAAGGAAAGGGAGCACAAGGTTTGGTTGTGCTTTCTGTAGAGAAGCTTTGGCTGTCATTATAAGTTTTGAGAGTGTAAGGCTTTTGGTATTACTATGATGTAAATGGAAGAGGTACCACTGAATGTGGCTCTCTACCATCTATCAAAATGAAAGTGGCTCACATGTAAGGAAGATTGCGGACCACTGTTGTAAAGCAATAATGCTAACCACTGAACCCTAGTTGATGTGATGCATAATATGATCTGCTGATATGAAGGGATTTCCTCAGTTTTCTAAGGAAAATAGCCATTCCAAAAGTCCCCCAGTGCATATATCACACCTGAAGGTCCATTTATTTTTATAATCTGGTTCCTTAAAAGAGGCGTTTTCACAATTTATGTAAATACAAATTAAATTATTAGGTAAAGAAGAGTAATCTAAATTTCTGAAATACTTTAAGATTATTAACGGATGTTGATATTCATGTTAATAGACAAAGGCTTAGGTAGGCACCATGAAAAATAACGCATATAACTGAAGTGCACAGGAAAGAGTGTATAAATGTATAATTAAAGGAAAAAACAAAGTAGACACAAGCACAAAAATCGTGGCACATCCCAGAATTAAACTTCATGATATAATCAAAAACATTGAACAAGGAAAAACCTTATTAAAAACATTTGATACAGCAAAGAAAGCCAAGAAATTTCAATTTTATCATATGATGAAGCTAAATATTGGAAATAAACCTTCATACAATGTCCAAAACTGTGGACTATTAAGAAAGTGGATCCCCACACTTCAACGAATGTAAGCTGAACACTGGAAAACTGGAAGGAGGGGGTTAATCCGCCATACCAAAGACAAGGAGACCTTAAAAGGCAATTCTTAAGAGGCAATTCCTGGATATGTCTTATTACCAATGCGTTTCGGAGTAAAAACACCTTCTTCAGGACAATCACAATGTACCTTCTGAATGTCCTGAAGAAGGATATTTTACTCCGAAACTAGTCGGTAATAAATATTATCCAGGAATTGCCTCTTAATTTCTCCTTATCTACAGCAGCGCGGATTAACCTCTTTCGTTCCAGTCTTCCCATATTCATTCACCATGGAGCTGCTGCAGCCCTATCATGTCTTTTCAGTGGGTGTGACTTTCACAGCCTTTCCAGGTGAGCAGGTTTGTGTACACTCACACAATTTGATTATGAAAGATAAGACCTTATTGTGCGCTATTGTGTCTCCAGTTATCTACCAATGAATATAACATGAGATAATCACAGAATATATATAAAAACCTATAGTCTGTGCAGAGTACATGTAAAGATCATATAAAAGATTTTTGTACCCCCCCTTTGCATGATCTTTACCTGTAATCAGCGCAACATATATGTATATACAACCCCTGGCAAAAATTATGGAATGACCTGGCTCTGATGATGTTAATTCAGTTGTTTACTTTTGTTTAATAAAAGCAGATCACAGACATGGCACAAAACTAAAGTCATTTCAAATGGCAACTTTCTGGCTTTAAGAAACACTAAAAAAAATCATGACAACATAATGTGCTAGCCATTAACGGTTACTTTTCAAGACCAAACGGGGGGGGGGGGGGAATATGGAATCACTCAATTCTGAGTAAAAAAATTATGGAATCATGAAAAACAAACAAACAAACAAAAGAACACTCCAATACATCACTAGTATTTTGTTGTATCACCTCTGGCTTTTATGACAGATTGCAGTCTCTGAAGCATGGACTTACGGGTACTTTGCACACTACGACATCGCAGGTGCGATGCCGGTGGGGTCAAATCGAAAGTGACGCACATCCGGCGTCGCTGTCGACATCGGAGTATATGAATCCTTTTTACTACGATTAACGAGCACAAAAGCATCGAAATCATATGATCGGTGTAGCGTCGGTCATTTCCATAATTTCGGAAGGACCGATGTTACAATGTTGTTCCTCGTTCCTGCGGCAGCACACATCGCTGTGTGTGAAGCCGCAGGAACGAGGAAGATCTCCTTACCTGCGTCCCGGCTTCAATGAGGAAGGAAGGAGGTGGGCGGGATGTTTACGTCCCGCTCATCTCTGCCCCCCTGCTTCTATTGGCCGCCTGCCGTGTGATGTCGCTGTGATGCCGCATGACCCACCCCCTTAGGAAGGAGGCGGTTCACCGGCCAGAGTGACGTCACAGGGCAGGTAAGTGCATGTGAAGCTGCCGTAGCGATAATGTTCGCTACGGCAGCTATCACAAGATATCGCAGCTGTGACAGGGGGCGGGGACTATCGTGCTTGGCATCGCTACCATCGGCTTGTGATGTCGTAGTGTGCAAAGTGCCCCTTAGATTTTCAATTGGATTGAGATCCGGACAATTTGCAGGCCATGACATTGACCTTATATATCTTCTTTCAAGGAATGTTTTTACAGTTTTTGCTCTATGGCAGGATGCATTATCATCTGGATAAAAGATTTTATCATCCCTAAACATCCTTTCAATTGATGGGATAAGAAAAGTGTGCAAAATTTCAATGTAAGCTTGGGCATTTATTGAAGATGTAATGACAGCCATCTTCCCAGTACCTTTACCTGACATGCAGCCCCACATCATCAATGACTGTGTAAATTTAAATGTTCTCCTTAGGCAGTCATCTTTTTATTGTTTAGCTTTTTTGTATGTAAATCCCATTTACTTTAGGTGGTTTCTTACAGTTCGGTCACAGACATTGACTTCAGTTTCCTCCCATTCATTCCTCATTTGTTTTGTTGTGCATTTCCTGTTTTGGAGACATATTGCTTTAAGTTTCCTGTCTTGACGCTTTGATGTCTTCTTTGGTCTACCAGTATGCTGCTTTTTGCTACTGCACTTGGGGACACGTTCAAAGTTTTCCCAATTTTTCGGCCTGACTGACCTTCATTTCTTAAAGTAATGATGGCCACTTGTTTTTCTTTACTTATCTGCTTTTTTCTTGCCATAATACAAATTCTAACAGTCTATTCAGTAGGACTATCAGCTGTGTATCCACCAGACTTCTGCACAACACAACTGATGGTCCCAACCCTATTTATAAGGCAAGAAATGCCACTTATTAAACCTGACAGGGGACACCTGTGAAGTGAAAACTATTTCCGGTAACTACCTCTTGAAGCTCATCAAGAGAATGCCAAGAGTGTGCAAAGCAGTAATCAAAGCAAAAGGTGGCTACTTTGAAGAACCTAGAATATGACATATTTTCAGTTGTTTCACACTTTTTTGTCAAGTATTTCATTCCACATGTGTTAATTCATAGTTTTGATGCCTTCAATGTGACTCTACAATTTTCATGAGTCATGAAGAGTCATGAAAATAAAGAAAACTCTTTGAATGAGAAGTTGTGTCCAAACTTTTGGTCTGCACTGTATATATGTAAATATACAGCGCTGGCAAAATTAAGAGACCACTGCACAGTTTTATAAAAATTAGCTTCACTACATGTCTGGCAGCCATTCCACTCCAGTGTCAGTTGAATTCCAACGAAAGTACAGACTGGCAGAGGGCAAAAGCGACTCTCCACTGACCGGGATGACCGTCATCTTATTCGAATGTCACTCAGCAACCGCAGGATGACATCAAGTGACAAATACACTATTATAGATATCTATAGGGGTCATCAAATTTTCAAAAAAGCAAAATACCCCAATAATTTATTTTATTGTTTAATAGAATAAAATCAGATAAAAAAACACCCAAAATGTAAAATTGTAATTGTGAATTTGTAAAAATTTGGTACTGGGATGTGCACAAAAGTTTCAACATGCCTTGATACACAATATAGGGGGAGGGGATATGGATATATACATAAATTCCACCCTAAGTTTTTCCCCTAACTTATAATTCCCTCACTACAAAGGTGACTCACCCTATTACTTCCCTCAGAAAATCCTCCCCAACAAACCTTGATCCCAGACATCCACACCTGGTCAATGTAAGGAGGAATTAAGGGGAGAAACGATAGAATATAAAGGAGGCCTTTTTAGAGGCTAAACCTGGCATGCACACCACCACCAGTAGCAGGGCCGGATTAAGGTTGGTGGGGGCCCCTGGGCAGAAAATCTGGTGGGGGCCCCATAACGTTAACATTTTTAGCCATAACAGTAAAGCGCGAACTGTAGCATTTAGATATAAATCCAATGAACATGTGTCTTATCCTGTTCTGCCACATTCAGATTTACAGTACTACAATACAGACACAGTCCAGGATAACTCACAGCCGTCACTTATACACAGAAAGATCAAGGATCGCGCTGTTCCCTGCCGCCATCGGTGGCCCCTTGACACAATCACGGGAAGTCGATGGTTGCTATGGTAGCGGCGGGCCATGTAATGACCCCTGTTGCGATCATGACATATTTTCTGTCACAGTCGATAGAGCGCCGACTCACACAGGAATGCTGTATTTCTGCTAATCAGAGCTGTACAGCTCTGATCAACAGGGATGCACAAGCGATCAGACTGCTGATCCTTATAGGTCTCAAGGGGACAAGTAAAATAAATACAAAATGTAAAAAAATAAATAAAAAGTTCAAATCATGCCTCATTCGCCCCACTGAAAATAAAACAGTTAAAAAATATACACATATTTGATATCTCAGAGTTCAGAAATGCCCGATCAATAAAAATATAAAATCAATTAATCAGATCGGTAAATGGTGTAGCGAGAAAAAAATCCAAATGCCAAAATTGTTTTTGGGTCGCCACAAAATTTTTAAAAAGATCCAATAACGGGCGATCAAAAAGTAGCAACTTCATAAAAATTGTATAATTGAAAACACCAGCTCAAGATGCAAAAATATTAGGAGTCACTGAGCCTCACATCCCAAAAAATTAGAACACTACGGGTTGCAAAAAATGGCACCAAAAGCACAATTTTTTTTTTTAACAAACTTCTGAATTTTTTTAACCCCTTAGATAAAAGTAAGAGTATACCTGTTTGGTATCTATGAACTCGGCATCATACTGACATGGTAGTTTTACAATATAGTGAACATGGTGAATAAAATAACTCAAAAACAATCGTGCAATTGCACTTTTTTCGCAATTTTATCGCACTTGGATTTTTTTCCCTGTTTCCTAGTACAATATATGGTAAAACTGATGATTTCACTCAAAAGTACAATTTGTCACACAAAAAATAAGCCCTTATATGGCAAGATTGATGGAAAAATAAAAAAGTTACGGCTCTCAGAAGAAGGGGAGAAAAAAACGGAAAATCGGGGTGAAGGAGTTAAATTTTGAGTACTATAATACTATGACAAAATTTTATGAAGTCAATATGAATAACAAAACTGATAGCTGTCAGTGAATGGCACTCAGCAATACGCCTGGCACATGTACATGGAAATAACACATTAAACTCCGGGGGGCATCATTTTACTGCAAGGGGTGTATGTAATTATACTCCAGGAGGCGGTTATATCACAATAAGTTAGTGTATGAATATACTCAAAAAGGGATAATGATTATAGTCAAAGGGATGGGGGACATTATTCTATGATTATACTCCACTCTAGGGAGGGGGCGTGATTTTATGATTATACTCCATTAGTGAGGTGTTTTACTCTATTATATTCCAGGGGAAGGGGGGGCATTATTTTATGATTGCTCTCCAGGTGAGGGGAGTGTTATCCTATGATTATACTCCAGTGGGGGAGGGGGCATTATTATATGATTACAATCTAGTGGGGGAGGGAGCATTATTATATGATTACAATCTAGTGGGGGAGGGGGCATTATTATATGATTATAATCTAGGGAAGGGGCTTACATTCTGATTATATGAAAAGGGAATAGTGTAATTAAGGAGGTGTAGGTAGGTTTAAACAATGATGGGTGTCAGGGACTATACTGCAATATGTAGCTCCTATGTAGGTCGTTCATACACACTTCATCTCTTGCAGTAAAATACCCCCCCCCCCCCCCCCCCAACTCCAGTCCAGGAACAAAATGTACACCACTTGCAATAAAATGTCCCTGTCTCCACCTTTCATGTACAGCTATATACAGTTATTCCCCCTTACTGATAGCTCTGTTTTGGAGTTACTTGGAGAGCACTGTGGCCCCCTCTACACCCCCCTCCCCCTGCCCTGCTGAGTGACCTTACTCTCACAGCTGACATCGTCCTTCTATCACAGCCTGCATCTCTCATGGACGGTTCAGGCTCTAGCTGCATCCACAGCAGCAGAATGGCCGGTGACATATCAGAGATGATGAATTTCCCGCCCCCACAATCCTCTCGGGCAGATAACAGCGGCAGAGAGGAAACTGAAAATCAAAATGACATCTGTCTCCCTGCACCGCCCCCCTCTGGAGCCTGGCGGACGGCACACTGTGCAACTGCACTACTCACATATAGATAAAGCCAGCTATGATCATGGGGGCCGCCAACACAGGGAGCCGAAGACAGATGGTGGTGGGGGCCCCCTTGGAGGCTCTTGTGGTGGGGGCCCCTGGGCGGCAGCCCCGCCTGCCCTGCCTATAATCCGGCCCTGACCAGTAGCCTTAATTATTGCAGCAAAAATCTTAGATTAGTTTAGCCAAGTAATGGCTCACTGCCTCAATGGATACCATCTGATAAATAAAGATTATATTATAAGGATCCATTAAGGTAGTGCTATAGTGCACAATGTATGAATAAGTCAGCACATACACCTATACACATACAAAAAATGGTTAGCCGTATTTTCTCTGATAGACACCATCAGCAGATTATGCCCAAGGAGTCCATCAGGAAAAAGCAGGTTGGATGCTGAATAGTGATGAGCGAGTATGCTTGTCACTACTCGGTACTCGCACGAGTATCACTGTACTCGGGCTACTCGGCGGGTACCGAGTAATTTCGCGATACTCGTGCTGTACTCGTGGTCTTCATCTTTGCATGTTGGCGCTCTTTTGAGAGCCAGCCCTCATGCAGGGATTGGCTGTCAGACCACTGCAATGCCACAGCCCTGTTAGTTGTGGAATTGCAGTGATTGGCCGGCCCGCACAGCGTGACCGAGCCTTTATACCGGTGGGCACGCTATGCTCTGCACACAGCCATCTTATATTCCCTGCTTTCCCTGCCCACAGGCGCCTATGATTGGTTGCAGTGAGACACGCCCCCACGCTGAGTGACAGGTGTCTCACTGCACCCAATCACAGCAGCCGGTGGGCGAGTCTATACTGTGCAGTAAAATAAATAAATAATTAAAAAAACGGCATGCGGTCCCCCCAATTTTAATACCAGCCAGATAAAGCCATACAGCTGAAGGCTGGTATTCTCAGGATGGGGAGCCCCACGTTATGGGGAGCCCCCCAGCCTAACAATATCAGTCAGCAGCCGCCCAGAATTGCCGCATACATTAGATGCGACAGTTCTGGGACTGTACCCGGCTCTTCCCGATTTACCCTAGTGCGTTGGCAAATCGGGGTAATAAGGAGTTAATGGCAGCCCATAGCTGCCACTAAATTCTAGATTAATCATGTCAGGCATCTCCCCGAGAAACCTTCCATGATTAATCTGTAAATTACAGTTGAAAAACACACACACCCGAAAAATCCTTTATTAGAAATAAAAAACAATAACAAAGTCCCTCATCACCAATTTATTAACCCCGACAAAGCCCTCCATGTCCGGCGTAATCCACGGGCCTCCAGCGTCGCGTCCAGCTCTGCTGCATGCAGGTGACAGGAGCTGCAGAATACACCGCCGCTCCTGTCAGCTTCACACAGCAACTGAGGTGAGTAGCGCGATCAGCTGCTGGTAGTCAGGTAACTCACGGCCACCGCTGGATCCAGCGGTGGCCGCGATTAACCTCAGTGACAGCTCAGCTGATCGCTATACTCACCTCAGTTGCTGCGTGGAGCTGACCGGAGCGGCGGTGAGTAGCGCGATCAGCTGAGCTGTCACTGAGGTTACCCGCGGCCACCGCTGCATCCACCGCTGGATCCAGGTAACCTCAGTGACAGCTCAGCTGATCGCGATACTCACCTCAGTTGCTGCGTGGAGCTGACCGGTGCGGCGGTGAGTATCGCGATCAGCTGAGCTGTCACTGAGGTTACCCGCGGCCACCGCTGCATCCACCGCTGGATCCAGGTAACCTCAGTGACAGCTCAGCTGATCGCGCGGCTGTCTTCAGTTGCTGTGTGAAGCTGACAGGAGCGGCGGTGTATTCTGCAGCTCCTGTCACCTTCATGCAGCACAGCTGGATGCGACGCTGGAGGACTGTGGATTACGCCGGACATGGAGGGTTTGTCGGGGTTCATAAATTGGTGATGAGGGACTTTGTTTGTGTTTTTTTATTTCTAATAAAGGATTTTTCGTGTGTGTGTGTGTTTTTTAACTGTAATTTACAGATTAACCGGCTGCTGTGTTTGGGTGCAGTGAGACACCTGTCACTCAGCGTGGGGGCGTGTCTCACTGCAACCAATCATAGGCGCCGAAAAGCAGGAAAGCAGGGAATACGAGATTGATTAATGAGCGGCCGGCTTTTTCAAAAGAGGAAAAGCCGCCGGAGTTTAGTGAACAGCTGTGCAGCGCTGCGGCAGTGATCGGGGAACGGTAAGTATGAGAGAGGGGGAAGACTGACCAACAGACTGTGAGAGGGGGACAGACAAGACAGAGAGAGACCGACAGAGCAAGACCGACTGACGGGAGATAGAATGAAAAAAAAATGACCGACATCGCTAGTAAAAAGCACAAAACGTGCGTTTTGGACATCGGAGTGCCACACAATGTTTTTACGTAAAATCTTTCATGTAATAATCTCAAAAAGTAACATACACCAGCTCTATCTCACTATTGGGTATGTGCCCTTAACATTTCCGCCATGAAAATTAATTTTGGTGTCATTTTGGAAGGTTTTCTGGTGAGTCCGTAAAAATGGCGTAAAACTCGGACAAAATTGTTCACAGCTGTGACTTTTGAGTGATAAATGCTTCAAGGGATCTTCCCCATGCTGTTGCCATGTCATTTGAGCACTCTTCTGAGACTTTTGTGACATTTTTAGGGTTTCTACATGCTGCCGGGGGTCATTTCAGAAAAATACTCGGGTCTCCCATAGGATAACATTGGGCTCGGTGCTCGGGCCGAGTACACGAGTATCTTGGGATGCTCGGCCCGAGCCTCGAGCACCCGAGCTTTTTGGTACTCGCTCATCACTAATGCTGAAATACAAAGATGGAAGTAAAAATGATTTATCGTATACAATCCATCTGCTAAATGACCATACAGAGGTACATCAGATACACATTAGCGTCATAGCAAATCCAAATCCAGCATATATATTCTCTTGTGTTAATAACAGACAGGCTTTCCAGAAAGTCTTCGATATTAATGAATTAGTATGCGGTTTGCAGTGCTAGAAGGATCCTCCGCCATAGCCATGGTTAGTACTTGTTAGTTCATGCTGCAAAAATTTACTGTAATATAGGCTGGTCATCAGATAGAAATAATGTATAGGGAGAATATCAATTCTTCCACTTCATATAATCCTGAGATTTATTCACCACGATGCGTTTCCCCCACTCTCAGTAAAGGGTTCATCAGGAGGCTTTTTATTATCCTATACATCCATGGGACAATCCAGCATACACCAGATGAGTCAGAATATATATGAAACCGTCCCCCACAAGCCGGCAAAGATGCAGAACTTCCTTGCTCAATTTTGGTCTTGCGGCCCCTCGGCACAGTCCCCCCGTCTCCCTCTCTGCACAGGCCAGCTGGCCCTCACCACGCAGAAGGAGCGGTATCCCAACCACAGAATTATTAGTTAGGGGAAGAACTTAGGGTGGAATTTATGTATATCTCCATATCCCCCTCCCCCTACATTGTGTATCAAGGCATGTTGAAACTTTTGTGCACATCCCGGTACCAAGTCTTCACAAGTGGGTGTTTTTTTTATCTGATTTTATTCTATTAAACAATAAAATAAATTATTGGGGTATTTTGCTTTTTTGAAAATGACATCAAGTGACCTACAAAAGGAATGGCAAATGGCAGTTGGGGAGAAGGGCACTGCAATAACAATTTGTAGCAGGCTCCTAGAGGCAGGGTTCAAGTCATGTAAATATAGAAAAAAGCCTTTTATTAATGAGAAGCAAAGAAGAACCAGGCTGATGTTTGCCAAAGAACATAAGGATTGGACCATAGAGGACTGGAGTAAGGTAATCTTGTTTAATGAGTCAAATTTGCCCAACACCTGGTCGTCTAATGATTAGACGGAGACCTGGAGAGGCATACAAGCCACAGTGTCTTCCACCCACTGTGAAATTTGGTGGCGGATCAGTGATGATCTGGGGATGCTTCAGCAAGGCTGGAATTGGGCAGATTAAACTTTGGAGATTAGAAAGAAAATTATAGACAAGCATGTTAAATATAAAGGTTATAAGACCATCTCCAAACAGCTTGATGTTCCTGTGACTACAGTTGTACATGTTATTCAGAAATTTAAGATCCATGGGACTGTAGCCAACCTCCCTGGATGTGGCCACAGGGGTAAAATTGATGACAAATCAAAGAGATAGATAATATGAATGGTAACTAAAGAGATCAGAAAAACTTCTAAAGAGATTAAATGTGAACTTCAAGCTCGATACATCAGTGTCAGATCGCACCATCCGTAGTTGTTTGAGCCAAAATGGACTTCATGGGGTACACCATTGTTGAAAAAAAACATAAAAAAGCCAGACTGGAATTCGCCAAACTACATGTTGGCAAGCCACAAAGTTTCTTTGTATATAGACATAGAATGTCCTATGGAAATATGAGACAAAAATGGAACTTTTTGGGAAGGCACATCAGCTCTATGTTCACAGACAGAAAAATGAAGCATATCAAGAAAAAAAACACTGTCCCAACTGTGAAACATGGAGGAGGCTCTGTTATGTTCTGGGGCTGCTTTGCTGCATCTAGCACAGGGTGTCTTGAATCTGTGCAGGGTACAATGAAATCTCAAAACTATCAAGGGATTCTAGAGGGAAATGTGCTGCCCAGTGTCAGAAAGTTTGGTCTCAGTAGCAGGTCTTGGAACAGGATAATGACCCAAAATATACAGCTAAAACCAGCTGTCCAGGCCTATCTCATGAGTTTTATTTTTTGTTAAATTCTATGGAAGCATAGTTGAAAAGCAATGTCTGACTTTCATTTGTTCATTTTCATAAATTTTTTTATTTATTATTACTTTTGTCATATTCAGGTTATTTCTGTGACCATTGTAGGATTTTCTTTCATTAAACCAACAATTTTGACCACGTGTGTACAGTATATACACAAAGACACATATATATATATATATATATATATATATATATATATATATATATATATACAGTGCCTACAAGTAGTATTCAACCCCCTGCAGATTTAGCAGGTTTAATAAGATGGAAATAAGTTAGAGCCTGCAAACTTCAAACAAGAGCAGGATTTATTAACAGATGCATAAATCTTACAAACCAACAAGTTATGTTGCTCAGTTAAATTTTAATACATTTTCAATATAAAAGTGTGGGTTAATTATTATTCAACCCCTAGGTTTAATATTTTGTGGAATAACCCTTGTTTGCAATTACAGCTAATAATTGTCTTTTATAAGACCTGATCAGGCCGGCACAGGTCTCTGGAGTTATCTTGGCCCACTTCTCCATGCAGATCTTCTCCAAGTTATCTAGGTTCTTTGGGTGTCTCATGTGGACATTAATCTTGAGCTCCTTCCACAAGTTTTCAATTGGGTTAAGGTCAGGAGACTGACTAGGCCACTGCAACACCTTGATTTTTTCCCTCTTGAACCAGGCCTTGGTTTTCTTGGCTGTGTGCTTTGGGTCATTGTCTTGTTGGAAGATGAAATGACGACCCATCTTAAGATCCTTGATGGAGGAGCGGAGGTTCTTGGCCAAAATCTCCATGTAGGCCGTGCTATCCATCTTCCCATGAATGCGGACCAGATGGCCAGGCCCCTTGGCTGAGAAACAGCCCCACAGCATGATGCTGCCACCACCATGCTTGACTGTAGGGATGGTATTCTTGGGGTCGTATGCAGTGCCATCCAGTCTCCAAATGTCACGTGTGTGGTTGGCACCAAAGATCTCGATCTTGGTCTCATCAGACCAGAGAACCTTGAACCAGTCTGTCTCAGAGTCCTCCAAGTGATCATGAGCAAACTGTAGACGAGCCTTGACATGACGCTTTGAAAGTAAAGGTACCTTACGGGCTCGTCTGGAACGGAGACCATTGCGGTGTAGTACGTTACTTATGGTATTGACTGAAACCAATGTTCCCACTGCCATGAGATCTTCCCGGAGCTCCTTCCTTGTTGTCCTTGGGTTATCCTTGACTCTTCGGACAAGCCTGGCCTCGGCACGGGTGGAAACTTTCAAAGGCTGTCCAGGCCGTGGAAGGCTAACAGTAGTTCCATAAGCCTTCCACTTCCGGATGATGCTCCCAACAGTGGAGACAGGTAGGCCCAACTCCTTGGAAAGGGTTTTGTACCCCTTGCCAGCCTTGTGACCCTCTACGATCTTGTCTCTGATGGCCTTGGAATGCTCCTTTGTCTTTCCCATGTTGACCAAGTATGAGTGCTGTTCACAAGTTTGGGGAGAGTCTTAATTAGTCAGAAAAGGCTGGAAAAAGAGATAATTAATCCAAACATGTGAAGCTCATTGTTCTTTGTGCCTGAAATACTTCTTAATACTTTACGGGAACCAAACAGAATTCTGGTGGTTTGAGGGGTTGAATAATAAATGACCCTCTGAATAAACTTTTCACAATTTAAAAAAAAAAAAAAAAGAAATAACATTCTTTTTTGCTGCAGTGCATTTCACACTTCCAGGCTGATCTACAGTCCAAATGTCACAATGCCAAGTTAATTCCGAATGTGTAAACCTGCTAAATCTGCAGGGGGTTGAATACTACTTGTAGGCACTGTATATATATATATATATATATATATATATATACAGTATATACACTGATTTTCTCATGTTATATTCGTTGAATCTTTTAGTAGTGTGGGGGGATTCGCTTTCTTAATAGTCTACAGTTTTTGACATTCTTGTTGACATGCAGAAGTTGGAAAACCGTACAGATATAACTTTCCAGCTGAGAATTAGCTTTTGCTATGTATGTAAAAAACAAAAATGTAAGGTAAAAATAAAATAGTAAAAAGATGATCAGACAGGGAGAAAGAGGAAAAAAGAGAGTAGAGACAGAATACAATTTCTTAGGTGTAGAAATCTAAAATAAAAAAATGTTTTTGATGTTGGCAAGAGCAGTCGCACATATTATGGTGTGATACATTAGCACAACCTAGTGGTAGAGATGAATTAACATTTAAATGTACCAAGTCCAGCTTTAACGTCAATTATAAATACTATATCATTAATGTATTAAAAGCCAAATTTGTCATGTATTTACTTTTATAAGAATCTAGGTAAAGTAGACATTTGAATTCTAGAAATATGTTATTTTCTACCAACTATAAATCTATTCACCATTTTACTAAAGTAAATAAATTATTACACATAAAATAGAGCTTGACTGTAGCAAAATGGTGGAGTCAAAGTTTGGCTTATGTTGAAAATGATTCCAATATTTTCATTGATAATGTGTCACTGCTGTGACCATTGATTGTCATTGCAGCAGTCATTGATTGCTTGGTGACACTGCCAGCGGGAAGTAAGGGGTACTTTGGACGCTGGAACATCGCAAGCCGATGCTGCGATGCCGAGCGCGATAGTCCCCGCCCCCGTTGCAGCTGCGATATCCTTGTGATATCTGCCGTAGTGAACATTATCGCTATGGCAGCTTCACATGGACTCACCTGTCCTGGGACGTCGCTCTGGCCGGTGACCCGCCTCCTTATTAGGGGGGCGGGTCGTGCGGCATCACTACGACGTCACACGGCAGGCGGCCAATAGGAGCGGAGGGGCGGAGATGAGCGGGATGTAAACATCCCGCCCACCTTCTCCCTTCCGCATATCCTACGGCAGCCGCGGTGATGCCGGTAGGAGATGTTCCTCGCTCCTGCGGCTTCACACACAGCGATGTGTGCTGTTGCTGGAGCGAGGAACAACATCGGACCATCGCGTCAGCGTAATTATGGATTACGCCGACGCTACACCGATGATACGATTACAACGCTTTTGCGCTCGTTAATCGTATCATCTAGGCTTTACATACTACGATGTCACCTGCGATGCCGGATGTGCGTCACTTTCAATTTGACCCCACCGACTTCGCACCTGCGATGTCGTAGTGTGCAAAGTACCCCTAAGAACGGAGGGATGAATATATAGTGTGTAAATTAAAAAAAGGGTGAAAACGAAGCTTAAAATATAAGTGACTTTAGGTAGGTAAAAATCTTTGAGGTTTCGCGTTTTTAAAGGGAACCTGTCAGGTGCAATATGCACCCAGAATCACGAGCAGTTTTGGATGTATATTAGTAATTCCTGCCTAACTGTCCCTGTATACACTAGCACAGATAATGAGATCTTTACAAAAAGTATTTCTAAAGATCTTATATCGTATACTAATGAGCGAGGGCACTAGTCCACAGGGCATTAGTTCCCAGGTCAGTCACCCATCATTAGTATGTTAGTACATCCCTGTGGGCGTGCTATCATGCTAATGAATTCACAACGTCACAGGATGATTTCACCTCTCCACCACCATCGAGACCGATGGGGGATTTTTGCACAGTGCGAATGACCCTGGAGTTTGGGTCGTGCACACTATGAAGCCGGGTGTATGCGTCCTGGCTTCAAACTGAAGTAGTGCACATGACCCAAACTCCGGGGTCATGTGCACTGAGCCGAAATCCAGCGGTGGCAGCGGAGAGGTGAGTGAGATCATCCTGTGACGCTGCGTAATCATTAGCATGATAGCACACCCACAGGGATGTACTAACATGCTAATGAGGGGCGACTGATTGGGGAACTAATGCCCAGGGGACTAGTGTCCCCGCTCATTACCATACGATAAACGATCTTTAGAAATACTTTTTCTAAAGATCCCTTTATCTATGCTAGGCCTGCGGAGACACCATCACATGTTTCTCAACGCTGGCAGGAAACTAGCCAGGTCTTTCACCGGGAAGGAACAACCATGGGAAGGGCAGTCTCCAGTTAAGGAGACCACCTATGCCAAACATGGTATCCATCCACAGACAGCCGTTTCGGGGTATTTGCCCCTCATCAGTGTGGAGTAGGAATCTGGCTAGTGGGAGCATTGCCTAGTAAAAGACTATGTGAGCAAGGATGGTTGACCTTAGGGAGATCAACATCCACCACTGCGGAGACACCATCACGTGTTTCTCAACGCAGTGATTCTAGAGCAATGCACCCTGGGAAATATTCAAAGCAAGAAGGCC
This sequence comes from Anomaloglossus baeobatrachus, assembly GCF_048569485.1. Taxonomy (NCBI): domain Eukaryota; kingdom Metazoa; phylum Chordata; class Amphibia; order Anura; family Aromobatidae; genus Anomaloglossus; species Anomaloglossus baeobatrachus. Next base: position 186,890,389 of record NC_134354.1, read on the forward strand.
TGTGGAGACACCATCACATGTTTCTCAACACTGGCAGGAAACTAGCCAGGTCTTTCACCGGGAAGGAACAACCACGGGAAGGGCAGTCTCCAGTTAAGGAGACCACCTATGCCAAACATGGTATCCATCCATAGACAGCCGTTTCAGGGTATTTGTCCCTCATCAGTGTGGAGTAGGAATCTGGCTAGGGGGAGCTTTGCCTAGTAAAAGACTATGTGAGCAAGGATGGTTGACCTTAGGGAGATCAACATCCACCACTGCGGAGACACCACGTGATGGTGTCTCCGCAGTGGTGGATGTTGATCTCCCTAAGGTCAACCATCCTTGCTCACATGACTGCCCTTCCCGTGGTTGTTCCTTCCCGGTGAAAGACCTGGCTAGTTTCCTGCCAGCGTTGAGAAACATGTGATGGTGTCTCCGCAGGCCTTCTTGCTTTGAATATTTCCCAGGGTGCATTGCTCTAGAATCACTGCGTTGAGAAACACGTGATGGTGTCTCCGCAGTGGTGGATGTTGATCTCCCTAAGGTCAACTATCCTTGCTCACATTTATCTATGCTAGTGTATACAGGGACAGTTAGGCAGGGATTAGCAATATGCACCCAGAACTACTCATGGTTCTGGGTGCATTTTGGATCTCACAGGTTCCCTTTAAAGAACCCTTAGGCTATGTGAGCACGCTGCGGATTTACCGTGGATTTTACAGCAGATTTGCTGCAGAAAATGTTTCTAACATTTCTGCAGTCATTCCCCAGGAAAACCTATGGGTATAAAAAAAATGCTATGCGCAAACTGCGTTTTTTTATACCTGCGGATTTCCCTGTGGAATTTCCACTGCGGAATTAATGACCATGGCACTTATTTTCCGCAGGTACCTGCGGGTTTGCCATAGATAATGGTAAAAACCCGCAGGGACCAACCTGCGGAAAAACAGTGGCAAATCCGCACCAAAGCTGTATCAAACCGTGGCAAAACCGCATGCGGATTTTGTGTTGCGGTTTTGAGGCATTTTTTCTGCAGGTGCAGGATTCTTTCAGAGGGTCCGGTTTTTCCTTAAGAAAAAGTCAATTTCTAGTGCGCACATAGCCTTAAAAAGGATTGCATCAACGGCAGTGGGAATCTGACTTCTCTACCTCCGATCATTTAGTTATTTTTGACAGAACATTCATCTAGGCATATAACTTCAACTGCAAGGCTGTCCATGAAATACATGGACATGTCAGGTTCACCACAGCTATGTTCACAGCCCCTCCATGACCATTTAAAGTGGCGAGTCTCACGCATGATTTTCCCCTTCATGACCTCTATAAAACTTGATAAGATTATTGTGCTAAATAACATTATTTGATTTATTGAAGAGATGGGTAACAGCAACCAGGTTGGCTGACAATATACCCTGTGCAAGGTCTGGCATCATACCTATAGACACTCCTAACTGACAATACTGTCTGGTTCTATATTATGTTCTGGCAATGAGCGAATAAACAAAACTGACAACCTCAACATGTGGGGTTTTTAGTCACTATGGAGCTGTGTTTACAGAAGATTTAGTGCCCACAATGCATTGGCAGTTTTAAAAGAGTCACACAATGGGCAATCACAAGTCACGTTTTTAGTAATGCGATTATCGTCTAAGAATAATCACTTGACCAGAATTACCGTGTAGCATTTAAAGGGAATCTGTCAGCAGGTTTTTGCTATGTATTCATGAAGTAACCTTGGCCCTTCTACTTACTAATTGGGCACAAGTTGGATCCAAACCCGTTATGTGAAGACAGATACTTGGTACTCTAACATTTTGAAAAAATTCTTTCAATATTTATTACAAAGCTATAAAATAAATGTTTAACGTTTCAGTCACTGCTGGACCTTTATCAGTATGAATTGCCAGGAGACAGTGTGCAGCAGCACTGTTTAAAACAAGGCGTGCCTAGTAAGCAGTGGATGCCACACTGTCATGGTGCTGCACACAGATGTCTCCAGGCAATCTGTGCTGATGAAGGTCCAGCAGTGACTGAAATGTTAAACGGTTGGGATTGCAATTAACCCGATGTGTACTGTGGCTAGGAGTATAGGGAACAGTGAACCGGCACTGGCAGTGTGAGAGCGGCGGACGCTGGTAACGAAGGTAAATATCGGGTAACCAAGGTAAGGGCTTCTTGGTTACCCGATGTTTACCGTGGTTACCAGCGTCCGCAGAAACCGGCTCCTGCTGCCTACACACGTAGCAGAGTACACATCGGGTAATTAACCCGATGTGTACTGTGGCTAGGTGTGCAGGGAGCCAGCGCTAAGCGGTGTGCGCTGGTAACCAAGGTAAATATCGGGTTGGTTACCCGATATTTACCTTAGTTACCAGGCGCAGCATCGCTTCCACGCATCGCTGCTGGCTGGGGGCTGGTCACTGGTTGCTGGTGAGATATGCCTGTGTGACAGCTCACTAGCAACCCGTGTAGTGACGCTCCAGCGATCCCTGCCAGGTCAGGTTGCTGGTGGGATCGCTGGAGCGTCGCTTAGTGTGACATCTCACCAGCGACCTCCTAGCAACTTACCAGCGATCCCTATCAGGTTGTATCGTTGTTGGGATCGCTGGTAAGTTGTTTAGTGTGACTGGGCCTTTATGCTCAGTAGAGCAGGGATTGTCCAGCCCCTGACACAGAAGTCAAAGATGACTCTTTGTTTCACGGAGAGGGCAGAGGCTTTGTCATTTTGAAACAAAGCATCATCAAAAACAAAGTAGTAATAAAAAATCTAGCAGTTAGAGTAGTAAGGGAATTGTTTGCACTTTTTAATAAAAGTGAAAAGAGATTTGATTACGACAATAAATATGTAGGCATTTAGGATTAAAATAAATTTTAGTTTCGGACCATCTCTTTAAAATAAAGCAGCAGCACATGTTTGTGTCTCTTTATTTCACTCTACATTGTGCGTTGCTTCCCCCTTCTGACACCTCAGCGAGCAGACAGTCTTGTCTTGGAAACACAAATTTTAGCTGTTTTTCAGAATGAATGATGAGTTCAGGGAGCAAGGGTAAACAGAGGGAAAGAGAAGGGACAAATTACAGCTATCATTAACTCCTTATATTACCCCGATTTCCACCGCACAAGGGCAATAAAGATGAAATAATCAGGAATGGCACATCTAATGTGGTATGCCAATTCTGCGCAGCTGCGGGCTGGTATTTTTAGGCTGGGGGGGCCAATATCAATGGCTCCTCCCATCCTGATAATACCAGCCCTAACCTGTCTGCTTAATCGTGGCTGGATATCAAAAATGAGAGGACCCTACTTTTTTTTTCCCCTCTACATGTGCAAAGCTGACACATACCCCAAAGACTTACAGAAGTCCTTGCATTGAAAGGTTGTCCTACAAAGTATTGACTTTGGGTGCTGAATACAAATGCATGTCACAATTTTGACATTTCTATCTTTTAAACATTTAAAAAAACATGTATCATTTCCTTTACATTTCACAAATACTTTCTACTTGGTATTGGTATATCACATAAAATAAAAATAAAATACGTTTAAGATTGTGGGTGTAATGTGAAAAAATGCATAAAAGTTCATGGAGTATAAAGACTTTTTCAAGGCACTAAATTCTTCAGAAGGGCGAACAGAAGCAGTTATAGTTCATAAAGGGGAATGGTTTACATGCAATATTTTATAGGTGAAGACTGTGAAAAAGCTATGTTCCATTAGAGGAATTGTGTGGTAGTCATATTTTCTGCACTGGGTACAGTGAATTGCAATTATTTATTCAAGAGCACAGCATGGGCAAATATTTTTTTATTAATGAGCATTATAATGACACTGTTATTTTTAAGTGCACTGTGTCAAGGTGTGCTGCAGAACACCAGAGAAGATAGAAGTCTCCAAAAACCAGCTGTGGATGTGAAAAATGATCATGGCGTTTATTGAAAGTGGAGAAAAAAAAAGAGAATGACTCTAATCAGAGAAGATAAAACCTATAAGGTACCTTGATGTCATTTGTGGTATTGACTATTGTTAGGGCCAGATGGACGGGTAGACCCTGGAGGTGGATCCACTGGGCCGAACTCCCGGATGAGGGAAAGGAGTCCGGTGGCCGGAGCACTTTAGGTAGCAGGACAGTCCGTGCACTGGGAGAAAATGGAGAAGTCCCTGGGACCACGAGGTCACTGATGGTGGTCCGGGTGACGGAGCTCAGGTTCGGAAGCCGTGATGGTGTCAGGCAGGGTCCGGAACCGTTGGAGCCAGATGACGGGTCACCGCAGGGATCCGAGATGGTACGGACTGTCAGGATGGCAGATGGGCAGCGTTCGGGGTTCGAGGTACAGCAGGACCGGATGGCGATGCAGGATCGGCTCTAGAAGACAGAGAGGTAAGTATCTCACAAAACACAAGGAGACCTGACTCCTAGCTTGGGAAAACACGAAGAACAGGCCCCGCTCCCTTGGACATTAACCCCCTATATACCCTGTACTTGTGTGCATCATTTCCTGTTAGTTGACACTGGCCCTTTAAGAAAGGGTCAGTGACCGCGCGCGCGCCCTAATGCGCATGCGCGCGGCCCGGGTGCCAGAAGCCAGGGCAGGAAGCTGAGAGGAGGACGCAGGGGAGCCGGCCAGGGACTGGGAAGCCGTCGGGCACCGGGAGCGGAGACCAGGGGGCCTGGGAAGTACGGGCACCGGAGGCTGGAGAGCGGGGAGCGTGGCAGGTGAGCCGGGGAGCGGAGCAGAGGACCCGGGGAACGGAGCAGGGGACCCGGGGAGCGGAGCAGAGGACCCGGGGAGCGTGACAACTATGTCTCATCAGTACTGAGATTCTTGTATGATCCACTGTCTGGTGATAGCTGTTAACAGCTTCTAGTGCCTCCTTACCATTGTTAAATACATACTGGGTGTTGTAGGTTCCTGCAACACAATTAAATGTAGGCCTGTACTGCCGTTGCAATTGCTGTGTGAAGCCTGACAATGTATTCACATATTGATAGTGGTTGATGGTAGTTATAGTGATGTTTTCATGTACTGATGATGGTTCTAGTAATCTTTTCATATTCTAATGGATGTTTGGTGTTGTAATCATGTACTATTGTGGTTTTGTGCTGTATTTATGTACTGATTTTGGTTCTGCTACTATATTCATGTACTGATGGTGGTTCTAGCAATGTATTTATATGCTGAATGTGTGCCCGGTGATGTATTCATGTACTCATGGTATTTTTAGTATTGCATTCATGTACAGATTATACTTCATGTATTGATGGTGGTAATAATGATTGTATTCTTGTACTGATGGTAATTCTGATTATATATTTCTGTACAGATGTTTGTTCTGGTGCTATATTACTGTACTCATGGTGGTTCTAGTGGTGTATTCCTGTACTTATGAAAGTGGTGATGCTGTATATCTTCACTGCTGGTGGATTTGTTGCTGTTTTCCTGTAATGCTATTGGCTATAATCCTGTACACATGTAGCAATCTATAACTTGTCAGATAACATAATATCTGGCCATGTTAATAAAGTGCAGTCAGAAAAGTTAAGTATTACTACAGCTGTATTTATGTTAGGAGCAGTAATTCTAAAATGAAGCATTGTAGCCTGCCAAAAACAATGTGAACTATGCCTACTGTCGGGCTTTGGCTCTATTGGTTAATTCCAAATGTCATAGGACCACTAGTATGCGATTTTAACACTTACGGTCACATGCAAATTAACTTTTATTTCTATCCCAATCACGTAGTGTTTGTAGATTTTTACTGAACATTGAGATTAGGAAGAGAAGATTGTTGTCATGCGACTGCTAGTGTGCAAATTGCATATGAATGGCCAAATAACAACTACTCAAACGAAAGCTTTGTATAGGAGGGAATATTTCCCTGGCTATTGGAAAACCTAGATTCGCCTTTGGACATAAATGTATGACTAACCACTGTGCAGGGGATGCTTTTTATCTAATTTGTATAGTCACCTTTATTTTCTTGTTGCCTTACAGGAGATTAATCTGTTACAGGCATTTGATTGCTTCTCAACAGTTTCTTTAATATCCAAAATTCTAAATGCAGTTCTGCATTTTAACCAGTACAAGCTGTACTCATCATCATGTGCTGCCAAATCAGTAGTACTTGTAAATAGATAAAAACATATCACGTACTACCAAAGAATATTTTTCCAATGCTTTTTAGACAAACCGGTTACTATGCTATGTAAATTATAAAAACCTTTAACGATGTCCTAACATCCTGTAGTCACTGTATCTTGCAAAACAACTCTAATGATAATGACAGCATTACGTTCTTCAGAATCATTAGCCTCAGATGAATATTAGTGGTCCAGCCCCTGTTACTCATGGAAGTTCTATCCAAATGAGATTTATCAATGATGCCGAAAGAAATGACTGGGCTACTGTACCGCCCCAGCGTCAGCAGCCAAGACTGCTCGGATCCGGATCCGCGGTGGCTCGAGGGGTCTTCGGACCCGGGAGGGGTCGTGCGGCCACTCGAAATAAAAGGGGGGTATTTACAAGGGGTTGTGTGTTTAGAGTTCGTGACGCCACCCATGGTGTGTGGTAAGGTGCAGTACCACCGCTGCTGTTGGGAGCGCCCGGTAGTGATGGGATGGCAGCCAGGTGTTTAACCCCTCCGTGGGTAGAGGGAATGCCCCGGGGTTCGGTGATGGTAGTAAGGGGATACCGTTGGGGAGTAAAGGGTCACTGCGTACTCACCCACCCAGTATTAGCAAGGATCCCAGCTCCTGAACTCCTCCAACTGAATTGTGACCTCTCCTGATGAGAGTCACCACACAACTCGCTGCTCCTGACACTCCTGACCCTCCCTAACCAACCCCTCAAGTGGGCGGCCCTATTCTCTTCAGGCTACCTATTGGTGTGTCTGGTGGGTGTGGTGCAGAGTGTTTCTAGGATTTCGATTTGCTTGTTCTTAGCAACATCAAAGGTCAGGGACCCGTAACCAAGGAGGATTGGATACCGTGCAGAAGGGCAGATTGCACAATATCCTGTGACGACCTGATAGGCCAGGGCTTCACACTACCCCAAAATAACATCATTGAAAATTATATCTCACCAAACAATAAAGAAGTCCTTATATAGCTTAATCGTTGGAAAAATAAACAGATTATGGATCTCAGAAAGTGGCAACACAAAACATATATCTTTTTAGCTACTTAAAAAACAAACAAACAAAACAAAACCCAATATAAGTTTTGGGTTTCCGACAAGTATGATTTTTCATAATCATACTTGTCGGAAGAATTAGGTCATTCTTAAAGCACACTGAATGTGTGACGCCCTGGGCAAGCCAAGGGTCACAGGTCATTGCACCACCACACCCTACACCCCAGTTAGGCACATACAGCTAACCCAAAATCCTTGTTGCCTTCCTCCAGGGGCTGATGTTCACACCAGGGGGTGGGCCAGGCGGTTGGCTCCGCCCACCGAGGAGTTCACAGCCCTGGAGGCGGGAAGAAACAGGAAGAACAGTTAGGGAAGTGGAAGTAAAAGGAAGTGGTAGTGGAGCTTGAGAAAAGAAGTAAAAGTGAGAGGAGAAAAGCCTGAAGTTAGTCCGGCTGTGTGCCCGGACAGTGACAGCAAGGTCAGCAGACGGCGGTGATTGTCTGGAGGGGTGACTGCTCGGAGGTTGCTGGAAGGACCGCGGACGGGTAGTGGCCCGGCGGTCTGGAGCAGTATACGAAGGACAGTCAGCACCAGGGCAGGGGCCTCTCGGACCCCGGCAAGGCTAGGAGTCGCCATAATTTGCCAAATCCGTCAGTGAAGGGGACGACTGTCTCCAAACAACCAAGTCCCGATTGAAGGCAACAGTCCAACCATTGAGGAGAGACACCGCCACCGCCAGGGCACCAGTTTCTCAGGGCCAGCGCCTGCGGGCAAAGTAGGGCTCCTCCGGCTCATATCCAAGCCGGGGAGTGGGTTACCGGTGGGAACCCATCGCAACCATCATCAACATAGGTGCAGGACAGAGGGACCGTCACCTTCTGGGGAAAGCAAGTGCAGCCGTCCGTGGGAACCGTCTTTCCAGCCGTGTGTTTTACCGAGAACTGTGTCATCGTCTCAGGCTGAGTGAGTACCACAGTGCCGCAAGGCACAGCGCTGCCCCCGCGTCCCTGCGCCCACCAAGCCCTGCATCTCCCACCTCATCACTGGGCCCCGGGATCACCAACCCCTACCCACGGAGGGGCAACACAACAACTGGCTGCTCCACATCATCACTCCCGGGATCCCCATACAGAGCAGCGGTGGTGCCAACAAATCACCACAACCGTGGGTGGCGTCACGGACAATAGACTATATCCCAAAACCCAATCCCCTTTCACTCACGAGCGAGGAGTGTCGCTCGAGACCCCCGGGATCCGGCCCACCGCTCGAGCCACCACTGAGCAGCAGCAGCCGGACCCGAGCAGAGGGGTGAGCGCAGTGCTGACACCCTCCTCCCCGCCCGCGACAAATGCTGTAAAATTGAAAAACTATCGACAATGCTGGAATTGTGTTTTTTGTTTAAACAATTTCACATCACTTGGATTTTTTCCCATTTTTCAGTACATTATGAGGAAAAGTAAATGGTATATTTCAAAATAACAACTTGTTCCACAAAAAAAGCTATTATAGTTATCTGTAGCTGGATAAACAAAAAAAATGACCTTTTTATAAAAGGGAGGAAGAAACAAAAGTACAAAAACAAAAAAAAATTCCAGTTCATGAAGGGGTTAACAAATTCTCCTTTTCCTAGATATATCTGTACTTGCAATCACACCTCTGTGTGTTCTATTGATTCCCTTTCAGGATATCTATCAAACGTGTTCAGTGCTGCTGGTCACACATTGTCAGTCTCTCAATCACGTCATCTGGATCCTCTTGGACACACGCTGTGGAGAGATTCCTGTTAATATGCCGACAGATAGAATTATTACATTAGACAAAGTTTATTCTCATCAGCACTTTACACATTAGGTGGATGTCCTCCTGAGTCCTGATATAGAATACAAAAAATACTATGGGGCTCCATAGTGAAGATGTAATGGCAATTCTGTTTTCTTTAAAGTAATGACAAATCTTTTAAACTAATATTTGTCAAAATGAATCAGGCACGGATCAGCGCACATACACATTAGATGAATGTCTCGTTCTACAGGATTAGCTAACAATCTAATTTGTATGGTTGCAGTTTGACTGTTTCCAAACATTTGCAATTAATAGAAAGAAGTGACAGATATGTTGGATTTCAACATGCCCAAGCCTTTGTTCCAATGTAAGACATTGACATATAGAACTGAGAAAGTGTGTCACTAGTCATCTACACTAACTTCTCTAAATTCCTCATTTGACAGATCTACTTGTAATTGCTTATGAATGGAGATGAGCAGACCCGTGAATATTTTTGTTTGCTGAATATGTACGGACTTGAAAAAAATGTTTGGCTCGGGATCCAAACTTTACCTGAACTTGACCTTGGACAATGATCCCCATACAAGTCAATGGGGACGAGACGGTCTGTGCTGTAAACTGGTCATAGTATGTACTAGGAGGATACAAAAGGAAGCACAATTGGGGTAAAAGCAGAACAGTTATACATAATGTGTTTTAAGGTGTTTCCCAGAAGATAACATAGCAGCAGTCAGACTCTTATCTGGGCCCGCTCATTCATGAATATTCACTGCTTCCACCACCCACCCTCTGTGCCAGCATCTGTGATTGGTTGATGACTGCTATACATGCCCCTGACCCTTTGTTTCAGCATCTGTGATTGGTTGCAAACCACTTTGCTGTACGGTAATGTAAAAATAAATACTGGGAAAAAAATGGCACGGGCTCCCGCCTTAATTGTGATAACCAGCATAGGTAAAACAGACAACTACGGGCTGCAATCCCCAGCGGTCTGCTTTACCATGGCGAGTGATCAAAAATAGAGAGATTCCACTCTTTTTTTTTTCATTATTTACATAAATAATTAAAAAAATATGCTTGGTGTCTCCCCTATTTTTTATAACCAGCCACAGTAAAGTTGATAGCTGGGGCTTGGTATTATCAGGGTGGGAAAAGCCATGGCTATTGGCCCTAACTAGCCTGAAAATAGCAGCCTGCAGCCACCCCAGAATTAGTGCATTCATTAGATGTGTAAGGCACCTGCACAGAGGAGGGGGGAAGCATCTTGCTAAATTTACTGTTCTGCCATAGATCTAACACAGTAGCAACTCAGTAGTCAGCATTATTTCTTATACTAACAACATGGATATCATGTTGCAGATAATACAGCAAAAAGTCACTCATGTGTCGATGAGGTCCAAGTCCATGTTGTGTTGATGGGGGAGTAGCTCTCAAGCTTGCCTCCTACATCCCCTCTCAACAACCACGGACAAAAGAGATGGGATCAATATCTTCATCTCTGGAGTTTTCTGCACCCATCACCTCTTGTTCCTCCATTTGTTCCTTGGCTTCTGCACCTTCACTACCAGTTTGTCTGTTACCATGAGCACGCTTTGATCAATGGACTCCACCCTCCCGTGACACCCGCTTGTGCAATAACTGTCTGGATCTTACAGAAAATGGTATCCCTTCCTCATCCTCCTTTGCTTCTTCCTCTTCCTCTGAGTCGCCCACCTCTTCCCGCAGACTATTCAAAGTGCGCTCCAACATGTAGATGAGCGGAATAGTGATGCTGATGACGGCATCGTCAGAGTTAACCATCTTTGTAGCCTTTTTGAAACTGTGCAGGAGGGTGCAGAGGTCCTTCATCTGGGTCTTCTTTGCAATCGTGAGTTGCCCCACATTCCCACTGCGTAGTTACAGTTAGTGCCTCATGGAATAGTGCACCAGTGCTTGCTGCTGCCACAGTCGTTGCAACATGTGCAGAGTGGAATTCCACCGTGTCGGCAAATTGCATATCAGCTGGTTACTGAGTAGGCCGAAGGAACTTTGTAGTGTTGCCAGTCGATTAGCCGCGGGGTGCGAATTGCAGAAGTGAGCACACAGCGACTGTGCCTTCTGCAGCAGAACATCCAGGCCAGGATAGTAGGCTAGAAATTTTTGCACAATCAGGTTGAAGACGGGAACCATGTAAGCCACATGTGTGATAAGGCCCAGGCATAGGGCCGCCAACAGGTTTGCACTGTTATTGCACGTGGCCTTCCCTGACTTAAGGTTCAGTGGAGACAGCTATTTATCAAACTTGGCCTGGTTAGCTGTCCACAACTTTACAGCTGTGTGACTTGCTTCTCTAATGCATATTAATTTCAGCACTGCCTGATTGTGTTGAGACCTGGGTGAGGTGGGGAGATTCTCTCTGCACAGTTGGAACTGATGTTACATTAAGGAAGAAGTTGAGAGCACAGGTGGAGGCCTTAGAGGAGGTGGAGGAAGCAGAAGCAGTGGAGGAAGCAAAAAATCCAGATCAAGATGTAACGTCCCTAGCCCTGCTTGCTCATGCAGGTGTCAGTGGTGAAATGCTCCCTGTAAGACAGAGTTTTTCAAAGAAAAGGTAATGTTGCATGTCACATGATGGTGTAGGGCAGGCACAGATTTATTAGAGAAGTAATGACGAATAGGCAACTGGTACTGGAGGACTGCGATGGCCATCAATTTCGGAAACCATCTGTATCCAGCAGGTGCAAAGGAAGCATTTCCATGGCCAAAAATTTAGATATGGTGACGTTTAAGCTCTTCGCTTTGGCATGTGTAGGAGGAAATAATCTTTTACGTAACCAAAACTGCAGAACCAAGGTCGGGCTGCTGTGCTGAGAGAGGGTGGAGTAAGGTGTACACGACCGATCGGTCAATTATGAGGGGGTTGTAGGTGGAGATGTAATGCTGTATTGAGAAACATGTCGTGTCCTCTGTGTCTCACATGGGTCCAAAACACCAGGCATGGTCACTTCCATAACAGTTCATGGGCTGTCACTCAGACTGTAGCGATAAATGAGTGGAGGTTTTGTGGTCAGAGATCTGTGTGAGAATAGTTTCGACGATGACACAGTAGTAGTGATGAGCGAATACCAAAAAGCTTGGGTGCTCGAGGCTCGGGCCGAGCATCTCAAGATACTCGTGTACTCGGCCCGAGCATCGAGCCCAATGTTATCCTATGGGAGACCCGAGTATTTTTATGAAATGACCCCCCGGCAGCATGTAGAAACCCTAAAAATGTCACAAAAGTCTCAGAAGAGTGCTCAAATGACATGGAAACAGCATGGGGAAGACCCCTTGAAGCATTTATCACTCAAAAGTCACAGCTGTGAACAATTTTGTCCGCGTTTTACGCCATTTTTACGGACTCACCAGAAAACCTTCCAAAATGACACCAAAATGAATTTTCATGGCGGAAATGTTAAGGGCACATACCCAATAGTGAGATAGAGCTGGTGTATGTTACTTTTGGAGATTACATGAAAGATTTTACGTGAAAACATTGTGTGGCACTCCGATATCCCTGAGAAGAGACGTACATGAAGGCCTCTTGAGTCTAATGTGCCCATTTTGAGGAAGTGAGTCTTTGTAGTATTTTACAACAGGCAGTAAAAAGCAGGGTGGTGGCCCAAGGCAGAAGTCAGGCAACTGTTCCCCGGAACAACAACACGACACAAGGTGCCTGTAAAAATGTTAGGTCTTCCCGAGTCTGGCAGTTTCTTAAGTTGGCTCCAGATGATTCTAAAAAGGCCATTTGCAACACCTGCCATGCCAGCATCAGCAGGGGTACCAAAACTAGCAGCCTGACCACCACCAGCATGATCAGGCACATGTCAGCCAAGCACTCGACTTTGTGGGATGTACAACAGAGTCGAGGAGCAGTGCTTGCTGATGTCACTGCTACGTCTTCGCTTGTTGTGCATGCGAGCCAATCCCCTGTCCATGCTGCCCGCGAACAAGCCTCCTCCGGCCCTGCACCTGCAGTTGCCCACGCAGAAATAACACCATCATCAAGCACGTCCTTGTCCCAGCGCAGCGTTCAGTTATCCATTCAGCAAACCTTTGAACGCAGGCGCAAATACACTGCCAACGCCCCACATGCCACAGTTCTAAATGCTAACATTTCACGACTGCTTGCGCTGGAAATGTTGCCTTTTAGGCTGGTGGAGACAGAAGCATTCCGCGACCTGATGGTGGCAACTGTCCCACGTTACTCGGTCCCCAGCCGCCACTATTTCTCCCGGTGTGCATAACCACGTGTCACAAAACATCACACGTGCCCTGAACAACGCTGTTTCAGCCAAAGTCCACCTAACCACAGACACGTGGACAAGTGCTTGTGGGGAACGCCGCTACATCTCGTTGACGGCACACTGGGTTAATATTGTGGAAGCTGGGACCCAGTCTGAGCGAGGGACGGAACACATCCTTCCCACACCAAGGTTTGCAGACCCTACCTCAGTCAGGGTTTCACCCACACTCTACAGCTCCGGAATGTCATGCTCCTCAGCCTCCTCCTCCTCCAGCGCATCCTCATCCACTTCACCCTCCACACCAGTCCCAAGCTGGAAGCACTGCAGCACTGCCTCGGCGAAGCGGCAACAGGCTGTGCTGAAGCTAATCTGCATAGGTGACAAACCCCACAATGCAGAAGAGGTGTGGACAGCTCTGAAACAGCAGGCAGATCACTGGCTCACACCTCAGAACCTAAAGCCAGGAAAGGTCGTGTGTGACAATGGCCGGAACCTGGTGGCAGCTTTGAGGCGAGGCCAGCTGACACATGTTCCATGCGTGGCCCATGTGCTCAACCTCGTGGTTCAGCGGTTTCTAAAGTCATATTCAGAGCTGTCTGATCTGCTGGTAAAAGTTCGCCGCCTGTCTGCACATTTTCGAAAGTCACCTACTGCTTCAGCCGGCCTTGCCGGCTTTCAGCGCCGTTTGCATCTTCCGGCTCACAGACTGGTGTGTGATGTCCCCACGCGTTGGAATTCAACTCTGCACATGTTGGTCAGGATATGTGAGCAGAAGAGGGCAGTTGTTGAGTACCTGCATCACCTAAGCCGTCGGGAAATGGGTCAAACTCCACACATAACACCTGAGGAGTGGAGATGGATGTCCGACCTATGTACCATCCTCCAAAACTTTGAGGACCCCACCAAGATGGTGAGCGGTGATGACGACATTATTATCACCATACTGCTTCTCTGCCTTCTAAAACGGTCTCTGCTCAAAAACAAACATGATGCATTGCAGGCGGAGCGCGATGAGTTGGAGCAAGAAACAGTAGTGGGTGTGGGTGATAACACACAGCCCAGCCTCGTCTCATCACAACGTGCAGTGGAGGACTATGACAAGGAGGAGGATGAAGACATGGAGCAACTCTCCGGCCAAATTGAGGATATGACATGCACACCAGTCATATCCTCGGTTCAGCGTGGCTGGCCAGAGGACAGGGTAGATGAGGAGGAGGAGGAGGAGGAGGAGGAGGAAGACAGCATGTTCAGTCATCGTGTTGGTCAGGATACTGAAGTGATGGCTGTTAAGAGTCTAGCGCACATGGCTGACTTTATGGTAAGCTGCCTGTCTTGTGACCCTCGCGTTAAGAACATCTTGGCCGACAATCATTACTGGTTGGTAACACTGTTACACCCACGCTACAAGGAGAACTTTATGTGTTTTATTCCCGAGGCGGAGAGGTCAGCCAAAATGCAGCAGTTCCGGAAGGCCATAGTCACGGAAGTAGGCAAAGCATTCCCCTCACAAAACGCTAGCGGCATAGGTCAGGAATCAGTGGACAACCAAGGCGTACAGCCGAGAGGGGCACAAGTCCAATCCGCCAGAGGTAGGAGAACAGTCTTTAAGATGTGGGACAGTTTTCTCAGCCCCTCACGTACCACAGCCCCTGAGGTGCGGGGTAGTGCGACAAGAAATCCTAAGTTTGCCCAGATGCTCAAGGAGTACCTTGCAGATCGAACAACTGTACTCCGACATTCCTCTGTGCCTTACAATTATTGGGTATCCAAGCTGGACACGTGGCATGAATTGGCTCTCTACGCCTTTGAAGTCCTGGCTTGCCCTGCCGCTAGCGTTTTGTCAGAGCGTGTTTTTAGTGCCACAGGTGGAATCATTACAGATAAACGCACCCGCCTGTCAACTGAAAATGCTGACAGGCTGACTCTGATCAAGATGAACAAGGGTTGGATTGGGCCAGACTTCACCACACCACCAGCAAATGAGAGCGGAATTTAAAGTTTGTAACGGGAATTTGCCATGTACCTACACTCACCCATGGGTACACACTTCTGGAGTTTGCCTAATCGCTGGACTGCTCCTCCTTCTCCTCATGCGCCACCATGATGACCGTTACAGTAGTTAGGCCGTTGTTTCAGGTATACCCCCAGTGGTAAATTTTTTCGCGAATGGGCATTACAACGACAGGAGACCCACTCCTTTGCAATGGGAACAATGTTTTGAGGCCCTCATGCACATCTCTATCCTGGGACAATGTGGAGCCTCCCAATTTTTGGCTGCCCTGCCAAAGGGCTATACTACAATAGACCCACTTCCTTACAATGGGCACTTCAGGTTTACAGGCCCTCATGCACGTCTCTATCCAGGGACAATGTGGAGCCTCCCAATTTTTGGCTGCTCTGCCTAAGGGCTATACTACAATAGACCCACTTCCTTACAATGGGCACTTCAGGTTTACAGGCCATCATGCACGTCTCTATCCAGGGACAATGTGGAGCCTGACGCTGCCACCGACAGGCACACACGTGCGGTTTTTAAATGCAAGCACTGATGCACTAAGAACCTAACAGGTTTTTAGGAGCAACAATTACTGAGAAGTCTGACACTATCAGACACTTCTGACGTGTATTATTCACTAGACTTGTGCGTTATATACTAGTTTGTGCAAAACGCACACTAGTGCACCTGCACGCTGCCACTGACTGCCACACACGTGCGGTTTTTAAATGCAAGCACGGACGCAATAAGAACCTAACAGGTTTTTAGGAGCGACAATTACTGAGAAGTTTGACACTATCAGACACTGCTGACGTGTATTATTCACTAGACTTGTGCGTTATATACTAGTTTGTGAAAAACGCACACAAGTGCACCTGTACGCTGCCACCGACTGCCACACACGTGCGGTTTTTAAATGCAAGCACGGATGCAATAAGAACCTAACAGGTTTTTAGGAGCGACAATTACTGAGAAGTTTGACACTATCAGACACTGCTGACGTGTATTATTCACTAGACTTGTGCGTTATATACTAGTTTGTGAAAAACGCACACAAGTGCACCTGTACGCTGCCACCGACTGCCACACACGTGCGGTTTTGAAATGCAAGCACGGACGCAATAAGAACCTAACAGGTTTTTAGGAGCGACAATTACTGAGAAGTCTGACACTATCAGGACTGTTTTAGACTGTGTACACCAGCCCCAGATATGATGAAGGCTGGTATACGGTCACCACTAGGAATGGATATATACCCTGCCTGCCTGTGTACAGCTACAATAGTCCTGAGAAGGCCTCTTCTGGTCACTAGCCTGTATTCCGACCTGGCTATACCCTGCCTGTATACAGCAACAATAGTCCTGAGAAGGACTCTGCTCCTGTACTCCGACCTGTCTATACCCTGCCTGCCTGTATACAACTACAATAGTCCTGAGAAGGACTTCTGGTCACACTGTTTGCAGCCCTGCTACGGAAATAACTATAAAGGGCCGCAAACCTTTCCCTGAAGCAGCAACACTCTCCCTGCACTGACTGTCTGGATGGCTGTGTGCAGAGCACAGCGCGCCCGCCGGTATAAAGGCTCGGTCACGCTGTGCGGGCCGGCCAATCACTGCAATTCCACAACTAACAGGGCTGTGGCATTGCAGTGGTCTGCCAGCCAATCCCTGCATGAGGGCTGGCTCTCTAAAGAGCGCCAACATGCAGGGATGAAGACCACGAGTACAGCACGAGTATCGCGAGATTACTCGGTACCCGCCAAGTAGCCCGAGTACAGTGATACTCGTGCGAGTACCGAGTAGTGACAAGCGTACTCGCTCATCACTACACAGTAGGAAGAAGAAGCAGCAGACGCAGTTGATTGGTCAGCCAGTGATTGGGTAGCCTGAAAGTCCGCATTTTAGCGTAGTAAGATTCCCACAGTAATGCATGTTGGTTGTGCATTTGCCGGTTAATGCATGTAGTAGTCAAATTATTAGATTTTTTTTTTACTCTACTGAGTGGTTGGCAAATAATGAAAGTTGGGTCATCCTTTGCGGTCTCAAAAAAGGCTCAGGCTAGGCAATCCTTCCTGCAAACCTGCAACCGCTGCTGGCAACAGCCAGAGGATGCAGTGCTTCTCATGGTTGCATCACTACATGGTTGTGCAGGAATCGCCCACGTAACATCTGTATCTCCCTTCTCCTTATGTACTAAACTGCTTAGCTTCTGGGTTCACCCCAAGTGGGATCTACAATTGCATCGTCATGCTTTGTTTGTCCCATACCTCCTCTTTCTGAACTGACATCCCAGGACAGTATGCATGTGCCTCAGGTATCCAAGCCTCATCATCATCACCTTCACCCCCAGGGGTTAATATCAGTTGACAATGGTCGTGATCCTGCTTGCACTTTACTTTGTCCGGGCCAGGATCATACTGACAAAGATTTTGGGCAATCGGTACAGATACTTTCTTGCACTTGCACGTTAGGTCATATGGTCTCCTTGTTTGATATACTGCATATATGTCTCAAAAACGTGTTCCCAGTATGACTCTGTAACATGGGACTTTTCCCCTATACTTACTGCATGTGTACTTCTCTTCCTCCTTAGAGGGTTTTTGGGTGTTGTTGTTCGCTGTATTTATATTATACACCATTATTTTGCATTTATATTGTATATCATGCACCATCTGGAAACCTGTTTCCTTACTATTGGTTCATCATCAACCCCCTCCCCCCTCTTTCCACTCTCCTGTGGTTGTTTTTAGATCATTTTACCTCATGTCTTTTTGTGATTTTCTAATAAAATTGTCTATTGTTTGCACAAATTACTCTGTTTTCTCTTGTTCTTAAAATGCAATTTTGAGCAGTGCATACACCGGTCTAGCTATACCCAGACTAGCCAGGTGATACTATGGTTATCTTATTTATGAGAATTTTGTTTCGTATATGTATATATATATAGATTATCTTTGTTCATTACAATGTAAGACCATCTGAGGAAGAGGACAGCACAGTCCTTGAAACGTGTAGTGCAATAAATTAAATTATTATTCCTTCATTTATGGTCTGCAGCGCCCTGTTATATACCGCTTTCTCTTTTACCTTCCTTCAAACAGATGTTTCGCAACCCTACGTCCACACCTTTCAGACACCTGACACAAAAAATAAAATCTTTATTTCTTGCTTGAGATGGCAATTTTGTGAATGCAGTAAAAAAGTGCCAATAACTAGAAATGTGGTTCACTGCGTAATTTGGAGCAGGCACTGAAAAGTGCCAAGACCTATTTAGCTAGATCAGTAGCTAATTTACAGCAAACACTACTAACTAACAATACCTAGAAATGTGGTTCAATGTGTAATTTGGATCAGGCACTCAAAAGTGCCAAAACCTATTTAGCTACTTCACTAGCAAATTTACAGCAAGCACTACTAACTAATACCTAGTATGTGGTTCACTGCAGAATTTTGAGAAGGCACTGACCTATTTAGCTAGTCAATACCTAGACATGTGGTTCAATGTATAATTTGTAGCCGACACTCAAAAATGCCAAGACTTATTTAGCTAGTTCAGTAGCTAATTTACAACAGGCACTACTAACTAACAATACCTAGAAATGTGTTTCACTGCCTAATTTGGAGCAGGCAGTAATAAGTATATTCTTTAGCCGGCGCTCACAAGTAGCAATCCCTATTTCAATCATGAAATGCCAATTTGTGGCACACGCCTGTCCCTACACTGCACGTCACTATTCTACACTATCGCTCTACTATCTATCTCAACTACCTATCATTAAACCCCTAGCTAAGCTAACTGTCAAGCAATATCGGTGGCAGCACTGGCAGCAGCACCTTCCCTAATGTTTAACATTCACAAAATGGTGCCGACTCCAAATGTTGTCACGGCCAGGTGTACGGGCAAGCCCAGGAGGTGGATCCACTGGACCGAACTCCTAGATGGTAGGAAAGAGTCCGGCAGCTGTAACACTAGAAACAGCAGAACAGTCCTTGCACACGGGAATAGCGGAGAAGTCCCTGGGACCACGGAGTTATGGGTGGTGGTCCGGGTGACGCAGCTCAGGTTCGGAAGCCGAGATGATGTCAGGCGGGGTCCGGAACCTTGGGAGCAAGATGACGGGTCACCGCAGGGATCCGAGATGGTGCGGACTGTCAGGATGGCAGAAGGACAGCGTTCGGGGTTCAGGATGCGGCAGACTGGATGGCGAGGCAAGCACGGCTCTACAAAGAGAGATAGGTGAGTACATGCACTGAAACACCAGGAGACCTGACTCCTAGCTTAGGGAACACGAAGATCAGGCCCCGCCCCCTTGGACAATACACCCCTTTATACCCTGTACCTGATTAGCCTCATTACCTGTTAATGGACGCTGGCCCTTTAAGAAAGGGTCAGTGACCGCGCGCGCGCCCTAATGCGCATGCGCGCAGCCCGGGTGCCAGAAGCCAGGGAAGGAGGCTGAGAAGAGGACGCAGGGGAGCCGGCCAGGGCCTGGGAAGCCGTCGGGCGCCGCGATCGGGGACCAGGGGGCCTGGGAAGGACGGGGACCGGAGGCTGGAGAGCGGGGAGCGTGGCAGGTGAGCCGGGGAGCGGGGCTGAGGACCCGGGGAGCGGAGCAGAGGACCCGGGGAGGGAAGCCAAGGACCCGGGGAGCGTGACAGTACCCCCCCCCCACGCCCCCCTCCCCGCAACCGGGACATGAAGGCACGGATCAGAGGAGTGCCCACGTTCTCCCTGGGCTCCCAGGACCTATCCTCAGGACCATACCCCTCCCAGTCCACCAGGAAGAACTGACGACCTCGAACGGTCTTCATGGCCACGATATCCCTTACCGCATAGATGTCGTCATCGGCAATAGGTGGAGGAGCCGGACTGGCAGCAGCGGAGAAGGGACCAAGGACGACCGGCTTGAGCAGGGAGACGTGGAAAGAGTTGGGAATCCTCATCGTGGCCGGGAGCTGTAGCTTGTAGGAGACCTCATTGATCTTGCTGAGGACCTTAAACGGCCCGATGTAGCGAGGACCCAGCTTGTAGGAAGGTATCTTCAATCGGATGTACTGGGAAGCAAGCCAGACCAGGTCACCAGGAGAGAAACACGGAGGGTCCAGACGCCTCTTGTCAGCGTGTTTCTTCATCCGCTGGGAAGCGCGTCCAAGGGACGCCTTGACAGAGTCCCAAATGGTAGCGAAGTCACGGGCTACAGTATCAGCCGCAGGGACATCCGAAGAAGGGGATATAGGCAATGGAACGGAGGGCTGAAGTCCGTAAACGACATGGAAGGGAGATTTGGAGGACGACTCACTGATATGGTGGTTATGTGAGAATTCAGCCCAAGGCAGAAGCGTGGACCAGTCGTCGTGATGGGCGTTGACATAGTGACGTAAGAAGGATGTCAAGATTTGATTGACCCTCTCCACTTGGCCATTACACTGAGGATGGTAAGCAGAAGAAAAGTCCAGAGTCACTCCCAGATGCTTGCAGAGCGCCCTCCAGAAGCGGGAGGTGAACTGAGTTCCTCTGTCGGACACGATGTGGGATGGAAAGCCATGCAAGCGGAAGATGTGATGTATATAGGCTTCCGCGAGTTCCTGAGCAGAGGGCAGTCCGGCCATAGGGACGAAGTGAGCCATTTTGGAGAACCGGTCCACCACGACCCATATGACTGTGTGTCCGGAGGATAATGGCAAGTCCGTAATAAAATCCATCGCTATGTGTTGCCACGGAACTGAGGGTATAGGCAGAGGCAGAAGACGGCCATAGGGCAGGTGTTTGGGCGTCTTGTTCCTGGCACAAGAGGAGCAGGCAGAGACATAAGCAGCGACGTCCGTGCGAAGGGATGGCCACCAGTAATGGCGTACAATCGCACCCCATGTTCTCTTCTGGCCTGCATGACCGGCTGTTTTGGAGGCATGACCCCAGTGTAACACTTTTTGCCTGTCAGTCTCAGAGACATAGGTCTTCCCGGGCGGTATCTGGGCCAGAGTGACAGGGGCCACCGGAATAATCTTGCTAGGAGGGATGATAGGTTGGGTAGTCTCTCCCTCCTGCTCCATGGGCACGAAAGACCTAGACAAGGCATCAGCGCGTACATTCTTGTCCGCGGGTCTGAAATGGAGCTGGAAGTCAAACCTGGCAAAGAATAAGGACCACCTGGCTTGCCGTGGGTTCAGTCGCTGAGCGGACCGCAGGTATTCCAGGTTCTTGTGGTCCGTGTAGATAATCACGGGGTACACTGCTCCTTCCAGGAGGTAACGCCACTCCTCCAGAGCCAGTTTGACCGCCAATAGTTCTCGGTCACCGATGGTGTAATTACGTTCCGGCGCGGAGAAGCTCTTGGAGAAGAAACCGCAAGTCACCATCTTGCCGGAGGAGGATTTCTGCATGAGCACTGCTCCAGCCCCCGAGGAGGAGGCATCCACTTCCAAGGTGAACTGGCGGTTTAACTCCGGACGGTGGAGTACAGGAGCGGAGGCAAATGCTCGCTTCAGGGAGCAAAACGCGGCGTCGGCCGCAGGTGACCAGTCCTTTGGATTAGCCTCCTTTTTGGTCAAAGCGGAGAGAGGAGCAGTCAGGGCAGAGAAGTGAGGGATAAACTGGCGGTAGTAGTTGGCGAATCCCAGGAACCGTTGGATTGCCTTCAGTCCAGAAGGAGGAGGCCAGTTGAGTATGGAGGAGACCTTCTTTGGATCCATCTGCAGTCCAGTGCCCGAGATGATGTATCCCAGGAAAGGGAGAGAAGACTGCTCAAAGACGCACTTCTCATATTTGGCGTAAAGACGATTCTCCCTCAGTCTTTGCAGAACCAGCTGTACGTTCTCTCTATGGGTCTGGAGGTCCGGAGAGAAGATAAGGATGTCATCCAGATAAACTACGACACAGACGTAGAGGAGGTCCCGGAATATGTCGTTCACCAATTCTTGGAAGACTGCTGGTGCGTTACACAGGCCGAAGGGCATCACGCAGTATTCATAGTGCCCATCGCGAGTATTAAACGCGGTCTTCCATTCGTCCCCAGAGCGGATACGAACTAGGTTGTAGGCACCACGAAGATCCAGCTTGGTGAACACACGGGCTCCTCTGAGCCGGTCGAACAATTCGGGGATGAGCGGCAGAGGGTACTTGTTTTTGACGGTGATCTGATTTAGACCCCGGTAGTCGATGCATGGGCGTAGGTCACCCTCTTTCTTCTTCACGAAGAAGAAGCCTGCTCCCGCAGGAGAGGAGGATCTCCGGATGAATCCCTTTGCCAGGCTTTCCGTGATGTAGGTGGACATGGCCCTGGTTTCGGCCGGAGACAACGGATATATCCGTCCTCGAGGTGGTGTTGTTCCTGGGAGCAGGTCGATGGCACAATCGTAGGGACGGTGTGGCGGAAGTACCTCAGACTCCTTCTTGTCAAAAACGTCTGCGAAGGACCAATAGGCCGAGGGCAGTTCCGGTAGGTTCTCTGGAACCGGAGGTCGTCGGATAGGTTGTATGGACTTCAGACACTTCTCATGACAAGCAGAACCCCATCGGGTGATTTCGCCAGTACCCCAGCTGACTGATGGTTCGTGTGTCCGCAACCAGGGAAGTCCCAGCAGGATCTGGTGGGACATGTGTGGAAGGACGTAGAGAGTGATGTTCTCGGTGTGCAGGGCACCGATACGCAGTTCGACCGGTCTGGTGACCCAGGAGATGGTATCAGAGAGGGGTCTCCCATCCACAGAGGCAATCACTAGGGGCTTCTCGAGTAGAGTAACAGGCAGCTGGTACTTGTCCACCGTGGCCTGCTGGATGAAATTGCCTGCTGCTCCAGAGTCGAGGTATGCCTCAGCCGTGAAGCGCGTCTCTCCCGTTGACACTTGCACAGTCCACATAACCGGGTCTGAGAGAGTCCCAGCACCTAGGGTGGCCTCTCCTACCAACCCTAGGCTTTGGAGTTTCCCGGCCTTTCCGGACAGGAGCGTAGGAGGTGAGTGTCCTCTCCGCAGTAAAAGCAGAGGCCCTTGGCGAGCCGCTCTGCTCGACGTTGTTCAGATTGCCGTACTCGGTCGATCTGCATGGGCTCGTGGACGGGAATCCCAGCTGTTGATGACTGCGATACGGAGGGCTTCTGTGGAGGAGGGGAATGTCGTACCGGACGTCTCTCTCGAGACAGCTCTTTGGAGCGCTCCTGAAAACGAATGTCCACACGAGTTGCTAGGGCAATCAGGGCATCTAGGGTGGAGGGCACGTCACGACCCGCCAACTCATCTTTGATGCGACTCGAAAGTCCTTCCCAGAAGGCGGCTGTCAGGGCCTCATTATTCCACCCGAGTTCAGAAGCCAAAGTGCGGAAACGGATGGCGTATTGGCCCACCGTCAGTGTTCCTTGACGTAGGCGGAGAAGTGATGAAGCAGACGCAGAGGCGCGTCCCGGCTCGTCAAAGGTACTGCGAAAGGCCTGCAGGAACTCTTGAAGATCCTTGGTCATGGGGTCCTCCTTCTCCCACAAGGGGTTCATCCACGCCAGTGCCTCGCCCTCCAGGTGAGACATTATAAAGGCGACCTTGGCTTGGTCGGAGGCGAACAGATGTGGCAGCTGCGTGAAATGAAGGGAACATTGGTTTATGAAGCCCCTGCAGGTCTTGGGATCTCCAGCATAACGAGGTGGTGACGCCAAACGGAGTCGGGAGGCATCCGACGCGGCTGCCACTGGTGCGGGAGCCGTGGATTGCCTAGTGGGGGACCTGGTTGCCGCAGGCGTCATTGATGCTTGTAACGTGTACAGGCGGGTGTCCACGGAGGTCATAAATTGCAGCATGCGGGTCTGGACTTCACGCTGGCGTTGGAGTTCCTCTTGCAGGGCCAATAGTGCTGCAGCGGGATCCATGGCCTGATCTTACTGTCACGGCCAGGTGTACGGGCAAGCCCAGGAGGTGGATCCACTGGACCGAACTCCTAGATGGTAGGAAAGAGTCCGGCAGCTGGAACACTAGAAACAGCAGAACAGTCCTTGCACACGGGAATAGCGGAGAAGTCCCTGGGACCACGGAGTTATGGGTGGTGGTCCGGGTGACGCAGCTCAGGTTCGGAAGCCGATATGATGTCAGGCGGGGTCCGGAACCTTGGGAGCAAGATGACGGGTCACCGCAGGGATCCGAGATGGTGCGGACTGTCAGGATGGCAGAAGGACAGCGTTCGGGGTTCAGGATGCGGCAGACTGGATGGCGAGGCAAGCACGGCTCTACAAAGAGAGATAGGTGAGTACATGCACTGAAACACCAGGAGACCTGACTCCTAGCTTAGGGAACACGAAGATCAGGCCCCGCCCCCTTGGACAATACACCCCTTTATACCCTGTACCTGATTAGCCTCATTACCTGTTAATGGACGCTGGCCCTTTAAGAAAGGGTCAGTGACCGCGCGCGCGCCCTAATGCGCATGCGCGCAGCCCGGGTGCCAGAAGCCAGGGAAGGAGGCTGAGAAGAGGACGCAGGGGAGCCGGCCAGGGCCTGGGAAGCCGTCGGGCGCCGCGATCGGGGACCAGGGGGCCTGGGAAGGACGGGGACCGGAGGCTGGAGAGCGGGGAGCGTGGCAGGTGAGCCGGGGAGCGGGGCTGAGGACCCGGGGAGCGGAGCAGAGGACCCGGGGAGGGAAGCCAAGGACCCGGGGAGCGTGACAAATGTCCACATTTTATATGCAGACGGACATGTAACTTAGGCAGCCAATGACACAAACTCTTGTGTCTGAACCTTGTGAATGTTTGCTGTACCCTGATTGGCTGCAGGCACATCCGCAAATAAAGTGAAGAAAAAAAATGGTGCCACAGGCTTCTCGTGAGTCCCAACCCCATCAGCTCATTAAACACATATCCCCATTCATCATACAGCCCCACAGTCCTATCCAAAATCATAACATGTTATTAGAAAAACATTTTTGGAAAACACATCAGTGATCGAACAAAACCAAACATTGCCAACTTTTGGGGAAAGTGATCGGGTTACTAAGCCCGAGCTGAACAGGCTAAAACGGGCTTTACACGCTACAATATATCTAACGATATGTCGTCAGGGTCACGTCGTTAGTGACGCACATCTGGCCTCGTTTGACATATCATAGCGTGTAACACAAATGAGCGACTGTGAACAAGCAAAAATACTCACCTTATCATTGCTCGTTGACACGTCGCTCATTTTCAAAAAATCGAACGTCCTTCTGTGTTCCAGTTGTTCATCATTCCCGAGGCAGCACACATCGCTCCGTATGACACCCCAGGAACGATGAACTGCAGCTTACCTGCGGCTGCCGCCAATGGAGAAGGAAGGAGGTGGGCGGGATGTTTACGTCCCGCTCATCTCTGCCCCTTTGCTTCTATTGGCCGGCCGCTTAGTGACGCTGCTGTGACGCCGAACGTCCCTCCCCCTTCAGGAAGAGGATGTTCGCTGCCCACAGCGAGGTCGTTCGGGATTTAAGTACGTGTGATGGGGGTTACCGAGTTTGTGCGACACGGGCAACAAATTGCCCGTAATGCACAAACGATGGGGGCGGGTGCGATCGCACATGCGAACGCACGAGAAATTGAAGCGTGTAAAGCAGTCTTTAGGCTCTTACTGAATTTGAAATTGGCAAACCTTTATCAAACATTTTCACTCATCTCTAGTTGGCAACCATTGTGAAAGATTTACTGGTAGAGGAACACAGATTTCCTTGATAATATGCAAAGTTCCACTGCCCCCAAATTTTTTAAATGATTGCGGGAAATATTGATAATGTTTTTTTATGAAGTTTAAAAAAGTTTTGTTGACTACTTTCTAACAATTTTGCGATTTCTGAGTTTCCTGCCTTTCTGATTTGCATTATGCAAGGGCTGCACACACGTTGAAGTGCTGATTTTGTAGTGAGTGGAAAGAGTTCTCCTGGTCAGATATATGGTTAATAACCGTCCACGGTGCAAAAGCTTTACCGATTAGGGAACAGAGATTTTTGTAATAATATGCAAATGCCACCAACCCAAAAATTTCTGGACAATTTTTTTTTTTTTATTTTACTTGAAGTTTAAACATTTTTGGTTGGATAATTTTCAACAATTTTGCCCTTTCTCACAATACTTTTCAGGGTGCTGCTATAAAAAAAATCAACTGAGATGCAGTCACAACAACATTTAGTTTCACCCAAAATTGAAGAAGGTGAGTATGTTATATCAAAAAATTGATGCACAAAATGTGATAAAGTTGGTTGAAAAATTTGCATTTTGTGGTCAAACCTGGCAGGGATGGTGTTGCGGGACTTGAGTCTGTGGTTTGCAGGTTTCATACCTCTCCTTGTTTGTCCATCATTATGGATCCTGTTGACATCTTGGCCACGCTACGATGGTCCTTGTCTGGAAGTAGTGGATATCAAGCTCCAGCAGCAGCACACATTTTCTAGTGTCACAGAGAATTTGGTCCATTTGAATGCCACAACAATTGGTGCAATTTTGCTGGTTCAATAAATTATTAAAAAAACACCACTCATACTTTGGTAGATAAGCACTTATTTTTATGCTTCAGAATTTGGAGATTTCTTTTTAAAAAAATGGAAAATCTCAAAACACAGGAATCAACTTTAATTTCCAACAGAAGAAACTCTTGAAATCAAACTTAATTGCATGATCTACCCTTGCTTGCTGTCGCAAAACAAAACAAAAAATATAAGAACAGCTATTAAGATGCTGTCGCTGTTATATATCACAGATGTACTAACTCACAGTGAGATCTTCGTTCCACTTGCGATTTACACGGACGTTGTGCAATCCTATCAAACTTTGGATTGCACTTGCACCAGTATTAAAATATGGGACAGTGTCCATCTGCTATTTTTTTCTCATGTCGGATTGGCATAAGAAAAGAATTGCAGTATGCAGCATTTGGCAGCGAGTCTTGCATCACATGCACCCATAAAAGTCTAAGGGTGCATGTGAAGCATCGAACTGCACTCGGAAGTCAACCAAGTACAGTGAGAAATACGCACAGACAGGCTGCGGAGAAGAGGGAGAAAGTACTCTATCCATCTTCTCCACAGTTGCATGACACTCGGCTCATGCTCGCAGCAGACCCTGAGCCGATGGTCATAAGCATATCACATCCGATGCTCTCACAATGGATTTCACACGCTATTGGAACCGAGGCCTTAGGCCGCTTTCACATTGCATTTTTACCTATGTTCACTGGTCCCGTCGGGGCATGCGTCCGAACACCTTTCCCCCCTCCCCCGCAAAACAGGTTTTGGACACAAACGCAGATGGGGCCGTTGACTATAATGGAGCAGACGGAGTAAGCGTGTGCTCTGTCTTGCACCATTTTTGGGCATATATGTTTTCTGCAGGCGGACACCCAAACGTAGTCTACTACGTCTGGGTGTCCGCCTGCAGAAAACGTACAGTACAGACCAAAAGTTTGGACACACCTTCTCATTCAAAGAGTTTTCTTTATTTTCATGACTCTAAAAATTGTAGATTCACATTGAAGACATCAAAACTATGAATGAAAACATGTGGAATGAAATACTTAAAAAGTGTGAAACATAAAAATATGTCTTATATTCTAGGATCTTCAAAGTAGCCACCTTTTGCTTTGATTACTGCTTTGCACACTCTTGGCATTCTCTTGATGAGCTTCAAGAGATAGTCACCAGATATGGTTTTTCAACAGTCTTGAAGGAGTTCCCAAAAATTCTTAGCACTTGTTGGCCCTTTTGCCTTCACTTTGCAGTCCAGCTTACCCCAAACCATCTCGATTAGGTTGAGGTCTGGTGACTGTGGAGGTCAGGTCACCTGGCGTAACACCCCAAAACTCTCCTTCTTAGTCAAATAGCCCTTACACAGCCTGGAGGTGTGTTTGGGGTCATTATCCTGTTGAAAAATAAATGATGGTCCAACTATACACAAACCGGATGGAATAGTATGCCGCTGCAAGATGCTGTGGTAGCCATGCTGGTTCAGTATGCCTTCAATTTTGAATAAATCCCCAACAGTGTCACCAGCAAAGCACCCCCACACCATCACACCTCCTCCTCCATGCTTCACGGTGGGAGCCAGGCATGTAGAGTCCATCCGTTCACCTTTTCTACAAAGACACGGTGGTTGGATCCAAAGATCTCAAATTTGGACTCATCAGACCAAAGCACAGATTTCCACAGGTCTAATGTCAATTCCTTGTGTTCTTTAGCCCAAACAAGTCTCTTTTGCTTGTTGCTTGTCCTTAGCAGTGGTTTCCTAGCAGCTATTTTACCATGAAGGCCTGCTGCACAAAGTCACCTCTTAATAGTTGTTCTAGAGATGAGAAGATGTGTCCAAACTTTTGGTCTGTACTGTATATGCCCGAAAATGGTGCAAGACAGAGCACACACTGACTCCGTCTGCTCCATTATAGTCAATGGCCCTGTCGGCGTATGCTTCCAAAACCCGTTTTGTGGAGGGGGAGGGGGGGTCCGGACGGATGACCAGATGGGACCTGTGAATGTAGCTAAAAATACAATGTGAAAGCAGCCTTACACAATGAGTGTTTATGCTGAGACACTAGAAGAGTTCAGTGTATATAATTTGAACCTTATAATTCTATTTACAGACTTAAGGTATGTGTCCATGTAGCAGAATTGTGTGTAGATTTTCGCAATACAAAACTGCATGTTTTGGCAGGAAAAAATGCATCAGAAAAAAAACGCGTTTATTGCGTATTCACAGTTTTTTAATGCAGTTTTTTCATGATGTTTTTACGTCATAGCGATTGCAGGGTTTCCTGTGCTGATGTTACAGCTGAGACCCGGCTCTCATTACCAGGAGCGGTGCCTCTTGCTTCTCTTGGCAGTTTAACCCCCTACACGCTGCTAGCAATCGTGATTGCAGCATTCAAGAGGCAGGGAGAGGAATTGCTTACCTATCCCTGGTGAACGGTGCCCTGTAATGCAGGGACACGATAGCTATGATGACAACCCTGGGTTTTCACCAGGATGACCCCAGGTTACTAAGCTACAGATCGCCTCACAGACCATGCTGGATGCATGGTGTGTGAAGCGAAGTGTCAGTGCTGCAAGTACAGTACTGACAGATATAATCCATTGGAGTGATCGAGCACTGCAGTGGAGTATATCTGAAGCAGGAAAAAAATGCAGAAAAAATTGACATGCTGCAGATTTTGTTCTGCATCAAAATCTGCAACATGTGCACAGCAAGTCAGGATTGTCATGGATTTTGCTCGGATGCTTTTTTCTTTGCACTATTGCTTAAAATCTGCAAAAACTGCAGCTTGAGCACACAGCCTTAGATTATCACTCCCATTTTAAATATGGTACATCAACATTGAAGTAGTACACCATAGTCACATGCATCCTATCCTGTGTGCTTTGAGCGCTCCAATTACTATACCCTATACGCCCCTTATGTTTTATACTGCCTGTGATAACCTCCCTAATGGGCTGTGCTACACAATGTGATTGGATTGCTGCAGGGAATTATGGTGAAGCTCGTGCTGCCATGCCAGACACCATTAGCCGGCTCACAGTGTATAGCATAAGTAAGGCCTATGCCACACTCACGTGTAATTCACGCACGTGCCGAGAGACACGTATTTCCCCTGCGTGTTGCGTGCAGGTAAGTACGTGTCTCTGGTACGTGCGGGACACGTGTGTTCTACGTGTGCTATCTGCGATAGCACACGTAGAACCGGTAATTAACATACTCACCTGGTCCTTCCTGCTGTCCGCGGTGCTGATCCTCGGTCGCCAGCCCTCCCGTCTCCCCGCTGCTGCTGCTGCCAGTCAGTGAAGTGAATATTCAATGAGAATAATGAGCGGGGGTCGGCAGCAAGAGGCAGCAGCGACAGAGACAGGAGGGCAGGAGAAGGTGAGTTAATGTTTTTGTTTTTTTTCTCTGACACGTGTGTTTTTGCCGGCGCGTGTCACACTGGACCGCATCCACACTACACCCGTGTGGTACGGGTGTGGGCCGTGTGACACCCGTGCTGCGGGAGAAAACACTGACATGTCAGCGCTTTGAAAAACGCATACACGTACAAACGCACACGGACACACGTTCCGTGTGGTTTTACATGTGTGTGCCTGCTACAATAGGGTAGCATTGGTTAACGTGTCTCCGTGCCGCCGGTACGTGTAAAAAATGACAAACATGTACCGGCGGCACGGATGTGTGTCACAGGCCTGAAATAGTACTGGTGGCATTTCTTTTTCTAATTGCAAACCACAAATCTTATTAAATATTGTTCAAATGTGGATGAAACCGGATTTCAAAGAATTTGACTCAAATTTGATCCTCTGTAGATCAATCTGCTTATCTCTAGTGATTTCCATTGTTTTACCCACTGAAGTTTTAGATGTTATTATTATTATTATTTATTATTATAGCGCCATTTATTCCATGGCGCTTTACAAGTGAGAGAGGGTATATGTACAACAATCATTAACAGTACAAGACAGACTGGTATAGGAGGAGAGAGGACCCTGCCCGCGAGGGCTCACAGTCTACAGGGAATGGGTGATGGTACAATAGGTGAGGACAGAGCTGGTTGCACAGTGGTGTACTGGACTGAGGGCTATTGTAGGTTGTAGGCTTGTTGGAAGAGGTGGGTCTTGAGGTTCCTCTTGAAGCTTTCCATGGTAGTGGAGAGTCTGATGTGCTGAGGTAGAGCGTTCCAGAGTATGGGGGATGCACGGGAGAAATCTTGTACACGATTGTGGGAAGAGGAGATAAGAGAGGAGCAGAGAAGGAGATCTTGTGAGGATATGTTGCATTTATACTTTAGGCTTTAACTTGTCATTTGGAATCAACGTCCTGAATTATTGCCATTCCAACATAGTTCTTTTCCTACAAAATACACCATCATAACGTATAAAATGTGTTTAATACAATGATAATTAAGTGTAGATATGGCACAGCCCCAGTTCTGCATAGCTGGCACTGTCAGCACATGCTAAGTGCATCTGTGCATCTTCTATATTCCCAGGAAGGATAAGTTTTCAGTCGTGTATCACAATTTTCAAGTAAACATTTTATTAGATGCTGGAAAGTCATTGCTAATGAGGGTATAATCTAATCTATTTTCAAAATATACTCATACTATTGAAATTAGGAAGAAGAGATTGCTGTTCAGTGACAGAAGTGTGGCATCTGTATGCCATGGGCTCAGTTAACTTCTACGTGTGCTGTGCAGCAAAGGGGTAGGCGTCTGCAATCTGACTTGCCTTCTGCATTTTAAAATCTTTTGGTAAACAGCGAGAAAGAAGGGAAAATGATCAGCAATGCAAAATTACATAATCACAAGCTACAAAAATAAGATGACAATCACCCTTTCTAAAGAAGCAAACTGGTATTTTCCAATTTTCGGCACTGCTTTTTTCACTTTATATAAAAATATGTACATGCAAATATACAATTTTCCCTAAGCTGCAGGCTTGTTTTTGTGTGTGTGTATATATATATATATATATATATATATATATACAAAAACCAGCCTGCAGCCTAGGAAAAATTGTATATATATATATATATATATATATATATAAAAATAAATATATCTATATACAAATGTGGCGCCCTGGACAAGCCAGGACGTCACAGGTACTGCAACAACACACAACACACCCCACACCCCACACCCCACATCAGCCGCACACACGAAATCCTTGTTGCCTCCCTCCAGGGGCTGATGTCCACACCAGGTGGGGTGGAGCCAGGCGGTTGGCTCCACCCACCGAGGAGTTCACAGTCCTGGAGGCGGGAAAAGGAAGGCAGTGGAGAGAACAGTTTTGGAGAGTGGAGGAAGTGGTAGTGGAGCAGACTGACCGTGTCCGGGTACGTGGCCCAGGCACCGAAACAGCAAGGTTGGCAGACGGTGGTGACCGTCTGCAGGCAAGGCCGATTGACGCACAACCGTACGGACCGGGGACGGGAGGTGGCCCGCCGGTACCGGACCGGGGAGCGAAGAGAGGCCAGCACCATTCGGCAGGGCTTACGGACCCCGACCAGGCTTGGAGTCACCGTTAAACCGGTCAAATCCATCAGCGACGGGAACCTCCGGGGTTTCCCAGCAGTAAAGACCCGACTAAAGGCAACCACTCATCCGTGAAGGGAAATACAGCTACCGCCACAGCTAGAGTTCCCAGGGCCAGCGCCTGCGGGCAAAAGGGGCTCCTCCGGCAAATATACCGCTGGGGTTACTGGTGGGAAGCCATCGGGGCCGAGAACACAACACCGGTGTAGGGAGAGACAGTTACCGCCAACCTAACGGGAGTGACCGTCGCAGCCGTCTGTGGGACTCGTCCATCCAGCCGATTGTTTTACCAGAGACTCCGTGTCCGTTACTGGCTGAGTGAGTACCACCGTGCCGGCTGGCACTGCGCTGCCCCTGCGACCCTGCACCTGGCCAAGCCCCGCAATCCACCTTACAGTCAACAACTCCGGGCCCCAGGACCACCAAAATCCCCCTACCCACGGAGGGGAGAGAAACATCCCAGCTGCTCCCTGTCATCGCTCCTGGGATCCCCGTACAGAGCAGCGGTGGTGCTCCAACCTCACCACACACCGTGGGTGGCGTCACAAACCGACATCCCAAACCCCAACAGACCATCCCTTTCACTCATGGGCGAGGAGCGCCGCTCGAGGACCCGGGATCCGGCCCACCGCTCGAGCCACCGAGCAGCAGCAGCCGCACCCGAGCCGCAAGTGCGGAGTCGAGCAGCGCACCCCCCGCCGGCGACAACTTGGCAGCACGAACAGGATCTTACCGCTCTGCCATCTGGTAGAGGTGCGCTTTGTGTCCCGCCGGAGGGTCCGGACGAAAATTTTCAGAAACCGCCATCTTGGGCGCGAAAAGTCCCCGCTCGAGCATCTTCCCGAGCAGTGGAGGCGCGAAAGCCGAAGCTCCGCCCCTGAAGAGGAGGTGCCGGAAAGAAACCACGGGGGGACGGAAACAAGATGTCTGCGACCGACGGAGCCGCTGGAGGAGCGGCGGACGTAGCCGTAGGAGTGCCTGTGGATGGGAATGGGCCCAGCCGTACTCCGGCCGCAGGAGCGGCAGGGGCCGCGGCTCCCGCCCTTGCTCAAGTGATGCTGTTCTCCTTGCCCTATGTGCCCGGAGCTACCTGGCTACCGCAGTACTACGGGAAACCTGATACTTTGCGGTCCCCGGGGGACCGCAAACAGCTTTGGCTGTGGTCCTTAGAGCACCCTGATGTGGACTTTGCCGTGTTGAAGGAACGGGCCATTAAGTCTCTGCAGCCCTTGGCGTCCAATGTCCCTGGAGCGGCCCCGTGGCCGGCTGAGACGGCTCCCATCGTGGTAGCTCCTTCACCCCCAGCTCCTGCAGCGCCTGCAAATTCTGGCGGAATGATGGAGGAACTGGCTGCCCAAGTCCGTCATATGGATGGAGACCTCGCCAAGATCCTCGCCGCACTTCAGCCTCCAACGAGATCCAGGCCCCTGGGGGGGGTACAGCTCGCCGACCGCCCAGAAGATGTCCCCTGGATGCAACGGTGAAGGGCTGCTGACCCACGGTATGGACCTCCGATCTGTTACAAGTGCAGCAAGCCCGGTCACTACTCCCGACTGTGCCCATTAAATGAACAACCCCTGGGGCCAAGGGCCAATCCTCAGGAGTAGAACCCAGTTGCCCCCCGACTGGCGGGACCGGTTCATCGGGGCCCGCCCCATCATCCCCTTGGCTGTGGACGGCGTCCCGCTGATGGCGCTCCTGGACACTGGATCTCAGGTAACCACGATGCCATATACACTGTATCAACGGTATTGGGGGGAGGATGAACTTGCCCCTCCAGACAGCAGCATGACATTGATCGCCGCTGATGGCCTCCCTTTGACCCAAGTGGGGTACAAACATGCGGCTATGACTGTGGGGCAGACCGAGCTACAACACCAAGGGATGGTTGTGATAATGAATGACCCCAGTGATCATGATTCAAAGGTGGTGCTAGGAACGAATGTAATGGAGCATTGCATGAGTGAAGTGCTGACCCTACTACAACAGCTGGCCGCCACCGCAGCGGGAGGCCGACAGAGGGCTTTGCAGCGAGAGATTCGGGCCTTGATGTACCGGCAACAAGTGAACTCTGCGGGAGGAGAGATTGGGGGAGTGAGATGATGGATGTGGCCCCTTTAACTGTGCCTCCCCGGAGCGAAATGATGATCTGGTGTAGAGCAGCGGTAGGTCCCCAGGGTCGTGATTACCCAGCCATGGTAGAGCCCATGCCCTCTGAACACTGGCCCACTGTAATGGCCGCTCAGGGAGTGGTAGACGTTAAGAAGGGAAGACTGCTCGTGAGAGTATTAAATTGTGGGGAGGAGGAAGTTAGGCTTCCCCGGTACGCTACCCTCGCCAAGCTGCTTACCCTGGATCCCCACGCCATTCAAGAGGCAGTCTCTTCAGCCTCCTCGCCCTCCGCTAGTCACCACACGCCCCCTGCACAGTTAGGTGAGTGGTGTCGGGAGCTACACGTAGGCACTGACGACACCCCCACACACCACCGGGACGGGGTATACCGGGTAGTGCAGGAATACGAGCAAGTTTTCAGCAAACACCCGCTAGACTTTGGGCAGATTAAAGGTGTCCAGCATTACATACCCACCGGTAGGCACCCCCCTATTAATTAGAGGTATAGACCTATCCCACCCGCACACTATCAATGCGCCAAAGACATGTTGAAAAACATGAAAGAGGCGGGGGTTATTCGGGATAGCTGCAGTCCCTGGGTGGCTCCGCTAGTGCTGGTCAAGAAAAAGGATGGCACGATGAGGATGTGTGTGGATTACCGGAAGATCAACCAGATAACGCATAAAGATGCCTATCCTCTACCCCGTATTGAAGAATCTCTAGCCGCGCTAAGAACCGCTAACTACTTCTCTACCCTTGACCTCACCAGCGGATACTGGGTAAACGAAAATGGCTGCCCCCAGGCAAGACCTCCTCGTGGGACAGACCATGGGTGGTAGGCCTACTGGGACCCCGTTGGTGTGGGAGGAAAAGCATGAAGAGTCCTTCCGCCAACTGAAGGCGGCGTTGACCGGGGAAGAAATCCTGGCGTACCCCGACTACAGCCTTCCATTCATCCTTTATACCGATGCCAGCAATGTGGGCTTGGGGGCGGTATTGGCCCAGAATCAAGACGGCAGGGAAAGGGTGATCGCTTATGCTAGCCGAAAATTCCGACCTACCGAAAGGAACCCTGAGAATTACAGCTCCTTCAAGCTCGAGCTTCTAGCACTGGTGTGGGCTATCACCGAGCGGTTCCGGCATTACCTAGCATCGGCCAAGTTCACCGCTTACACGGACAATAACCCACTAACCCATCTGGATACAGCTAAGCTGGGTGCGTTGGAGCAGCGGTGGGTGGCCAGGCTGGCCAATTACGACTTCACCATCAAATACTGGGCCGGCCGTGCAAATGCTAATGCCGATGCACTCTCCCAGATGCCCCACCTGTCGGAAGAGGGGCTGGATGATGATAACCTCGAAGAGATCGAGTTGCCTGCGTTTCACCGGCCGCCGGTTGAGAAGTTGCGTGTCCATCGACAACAGGTGAACCTGGACCCGTTGCCCAGTGAGGGGTGGCAAGAAGCTCAGGATCAGGCCCCAGCTGTCTGTTTGGTCAAGATCTTGGTGGAACAGGGCTCTGCCGGAATGGACCCTGCTGCCCCTGCCGAGGCCCAACGCTTGTGGCGGGAACGAACCCGGCTATACCTGCACCAAGGGAAGCTGTACTGGGAGTTGATTAATCCGAAGACCCATGAGAAGATTCGCCAGCTGGTGATTCCTCAGGCTAACATGCCCACGGTCCTACAGGCATACCATGACGGTGCCGGACACTTCGGGTGGAAGAAGCTGGAAATGCTGTTGAGGGAGTGGTTCTATTGGAGTGGGATGCGGGAATCTGTGGAGGCCTGGTGCCGAGAATGCGGTCCCTGCGCACTGAGAAGAAGGGACGAGGCCAGCCAGAAGGCCCCTCTACGCCCAATCATTACGCATCAACCGCTGGAGCTAGTGGCAGTCGACCATGTGAAGCTCACCCCTAGCCGAAGTGGGTATACTTACGCCCTGACCATTGTGGACCACTATTCAAGATTTATGGTGGTTGTCCTAGTCAAGAACCTGACCGGCCGTACCGCCGCTAGAGCATTCCAGGCATATTTCTGTCGGCCGCATGGATACCCAGAGAAGGTGCTTAACGACCAGGTCCCGGCCTTCGAAGCGGAGGTGTTCCAAGAATTCTGCCAGTTGTACGGTTGCAAGAAGATTCGGACCACGCCTTACCACGCCCAAACCAATGGCATGTGCGAAAAGATGAACCACTTGGTCCTGAACCTCCTCAAGACGTTGGCACTGGAGGAGTGGAACCTATGGCCGGAGAAACTACCTGACCTGGTCAATATGTACAACAACATCCCCTCCAGCTCCACGAAGTGCACACCGGCGTACCTGATGAGAGCTCGGCCCGGTAGACTGCCAGTGGACCTAGAGATCGGGTTGGAGGCCCCTGGAAGCACTCCCTTCGACCGCGGGGTGGGACACCCGACGAAGAGCACAGTACCAACAGGTCCAGGACTATGTAGGAAAGAATTTGTGCCGGAGTCGGAAGCAGCAGGAGCAGTGCTTTAACAAAAAGGCGCCTGCAGGTCCCATTCTGCCCAGGGACATCATCTTGAAGTGAAAGCGAAGGGCCCATAAGCTAGACGATCAATGGGGGGAGGCCCCGTACGTAATACAACCCACCAATTGGGAGAATGGGAAAGCCTACCAGATCAGCCGTGACCAGGGGAAGACTTCGGCCACGGTTTCCCGAGACCACCTGAAGAGGTGCCCACCACCATTGAGAACGGCGACTGAGGCCTCGGCCACCGAACCGGCTGAGGAGAAGGAAAAAGGGGTAATCCACACAATGATGGGCAATTTCCTGGCCGATTGGCCCACACAGAACGGCACAGTGATTCTTCCAGTAATATTGTTCCCACAACCCTTGGAGGAAAAAGAGATGGAAGTGGCCGTTGGTGACCCAGCGCCCAGGAATGTGCCTGTACCCAGCTCCCCTATGCCTCTGCCTGCCCCACACGATAGCCGGGGGGAGGAACTAGCTGTGTCCTCTGCCTCACTGCCTACCACTACCAACCTTGACCCCCGTAGGTCCACACACCCCAACCTAGGTCGACCCCCGCTTAGGTACAGGGAGACTAACATTTAGGGGTGTGATGTTGTTGTTGAATGTAACCGAATGATAAGAAAAGAAATCAAATCAACCGAACTGTGACCAGATTAACACCATGATTGAACCGGCCGTTGCCGGCAACTAGTCCCCGTAGGGACCTTCTGCAACCATTGCGTAAGGAACTACTTACGGACAAGCCCGAGAACTTGCAGGGCAACCACAAACTTGTGGCATGTAAATAAAAATGTTGGCTTGTTACCGTGACCGCCTCCGGAGAGGCTGATTTGGGAGGATGGGCCTGGAGGAAATGGATGGCCCAGACCCGCCACTAACGTAACCGGTGGCGATCCTCCGGGGGTTCAGGGGTCCCCATGGACGCGGGTCCCCTGAAAGAGACCGTACCCGCTCGGGCAATTTGGTTCTGGACTGGGGCAAGGGGTGCTGCCCATTTTCTTAGGGGCAGCATCAGGGCCAGGTTGTTTGGGCGGGAGAGAGCGGAAGCCGTACCGTTAATAAAAATGTTCGTAACGTTTAAGAAAAGTGCCTCCCATTATGGGAAGTTTTATAAAGTGATGCTTGTTTTTACATGTTTTCTACTTTTTGCAGTTTAAAAGAAAATAAAACCGGTGATGGACGAGCAGCCCGCGGACGGTCTGCGTTTAACCAAGGGGGAATGTGGCGCCCTGGACAAGCCAGGACGTCACAGGTACTGCAACAACACACCCCACACCCCGGTTAGGCACATCAGCCGCACACACGAAATCCTTGTTGCCTCCCTTCAGGGGCTGATGTCCACACCAGGTGGGGTGGAGCCAGGCAGTTGGCTCCACCCACCGAGGAGTTCACAGTCCTGGAGGCAGGAAAAGGAAGGCAGTGGAGAGAACAGTTTTGGAGAGTTGAAGAAGTGGTAGTGGAGCAGACTGACCGTGTCCGTGTACGTGGCCCGGGCACCGAAACAGCAAGGTTGGCAGACGGTGGTGACTGTCTGCAGGCGAGGCCGATTGGCGCACAACCGTACAGACCGGGGATGGGCGGTGGCCCGCCGGTACTAGACCGGGGAGCGAAGAGAGGCCAGCACCATTCGGCAGTGCCTACGGACCCCGACCAGGCTTGGAGTCGCCGTTAATCCGGTCAAATCCGTCAGTGACAGGAACCTACGGGGTTTCCCAGCAGTAAAGACCCGACTAAAGGCAACCACTCAACCGTGAAGGGAAATACAGCTGCCACCACAGCTAGAGTTCCCAGGGCCAGCGCCTGCGGGCAAAAGGGGCTTCTCCGGCAAATATACCGCTGGTGAACGGGTTACCGGTGGGAAGCCATCGGGGCCGAAAACACAACACCGGTGTAGGGAGAGACAGTTACCGCCAACCTACCGGGAGTGACTGCCGCAGCCGTCAGTGGGACTCGTCCATCCAGCCGTTTGTTTTACCAGAGACTCCGTGTCCGTTACTGGCTGAGTAAGTACCACCATGCTGGCTGGCACTGCGCTGCCCCTGCGACCCTGCACCTGGCCAAGCCCCGCAATCCACCTTACAGTCAACAACTCCGGGCCCCAGGACCACCAAAATCCCCCTACCCACGGAGGGGAGAGAAACATCCCAGCTGCTCCCTGTCATCGCTACCGGGATCCCCGTACAGAGCAGCGGTGGTGCCCAAACCTAACCACACACCGTGGGTGGCGTCACAAACCGACATCCCAAACCCCAACAGACCACCCCTTTCACTCACGGGCGAGGAGCGCCGCTCGAGGACCCGGGATCCGGCCCACAGCTTGAGCCACCAAGCAGCAGCAGCCGGACCCGAGCCGCAAGCGCGGAGTCGAGCAGTGCACCCCCCGCCCGCGACACAAACATAAACACATATATATATATATATATATATACACATGTAGCACCCCTAAGCCCCTCAGGGCACTACAAGGAACTGCATCCTCTTGGGGATGCAGGACCTACCCCCTGGGACCTGGAGTACCAGTGCCAATACCACCAAAGCACAACCAAAATCCTAGCTCTCCACTCCACACCGGGACTAAAAAAACCCATGTAAAGCTCGGTATATTGTTGAAAAAAGACCCTAGGGGAACGTTGTCACTGGTGACTTCAAATCACTTGTGTGCAGTTTTATCATCTAGCATTCGCCTCCCCTCCATTCCATGGAGGTGTGTGTGTGATCTGCGTCTCCTGCACCTGTGACGCTTCCGCATTAGTGGGGGTTTAGCTGTGTCCTGGTAGAGCATTAGCTTTTGGCCTGGGCGATGTACACACTGCAGCCCAACTTGCTGTGAGTAATACTTAATTTTTGGAGGACATTGTCCTCTTTTTGTTGCTATTTTTATATTTAGTGTAGGGACCTACAGACATGAGGTCCCGTGACGAGGGTGTAGGCTTACGTTTTATGGCCATAAATACCAACAAAAACCTCATATTTTTTTGTTTGTACAGGATACAGTCAGGCCCCTTTCTGTTGGGCCTTGCATTGTAGAGTGTCTGTCCGTGCATGATACACAGTGGGGTACGGCTTGGCAGCCCGCCTGATCTAATAGAAGGGCGTCACCTAAAAGGCTGCGGGTTTGTGACTGTGCCATCTGCATGTGAACAGCGCTCTATGCAAGCCACTTGTGTGCAGTTTTATCATCTAGCATTCGCCTCCCCTCCATTCCATGGAGGTGTGTGTGTGATCTGCGTCTCCTGCACCTGTGACGCTTCCACATTAGTGGGGGTTTAGCTGTGTCCTGGTAGAGCATTAGCTTTTGGCCTGGGCGATGTACACACTGCAGCCCAACTTGCTGTGAGTAATGACTTCAAATCATGAACTAGTCTGCAATCTCTGTGCTGGAGTGTTGCATACTGCCAACTATGCTAAGTGTAGCAAACAGACCCAGTATACAACAAACAGATGACACAATGATGACTTTACACTGTATTTATTATTTACACAGGTTGATATAGTGGGGTGTGGGAACTCAACGTAAGCTCCAGGGTATACAGTATAGACTGTGTGCAGAATTATTAGGCAAATGAGTATTTTGATCAAATGATACTTTTTATACATGTTGTCCTACTCCAAGCTGTATAGGCTTGAGAGCCAACTACCAATTAAGTAAATCAGGTGATGTGCATCTCTGTAATGAGGAGAGGGGGGTGTAATGACATCAACACCCTACATAAGGTGTGCTTAATTATTAGGCAACTTCCTTTCCTTTGGCAAATTGGGTCAGAAGAGAGATTTGACGGACCCTGAAAAGTCCAATATTGTGAGATGTCTTGCAGAGGGATGTAGCAGTCTTGAAATTGCCAAACTTTTGAAGCGTGATCATTGAACAATCAAGCGTTTCATGGAAAATAGCCAACAGGGTCGCTAGAAGCGTGTTGGGCAAAAAAGGCGCAAAATAACTGCCCATGAATTGAGGAAAATCAAGCGTGAAGCTGCCAAGATGCCATTTGCTACCAGCTTGGCCATATTTCAGAGCTGAAACGTTACTGGAATATCAAAAAGCACAAGGTGTGCCATACTCAGGGACATGGCCAAGGTATGGAAGGCTGAAAAAGGACCACCTTTGAACAAAGAAACAAGATAAAACGTCAAGACTGGGCCAAGAAATATCTTAAGACTGATTTTGTAAAAGGTTTTATGGACTGAGGAAATGAGAGTGACTCTTGATGGGCCAAATGGATGGGCCAGAGGCTGGATCAG
This sequence comes from Anomaloglossus baeobatrachus, assembly GCF_048569485.1. NCBI lineage: Eukaryota > Metazoa > Chordata > Amphibia > Anura > Aromobatidae > Anomaloglossus > Anomaloglossus baeobatrachus. The sequence goes on from NC_134354.1 coordinate 186,931,401, forward strand.
TAAAGGGCAGAGAGCTCCACTCCAACTCAGAAGCCCGCAAGGTGGAGGTGGGATAGTGGTATGGGCTGGCATCATCAAAGATGAACTTGTGGGACCTTTTTGGGTTGAGGACGGAGTGAAGCTCAACTACCAGACCTACTGCCAGTTTCTGGAAGACAACTTCTTCAAGCAGTGGTACAGGAAGAAGTCGTTATCTTTTCAGGAAAAACATGATTTTCATGCAGGACAATGCTCCATCACATGCATCCAACTACTCCACAGCGTGGGTGGCCAGTAAAGGTCTAAAAGATGAAAAAATAATGACATGGCCCCCTTGTTCACCTCATCTGAACCCCATAGAGACCCTGTGGTCCCTCATAAAATGTAAGATCTACACGGAGGGAAAACAGTACACCTCTTGGAACAGGATGCTGTGGTGGCTATCGCACGCAATGTTGATCGTAAACAGATCAAGCAACTGACAGAATCTATGGATAGTAGGCTGTTGAGTGTTATAAAGAAAGGTGGCTATATTAATCACTAATTTTTGGGGTTTTCTTTTTGCATGTCAGAAATGTTTATTTCTACATTTTGTGCAGTTATATTGGTTTACCTGGTGAAAATAAACAAGTGAGATGGGAATATATTTGGTTTTTATTAAGTTGCCTAATAATTCTGCACAGTAATAGATACCTGCACAAACAGATATACTACTGAGATAGCCAAATCTAAAAAAAAAAACTACTCCAATTTCCAAAAATATTAAGCTTTGATATTTATGAGTCTTTTGGGTTGATTAAGAACATAGTGGTTGATCAATAATAAAAAAAAATCCTCTAAAATACAACTTGCCTAATAATTATGCATACAGTGTATATATTGCATTATTTATGAGTATGTATTCAGTATATATTTTTTTAACAGCAACTTACATTTATTATTATAATCCTAAATTCACATTGGTGTCATATTTCTATTTTCACATTGGTGTCTGTATACCTTTCATACAATTTTATGCCCTCTTGTCCCTGTCAGAAGGTGTGCTGATGCATTTTTCGGCTGACCTTTGAGCTTTCTGTGATGTTCTGAAAGCGCATCATCACGAAGCTCCATTCAAGATGGTTTTGCTAGATTCACGCATGCGCCGTCTATGCTTTTATTAGTTTACCGGGCCGAGGACCAAGTCATTTGATACGGGCTGAGCGCATGAGTTGTCTGCAATGCCGGAACTTCTGGAAGCGCACATAGGTGGCCGCTTGTGGTTCAAATATTTAGAGCTTGCGGTTCACTGTGCGCAACTAGGAAGTGTTCAAGGTATGGGAAAACACCGACCTCATCATGCGCCGCTTACGCCTGTTACCAATTACACACCGACTCCGTTTTGACTGATAATTAAAGTGATCACAACAGACTATATAAGGCTAGTAAATCCCCACCATGACACCCCCCCTGGAAGAAGCAGGTGCGAAACGGTCGTTGCAGTGGAGGGAAGCACATGTCTGCAGATGTCTCCTACTATAAAATTCTATTATTAAGGTAATTATTGCTCTTATATGTTTGTAGGTTCTAAATCTGATATTTTCGACATATAGTCCCCCTGTGATTACAATCTATCATGGCATATTTAAAGAATAAGGTTGATGTATATTTATCCTATGTCTATTAAGATATTTATTTATGCAGAGCTGTCTATCTAATCATATTTCACCTGCTATATAGGGCTTATAACCACTAAATTTAAAATACTGTCATATCAATAGTGCAATATATTTATTGGGCTTATAACCACTAAATTCAAAGTACTGTCAGATCAATAGTGCAATATATTTATTTGCCCGTATTATCAGAGCTATTTATTTAATTGTGTTACAGATACTATGTTGGGCTTATAATCACTAAATTCAAAGTATTTTTACATCAATAGTGCAATATATTTGTTGGCCCATATTTTTAGTGCAATATACTGTATTTATAACAACAGTGCAATATATTTCTCTGAAGATATTTATCTGGAAACAATATCTATTTATTTGTATAGCAATAATATTATATTTGCCATGAATAAGGTATATTTTTCTATGGGTAATTTATTTTGATATAATATTGAGATATTTACAGCAAGGAGATATATAGATATCTATTTTTTTTTTATTGATATTTATTGCACGACGTTTTGATTGATAGATTGCATTTAATGTTATATTATTTGAGATAGGATTTTGTTTACATCATTGTATTTACAATAGGAGGAATATATGTCCCATTACACCCTATTTCTGACATGTACTTGTCCCTCGTAGGAACTTCTCTGTTTTTATTTAAAAAATTCTTTTGAGATGAATAATAAAATATATATTCCTGCATGAATCTCTTTTGTCCATTGCCTTATTTGGCTTTAATGGAATAGTTGTGTGAATATTAGGGGGGATTCCATGGAGTTTGACAATCTCCCATACAGACACCTGGGCTAAAGTCTTAGCATTAGGTAAAGACAGTGAGGCGATAAAATGTATCATCTTTGAAAACATATCCACCACCACCAAAATGACCGTATTACCAGCAGAGGATGGTAAATCCCTTATAAAATCCATAGACTTGTCTATCCAAGGTTGGCTAAAAAACTTTTTAAAATAACTGAGAGTCCTCAGTGGTTGATACCTTTTAATGGCTAACTGAAAAGATGGTAATAAGTAACAAGCTTTCGAGACTATTCAGGTGTCTTCATCAGGCTCAGCATATTTTTTTTTATCTCTATTGACTAACACTGTACAAAGATATATTTTACCTGTATCAAGGTTGGCAAGGAATACTCAAAGGCTACAAACACCCCGGAGGACGAGAGTGAGATGCCTTCAAGCGCGCACAGGTGGCACAGGCAGACATATAGGTTACCACATCTCTCTGGATCCTGGACCACCAAAAGCAACACAATATGAGATCAAGTGTACCTTTAACCCCAGGGTGACCAGTTAGAACAGAATCATGATGGAACAAAGGAGAACAAACAACTTTATTTTTTTACCAGAGCCCCAGATGGCCTTGAACCTTAGTGATTTCAGACTCCACATCAGTACTGAGTGCCGACATCAAAACTCCCTGCTGAAGAATAGGTTTATCACATAGTTTCCCTTGTCAGAAAACTCCTGAACAAAGAATCGGTTTTAATGTTCTTAGGCCCAGGGCGATAAGTTATAAGAAAATTAAACCTATTGAAAAACAATGACCACTGAGCGTGTCTCTGTGTAAGACGCTTGGTGGACTTAAGGAAGAGAAGGTTTTTATTGTTGGTAATTACTGTAACAGGATGGATAGCCCCCTCCAAAAAGTGTTGCCATTTTAAACGCTAATGTGATCACAAGTAATTCCTTTTTACCAATATCATAATTGCAGTCCGCCAAAAATAGTTTCTTAGAAAAAAAGGCACATGGACACAATTTAGCAAGAGAACGACTCTGAGAAAATACAGCTCCTACCCCCACTTCAGACGCATCAACCTCCACTGTAAAAGCTGAGATACATTAGGCTATATCAATACAGGTGACAAAGAGAAGCATTTTTTAAGACAGTCAAAAGCGTACAAAGCATCCTCAGACCATCTAGAAAGGTTAGTACCTTTTTTATTCATGTCAATGAGAGGTCTTGCTATGGCAGAGAAATTCTCTTAATGAACTTTCTGTAATAATTCGCAAACCCTAAGAAATGTTGCAGAGCTTTAAGGTTCTCAGGATGGTCCAATTCCAATATAGCCTATAATGTAGTGAAATACATGATAAAATCAGAAGGCGAAATTATATACCCCCAAATTGGAAGTTCCTGAGTGGCGAAAACACACTTTTCCAGCTTAGCGCACAATTTATTCTGTCTGAGAGTTTGCAATACTTGTCTGACATGTTCCATATGAGACCCATAATACCGTAAATACGAGTGAGAATATTATCTAGGTAAATAGAATACAGCAGGCACATTGATCAGATTATAGGCCTCTCTAAGGTCAGGTTTAGAAGACCATTTAGCACCAGCAATCTGATTAAATAGCTCAATATGAGTGGCAGAGGATACAGGTCACAGACTGTTATTTGGTTAAACTCTCGGCGGGCCATGCATGGCATCAAGCCCCCATCCTTCTTTTTAACAAAGAAGAATCCAGCAGTATCCGGTGACAAAGATGGCCTAATGTGCCCGTTAGCTAAACTCTCCACTATGTAGTCTTTGAGAGGTGATCACTCAGGACCCAACAAGTTATAGAGTCTGTATTTTGCCAATTTTGCCCCCGGCATCAACATTATGGTGCAATTATAAGGCCTATATGGCGGCAACTCTTGACATCCCCTCTGAGAACACATCACTAAAATCAGTGTGAGGACCAGGAAGACTTGGGGTAACCACCAAAATACAGGTTCCTAGACAGTGGTCTTTACAATATGTTCTGCACTTTATTATTTCTTTGTTTTTTCAGTCAACAATTGGGTTACGTAATGCTAACCAGGGAAACCCCAACACTACTTGTGCAGAGAGGCCCTTAAGAACATAACAAGATATGACCTTCGAATGAAGTACGCCGATATGGAGTTCCAGCCCCTGTACACACTCAACAACCCCCCTGAGCAAGAGTTTCATACATTATCAACTCTGCTTTACCCTCTAGGACAAACCCTGGAAAAAATGGCTTTTAAGCACAGGGTCATTCCACTGAATGTCCATGGACCAGTACAGAAATTCAGTGCAATAATCCTCTGCAAGCCGATTCCCCTGCTGCAATGAACGTAACTTAAATTTGGCTAAATATATTTTGTCCGGATCATTATAGATGAGACAGAGTGCTGAGAAAAATCTGTCCACAGTCAAAAAACCTGGTAAATCGGGGGGCAAGGAAAAGGCACATGTTTATGGGTCCCCACTCAAAAGCGAGACAACATTACCCAACAGCTGTACCTCAGCCCTCAACTAACCTTCTATATATAGCATGAACCCACATATAGCCCATGTAAACAGTATGAGCCACCACATAGCTTGCTATATACAGTATGAACCCACATAGTTCCCTATATATAGTATAAGCACCCATATATCCCCCTACATACAGCATGAGCCCCCACATAGCCTATATTTGCAGCTTGAGCCCAACATAACTTCCTATTTATAGCATGAGCTATATCATTTATACCATATACCATATATTGGCACACATCCCATACACATAAAAAAATAAAACCACATACTCATCTTGCTCCCATTCCTCCAGCGCTCTGCTGTGGTCCACCGGGTTTCACATCTTGTTGATACCAATGTGTACATGGTTTTGCCAGCCCCAGCTGATGATGTCAGATGGGAGCTCTCCTGGAGCTGCACTGCCATTCTATTTTGCCTACAGCATAGTGCCAGAAAATTCCCCTGCCCGGAGATCTGCAGGAGAACGGTGAGTATATATAGCCGTACAAAACATTATAATGGGAGAAATCTAGTCATGGGCCTCCTGAAACTTTGGGCTCTGGGCAGAAGCCCAGATTGCCATCAATCTGGGCCAGTAATAATTAGGCATGGAGAGACTGGTTAGCCTGTATTGGGGGAGTGATGGAGTTGGCAGTCCATTTGCGTTTTAAGGGTACTTTAGATTGACTGTACAAGTTGCATTTTAAGGGGATTTTGCCATAATGTTCAAAAAGTGGAGCTAGATGCTGTCCCAGGTAAAACAAAGTAATTGAAATGTAAGCAGATTGCAAAAGATTGGAGAAAGGAGGTTATTAAGGTAAATTAGCAAAAGACTGATCTCTTAACTGTTAGTTTGTTCATCCAGTTATGAGAGTTTATTGCTGAAATGTACCTTGGGTTTAGAGTTCTTTTGTGCGATGCACAATGGGGAACTAGTTTCTCTGACTCATAGTCATCTAATTTGGCACAGATGATATCACGATTTTACATGATTCAATGGGGTTAGGATCCAAAAATAAAAAAACTGACATTTATGAAAAAGACACGTAGTTAACCAAGGTGTGACTGCAACCCATGCACCCACCTTTGTTACACCAATGATCATTTAAATTTCATTTCTTGTTGTCTTTTGTTGTGGTACTGCATGGCATGCAGACATATTTTCTTCCTCAGTAGGTTTTATCAAAAAGGTAGTAAAATTACCTGATTTTATGCATGGTTGAGGGTCAAAACAAGTAACTTGACTAAGCTCCAAATTCAAGAAACCCCACACAGTCCTAAATTGTGGCCCAGGTTTGAAAGGTCGTCATGTGACCAATCATTCATATGCGATTTGCATACTTAAGGGGGCTTTACACACTGCGACATCGCTAATGCGGAGTCGTTGGGGTCACGGAATTTGTGACGCACATCCGGCCGCATTAGCAATGTTGCTGCGTGTGACACCGATGAGCGATTTTGCATCGTTGCAAAAACGTGCAAAATCGCTCATCGGTGACATGGGGGTCCATTCTCGATTATCGTTACTGCAGCAGTAACGATGTAGTTCGTCGCTCCTGCGGCAGCACACATCGCTATGTGTGACGCCGCAGGAACGAGGAACCTCTCCTTACCTGCCTCCCGGCCGCTATGAGGAAGGAAGGAGGTGGGCGGGATGTTTTTCCCGCTCATCTCCGCCCCTCCGCTTCTATTGGGCGGCCGCTCAGTGACGTCGCTGTGACGCCGCACGGACCGCCCCCTTAGAAAGGAGGCGGTTCGCCGGTCACAGCGACGTCGCCGGGCAGGTAAGTATGTGTGACGGGTCTGCGCGATGTTGTGCGGCACGGGCAACGATTTGCCCGTGTCGCACAACAGGTGGGGGCGGGTACCCACGCTAGCGATATCGGGACCGATATCGCAGCGTGTAAAGTAGCCTTTACAGTCAAATGCCGACTTACCTGCATTACCTAATTCTCTCAATGCTTTGTGAAAAACTGAGAGAAGCATGAAGAAAAGCTTTTTGTCAAATGACCGTAAGTATTAAAATTTCATATGAGTGGAGAGGTCATGTGATGACTGCTGAATTCTTACAGTAAGTATATTATACACTATTAGATTGGGGCATGCTACAGGGGATAATTTTTAATTAAAGGGCTTGTCTAGGTTTTTGATGAAAGTCTGCAGTCACTCTAGGTGACTGCAGGCTTCTAAATTCTCATAGCGCATACACTGTGGACAGTCATGTGAGCACAAGTATGAGACTTGTATACTTTTGACCACAGTCCGACTAGACATGTCCAGTCTCGCACAATTAGTTTATATTTAGCAAGCCAATGCATGTTTAATCTGCACATGACTGCATGTTTGTAAATCACATACTTGCGGTTTCATGACTTCCCACTCTCACCACTGGCACCAGAGAATGCTGACAGTGTGCAGCATACAATATGAGTATTCATAAGTGGTGCACACTACATGCGATCACTCTGTTGTTACCCCCAGTGCGTGCTGTTCAAACACGATAAGTAGCTTGCACTGGGCTGAGCACCGAGTGTACCTGAGCACAGCGATGCTCACTCAAATGGTCAACATACGTAAAGCACCCAAACTCTGATCCCGAACTATGTTTTTTTGTAAAGTCTGTGTTTGATACAAACACCAAATCTCAGGTTTGCTCATCTCTGCTCACAACCTCTTCTTTCAACAGATGCGTGTCAGTGTCTTTACTCTAAAACAGACTTTCCAGAAGTGGCCAGGTCTCAGACATTATGGCATGTTGTGACGTTATGACTTTACAACACAATGTGATCTTCGAGGTTTGTTTGGAAGTTCTGTTCTAGTGTAAAGACACCGGCCTACGACTGTGAAAAGATTTCTACCAAAAGGCAGGCAAAGCACATTGGAGGTACAGTGGCATGTAAAAGTTTGTGCACCCCTGGTCAAAATTAGTGTTATTGTGAACAGTTAAGCAAGTTGAAGATGAAATGATCTCTAAATGGCATAAAGTTAAAGATCACACATTTCCTTTGCATTTTAAGCAAAACAGAAATGTGTTTTCATCTTTTACATTTTAGAAATTACAAAAAGGAAAATGGGCCGATGCAAAAGTTTGGGCACCCTTGGAGATTTGTGTGCTCTGATAACTTTGACCAAGATTTCAGACCTTATTTAGCCTGTTAGGGTTATAGCTTGTTCACTATCATCATTAGGAAATGCCAGGTGATGCAAATTTCATAGCTTTACAAAAACCAAGCCTCCTTTAACCTTGTGCCAAAAAAACAGCAGCCATGGCTTCTTCTAAGCAGCTGCCTAGCACTCTGAAAATGAAAATGGTGGAGGCCCACAAAGCAGGAGAAAGCTATAAGAAGATAGCAAAGTGTTTTCAAGTTGCCCTTTCCTCAGTTTGAAATGTAATTAAGAAATGTCAGTTACGAGGAAGAGTAGAGGTCAAGATAAGGTCTGGAAAAACAAGCAAAATTTCTGTGAGAGCTGCTCGTAGGATTGCTAGAGAGGCAAATCAAAACCCCTGATTGACTGCAAAAGACCTTCACGAAAATTTAGCAGACTCTGGAGTTGTGGTACATTGTTCTACTGTTCAGAGACATCTGCACAAATATGGCCTTCATGGAAGAGTCATCAGAAGAAAACCTCTCCTGCATCCTCATCATAAAATTCAGCGTCAGAAGTATGCAAAAGAACATCTAAAGAAGATGATGTATTTTGGAAACAAGTCCTGTGAAGCGATGAGGTTAAAAAAGAACTCTTTGGCCACAATGATTGATGTGGAGAAAAAAGGACACAGAATTTCAAGAAAAGAGAATCTCATCAACCATTAACCATGAGGGTGGATCAATCATGTGGTGGGGTTCTGCTGCAGCCAATGGCATAGAGAACATTTTACGAGTAGAAGAAAGAATGGATTCAATGAAATTTCAACTAATTCTTGATGCAAACATAACGCTATATGTAAAAAAGCAGAAGTTGAAAAGAGGATGGCTTCCACAAATGGATATTATCCTAAACACATGTGAAAATCCATAATAGACGAGCTCAAAAGGTGCAAGCTGAAGGTTTTACAATGGCCCCTGATTTGAACATCATTGAAAATCTGTGGCTAAACCGCAAAAGAGCAATGCATACAAGACGACTCAGGAATCTCACAGAACTGGAAGACTTTTCCAAGTAAGGGTATGTGCGCACGTTGCTTTTTACCTGCTTTTTACCTGCTTTTTTGCTGCTTTTTCTTCTGCGCTGTTTAATGCCAAAATGGATGTGTTCTTCTATTCAAGGAAAATCTATGGGAATTTGGGTTTCTTGTTCACACTATGTTGTTCAAAATGCTGCCTTTTTGTGGCAGAACTTTGGTCAAAAACTCAGCTTTTCAAAGAAGCAACATGTCAATTGTTTTTGCCATTTGGGTTTTGCACTGCAAAGCTGAGTTTTTGACCAAAGTTCTGCCACAAAAAGGCAGCATTTTGAACAACATAGTGTGAACAAGAAACCCAAATTCCCATAGACTTTGCTTGAATAGAAGAACACATCCATTTTGGCATTAAACAGCGCAGAAGAAAAAGCAGCAAAAAAGCAGGTAAAAAGCAGGTAAAAACAACGTGCGCACATACCCTAAGAATGGATGAAAATCTCGCAAATAAGAATTCAAACACTCTTGGTTGGCTACAAAAAGCGTTAATAAGCTATGATACTTGCCAAAGGGGGTGAGGGGGTGCTACTAGGTAGTAACTGTGTAAGGTGCCCAAACTCTTGAATCGACCCATTTTCCATTTTTGTTCATTTAAAAATACAAACATGAATATATATCTATATATATAATTGCCTTATTCTGTCTGTCTGTCTGTCTATCTGTCTGTCTGTCATGCTCCGAAATTGTGTCCTTACGGTGACACAAAGCTGATTGGCCGCTGGGCTCGCCATGGCCCCGCCCCCCCACACGGATTGGCCTCTCACCCCGGCTCTCTGCAGGCCCCGCCCCCCTCACGCAATGCACGCTCGCTCTGGCCGCCCAACTGACACGGGGCTCCGATTCCCAGGTGAGTACACACACATCAGATCACACTCACTCTCACACTCACTCTCACACACACCTCACACATCACAACATGCTGGGATATCGCTTGCTTCTACACCGGCTCCGTCAGGATCCCGGCAGCGCCAGACATAACCTTGCGATGCTGGGATCTTAACGGAGGCCGTGAAAGCTGGTAACCATTATACACATCGGGTAACTAAGGTCCCTTAGTTACCCGATGTGTATCATAGTTACCAGTGTACACCGGCTCACACTCACTCTCACACACACCTCACACACACATCACATCGCATCCACACATCAAGGTCCTGCAGCTGCGGAACATACATAACATAACAGCACACACATAACAGCACACACACACACACAAATCAGATCACACTCACACATACCTCACACATCACATCGCATCCAAATACTCACAACATCCTGGGATATCGCTTGCTTCTCGGCGGCGATATTGTGCTGTTGTGAGCTTCCAGGACCTGACGGAGGATCACATGGCCAGAAGCATGTGATATCCCCGGATGTTGTGAGTATCAGCGCGTATGTGCAATATCGTCAGTGTCTGTGTGTGTGAGTGTATGCGATCGGGTGTGGGTGAGTGGATGCGATCGGTTGTGTGGGTGAGTGGATGCGATCGGTTGTGTGGGTGAGTGGATGCGATCGGTTGTGTGGGTGAGTGGATGCGATCGGTTGTGTGGGTAAGTGTCGGCAGAGGAGCACGGCGTGCTGGAGGAGGCTGGGAGCAGAGAGGCTGATCTTGGGGAAGGCTGGGAGGGGGAGGCTGATGCTGAGGGAGGCTGGAAGGAGAGAGGCTGAGCAAACGTGCTCCATCCGCCATACTGCGCACTCCCCATCGTGCTGCATCCCCCATGCTGCGCACTCCCAAACGTGCTCCATCCGCCATGCTGCGCACTCCCCATCGTGCTCTATCCGCCATGCTGCACACTCCCAAACGTGCTCCATCCGCCATGCTGCGCACTCCCAAACGTGCTCCATCCGCCATACTGCGCACTCCCCATCGTGCTCTATCCGCCATGCTGCACACTCCCAAACGTGCTCCATCCCCCATGCTGCGCACTCCCAAACGTGCTTCATCCGCCATGCTGCGCACTCCCCATCGTGCTCTATCCACCATGCTGCACACTCCCAAAAGTGCTCCATTCGCCATGCTGCGCACTCCCAAACGTGCTCCATCCGCCATGCTGCGCACCCCCCATCATGCTCCATCCGCCATGCTGCGCACTCCCAAACGTGCTCCATCCGCCATGCTGCGCACTCCCAAACGTGCTCCATCCGCCATGCTGCGCACTCCCAAACGTGGTCCATCCGCCATGCTGCGCACTCCCAAACGTGGTCCATCCGCCATGCTGCGCACTCCCAAACGTGGTCCATCCGCCATGCTGCGCACTCCCAAACGTGCTCCATCCGCCATACTGCGCACTCCCAAACGTGCTCCATCCGCCATACTGCGCACTCCCCATCGTGCACCATCCGGCATGCTGCGCACTCCCAAGCGGATGGAGCATGATGGGGGGTGCGCAGCATGGCGGATGGAGCACGTTTGGGAGTGCGCAGCATGGCGGATGGAGCACGTTTGGGAGTGCGCAGCATGACAGATGGAGCACGTTTGGGAGTGCGCAGCATGACGGATGGAGCACGTTTGGGAGTGCGCAGCATGCCGGATGGTGCACGATGGGGAGTGCGCAGTATGGCGGATGGAGCACGTTTGGGAGTGCGCAGTATGGCGGATGGAGCACGTTTGGGAGTGCGCAGCATGGCGGATGGAGCACGTTTGGGAGTGCGCAGCATGGCGGATGGACCACGTTTGGGAGTGCGCAGCATGGCGGATGGAGCACGTTTGGGAGTGCGCAGCATGGCGGATGGAGCACGTTTGGGAGTGTGCAGCATGGCGGATGGAGCACGTTTGGGAGTGCGCAGCATGGCGGATGGAGCACGTTTGGGAGTGCGCAGCATGCCGGATGGTGCACGATGGGGAGTGCGCAGTATGGCGGATGGAGCACGTTTGGGAGTGCGCAGCATGGCGGATGGAGCACGTTTGGGAGTGCGCAGCATGGCGGATGGACCACGTTTGGGAGTGCGCAGCATGGCGGATGGACCACGTTTGGGAGTGCGCAGCATGGCGGATGGACCACGTTTGGGAGTGCGCAGCATGGCGGATGGAGCACGTTTGGGAGTGCGCAGCATGGCGGATGGAGCACGTTTGGGAGTGCGCAGCATGGCGGATGGAGCACGTTTGGGAGTGCGCAGCATGGCGGATGGAGCACGTTTGGGAGTGCGCAGCATGGCGGATGGAGCACGTTTGGGAGTGCGCAACATGCCGGATGGTGCACGATGGGGAGTGCGCAGTATGGCGGATGGAGCACGTTTGGGAGTGCGCAGTATGGCGGATGGAGCACGTTTGGGAGTGCGCAGCATGGCGGATGGAGCACGTTTGGGAGTGCGCAGCATGGCGGATGGAGCACGTTTGGGAGTGCGCAGCATGGCGGATGGAGCACGTTTGGGAGTGCGCAGCATGGCGGATGGAGCACGTTTGGGAGTGCGCAGCATGGCGGATGGAGCATGATAGGGGGTGCGCAGCATGGCGGATGGAGCACGTTTGGGAGTGCGCAGCATGGCGGATGGAGCACGTTTGGGAGTGTGCAGCATGGCGGATAGAGCACGATGGGGAGTGCGCAGCATGGCGGATGGAGCACGTTTGGGAGTGCGCAGCATGGGGGATGCAGCACGATGGGGAGTGCGCAGTATGGCGGATGGAGCACGTTTGGGAGTGCGCAGCATGGCGGATGGACCACGTTTGGGAGTGCGCAGCATGGCGGATGGAGCACGTTTGGGAGTGCGCAGCATGGGGGATGCAGCACGATGGGGGGTGCGCAGCATGGGGGATGGAGCACGATGGGAGGTGCACACCTCCCCCCAACACACACACACACGCGCACTGCACAACACACACACACTAGGAATCACAAACAACGCCCTACACAGACACCCACACACACAGACAACGCTGCACACACAAATATACGCACATACTGCACAACACACACATTGCTCAAAACATACCTCCCCCAAAACACACCACACACACAAACCGCACAACACACACACACACACACAACGCTACAGACACACAGCGCTCCACAAACAACGCAACACACGCAACACACATACAACACCGCTCTCACCCCCTGCGACACTCAGAACATGTACAGCGCCCTACACAAACACTTGGTAACTACACACAACAACATCTATATATATATATATATATATATATATATATATATATATATAAAAAATCATACATGAACTATACAATACGTAAATTCTAGAATACCCGATGCGTAGAATCGGGCCACCTTCTAGTATATATATATATATATATATATATATATTCCCCTAAAATACAAAGGAAAGGTGTCATCAGTAACTTCATTCCTTTCAGAGATCATTTCATCTTCAACTTGCTTACCTGTTCACAATAACAGTAATTTTGACTAGGGGTGCCCAAACCTTTTCATGCCACTGTATAGATAGATGGTGAGCCAGATGAAGTGAGTAATGAGATGAGTATTATGGTTTTTATGTTTTTAACTTTTTTCTGGCCCTCTACAGTTCAGCCATTTTTGAGGAACGAATTAGAAAAGATCCATATTCTAGAGCATTGGTTGAACTAGATGGACCTAACTCTTTTTTCAACCTATGTAACTATCATTTTTGTACAATCGGAGTAGAATTCAGTTTACCTCGAATAATTTTACCCAACTCTGTTCTCAATGTATAATTGTAGGCAGTGTACTGATGCAGTGTGCACTTAGCTTTAAATCTACAACTTCTTACATTAATTGTGTTGTCTAGGATTAGAAGCATGCACCACTTCCGCATTTTTTTTTTACACACTCCTGGTGTTGGCTTACAATTACAAATACTGAGGTAAAAACCTCGCCAAATACTCAACATGTGCACCAGATGAGATAAATAATATTGTTTTAGAACTTAGGTTCATAATATTATAGTGATACCTAAACTATATAATGTTAGCGCTATGACTTTTGCAGTTGAAAATCACTTTTTTTATATAAAAAAAATCATATATATATATATATATATATATATATATATATATATACACACACAAGACAAAAAAGGGGGACCAGTCGCACACTGTGGAAAACCAAAATAAATTCTACCTAAAAAAAAAAAAAAGGAGGTATTTAGAATATTATAATAGCCATTGTAATACTAGCCCAGTGCCCTTTTACGGCACACTCCTTTGCTGGGTCCTACACTAAACTGCATATTTTCTGGGCTTTAACCCCTTCAGCCCCCGGGCATTTTGTGTTTTTCCGTTTTGTTTTTTTCCTCTCTTTCTTCCGAGAGCCGTAACGTTTTTATTTTTCTGTCAGTCTTGCCATATGAGGGCTTGTTTTTTGCGGGACGAGTTGTACTTTTAAATTAAACCATAAGTTTTACCATATAGTATACTGGAAAACGGCAAAAAAATTCCAAGTGCGGAAAAATTGCAAAAAAAGTGTGATTGCACAATAGTTTTTGTGATATTTTATTCACCGTGTTCACTATATGGTAAAACTGATGTGTCATTGTGATGCCTGAGGTCAGTGCGAGTTTGTAGACACCAAACATGAATAGGTTTACTTGTATTTAAGGGGTTAACAAAATTCACAAGCTTGTCCAAAAAAAGTGGCGTACGTTTTGTGCCATTTTCCAAAACCCATAGTGTTCTCATTTTTCGGGATCTGAGGCTTAGTGATGGCTTATTTTTTGCGTCTCGAGCTGACGTTTTTAATGGTACCATTTTTGCGCAGATGCTACGTTTTGATCGCCTGTTATTGCATTTTGCGCAAAATTTGCGGCGACCAAAAAAATGTAATTTTGGAGTTTGCAATTTTTTTGCCGCTACGCCGTTTACTGATCAGATTAATTGATTTTATATTTTTAGCAAAAAAGAGAGGCAGGCCACTGCGCTACCCACACGTGCAGATTTTTGAAAATGAACCGTGAGGCTACTTGCAGACAATTGCTGATTGAGGCAAATTGAATAAATAAGTGTTTAGAATAAAAATAGCGTTTGACAAATAAAATGCGTTTCTAACCTGGGATGTTGGGTGGGTCTGTGGACGCCTTAGTAGTAGGCCTTGAAGGGCTGGTCGATATACAGATTGATATCTGTTAAAGGAGTTATCCGACATAAACTCAAAAATTTTTGGTAAGCTAATCTGTGCTGTATTGTCATATAAAACACCCCTACATTGTTATTTTCTGTTGTCTAACTTTTGTTCCTCTTGAATTCACCCTTTATTCTCTGCAGCTCTCTGTTTACATTCAGCACAAGCAAACATGACAACTTCCTGTGCTAAACCTCCCAGTCAGAGCTGGCACCGCCCGGCCTCACTGTCCAGCCCCTCCCCAGTGTCCAGCCCTGCCCTCTGCCCGCCCCATGCACACACACTCCCTGTCAGTATTCTTCCCCAGCACCTGACCTGTTATCACTACAGCATTGCATATAACAGCCGCACATCGGGCTCTGCACCCCACACCACATCGGGCTCTGCACCCCACACCACATCAGGCTCTGCACCCCACACGCACATCGGGCTCTGCACCCCACACGCACATCGGGCTCTGCACCGCACACGCACATCGGGCTCTGCACCGCACACGCACATCGGGCTCTGCACCCCACACCACATCGGGCTCTGCACCCCACATGCACATCGGGCTCTGCACCCCACACGCACATCGGGCTCTGCACCGCACACGCACATAGGGCTCTGCACCGCACACGCACATAGGGCTCTGCACTGCACACGCACATCGGACTCTGCACCGCACACGCACATCGGACTCTGCACCGCACACGCACATCGGGCTCTGCACTGCACACACACAGGGCTCTGCACCACACACACATACAGGGCTCTGCACCGCACACACAGGGCTCTGCACCGCACACACACAGGGCTCTGCACCGCACACACATATGGCTCTGCACCGCACACACACATGGCTCTGCACACACACAGGGCTCTGCACCGCACACACATATGGCTCTGCACCACACACACACACATATGGCTCTGCACCGCACACACACATATGGCTCTGCACCGCACACACACAGGGCTCTGCACCGCACACACATATATGGCTCTGCACCGCACACACACACGGCGCTCTGTTCTGACCCCCCCTATCCCCATAGGGAACACATGTAGGGAATACATACTCACCCCTCCCCGGTCCCCGCCGCTCCTACACGTTCGCGTGCTGTCTGTGCTCTGGATATATCACAGTGATGTCACCGCTGTGCTGAAGAGAGAACAGACAGCGAGACAGTGATGAGAAGCAGCGCTGCGCTGCTTCTCATCAGCGCTTTCAAATGTACCGGCATCTGTGATCTGTGATGCCGGTACATTTGAATGTGCGATCCTGAGCAGGGGCCCGGTGCTGGCGCTGACACCGCTGCAGCCGCCGCCAGGCCCCTCCCCCAGGTCACGGACCCCACAACAGTGCAGGGGGAGGTTGCGGGGAGAGTAAGGGGTGCGGAGGAATGTGTGGGAGGGTGGGCGGGGCTCATAGCACTGTAGTCGTCCAGCAGAGAGGCAACATGCTGTTCCAGATTTGCATGTCAACATGGTCCTGCCCATGTTGACATGAAATGACCGGAAGCAGCAAAATCGTGGCAGGAGCGGTCACATGACCACTCTGAGCCGGGGGAGAGGGGCTGATAGCAGGGCAGGTAAGGGCTCACTATCTACTTATCTGCCCCAATGTAGCCCCATAGGGTAATAAAAAAAAAAAGTCAAAAGAAGCCGGATAACCCCTTTAATGGTTTTCAGAAATATGTAACTGAGTGTAGTAGATGATAAACGGCTGTGAATAGCAAATACTGTCTGGTTAAAAGGATACGAGATGCATGTGTCTAATTCAGGAACCATATAAATGCTCGCTGATGGTCATGAACAGATATTAGGTCAGAAGGAATTCTGCTGATACTCACTTATTTGGTGGATTGATAATGGTGGGTTGCACAAACAAGTTTTTCAGCAACAATGTGTATTGCTGAGGATGTACACCTGAGAGGAATGGTGAATGAGGATTAGGTGGGACCCAAAGGATTAAATGACAAACAAATTGATACAATAGGATTTATGGGCAGAGATAAAAATCACACGCTACTGCTACTGCGGCTTGCTAAAAGTCTAGGTAGAAAATATTCACACTATATTATCCTCATCTATTCATAACTGTATGTGCATCCTAAAAATAATACCCAGGTACAGTGAAAATCTGGGGGTGATTCAGCTTTCTGGGAATAACCAAATGTTAGTGGGATAACATTTTGATAAGAGTGAACATATATGTATAAACAACTCACTGTTGCTTGTGGCTCGGAGAGCAGGTGTCTGGATGTCCGCTGTGAAAAACGAGTGGACAGTTGCTCCGTCTGGTGAAGTCCCCCTCCTATTATACAAAAAAATCACATTTAATCTAAATAGGTAATAAAGAATGCATGAGTAATAGGAAAAATATTTTACCTTTTAATACACATATATATGTGTATATGTGTGTATATATATACAGTTAGGTCCAGAAATATTTGGACAGTGACACAATTTTCGCGAGTTGGACTCTGCATGCCACCACATTGGATTTGAAATGAAACCTCTACAACAGAATTCAAGTGCAGATTGTAACATTTAATTTGAAGGTTTGAACAAAAATATCTGATAGAAATTGTAGGAATTGTACACATTTCTTTACAAACACTCCACATTTTAGGAGGTCAAAAGTAATTGGACAAATAAACCAAACCCAAACAAAATATTTTTATTTTCAATATTTTGTTGTGAATCCTTTGGAGGCAATCACTGCCTTAAGTCTGGAACCCATGGACATCACCAAACGCTGGGTTTCCTCCTTCTTAATGCTTTGCCAGGCCTTTACAGCTGCAGCCTTCAGGTCTTGCTTGTTTGTGGGTCTTTCTGTCTTAAGTCTGGATTTGAGCAAGTGAAATGCATGCTCAATTGGGTTAAGATCTGGTGATTGACTTGGCCATTGCAGAATGTTCCACTTTTTTGCACTCATGAACTCCTGGGTAGCTTTGGCTGTATGCTTGGGGTCATTGTCCATCTGTACTATGAAGCACCGTCCGATCAACTTTGCGGCATTTGGCTGAATCTGGGCTGAAAGTATATCCCGGTACACTTCAGAATTCATACGGCTACTCTTGTCTGCTGTTATGTCATCAATAAACACAAGTGACCCAGTGCCATTGAAAGCCATGCATGCCCATGCCATCACGTTGCCTCCACCATGTTTTACAGAGGATGTGGTGTGCCTTGGATCATGTGCCGTTCCCTTTCTTCTCCAAGCTTTTTTCTTCCCATCATTCTGGTACAGGATGATCTTTGTCTCATCTGTCCATAGAATACTTTGCCAGAACTGAGCTGACTTCATGAGGTGTTTTTCAGCAAATTTAACTCTGGCCTGTCTATTTTTGGAATTGATGAATGGTTTGCATCTAGATGTGAACCCTTTGTATTTACTTTCATGGAGTCTTCTCTTTACTGTTGACTTAGAGACAGATACACCTACTTCACTGAGAGTGTTCTGGACTTCAGTTGATGTTGTGAACGGGTTCTTCTTCACCAAAGAAAGTATGCGGCGATCATCCAGCACTGTTGTCATCCGTGGACGCCCAGGCCTTTTTGAGTTCCCAAGCTCACCAGTCAATTCCTTTTTTCTCAGAATGTACCCGACTGTTGATTTTGCTACTCTCTGATGGATTTTTTCTTTTTTTTCAGCCTCAGGATGTTCTGCTTCACCTCAATTGAGAGTTCCTTAGACCGCATGTTGTCTGGTCACAGCAACAGCTTCCAAATGCAAAACCACACAC
The DNA here is from genome assembly GCF_048569485.1 of Anomaloglossus baeobatrachus. Taxonomy (NCBI): domain Eukaryota; kingdom Metazoa; phylum Chordata; class Amphibia; order Anura; family Aromobatidae; genus Anomaloglossus; species Anomaloglossus baeobatrachus. Next base: position 186,950,279 of record NC_134354.1, read on the forward strand.
CTGTAATCAACCCCAGACCTTTTAACTACTTCATTGATTACAGGTTAACGAGGGAGACGCCTTCAGAGTTAATTGCAGCCCTTAGAGTCCCTTGTCCAATTACTTTTGGTCCCTTTAAAAAGAGGAGGCTATGCATTACAGAGCTATGATTCCTAAACCCTTTCTCCGATTTGGATGTGAAAACTCTCATATTGCAGCTGGGAGTGTGCACTTTCAGCCCATATTATATATATAATTGTATTTCTGAACATGTTTTTGTAAACAGCTAAAATAACAAAACTTGTGTCACTGTTCAAATATTTCTGTACCTAACTGTATATATGGGTGTGTGTATATATATATATACATGTACACAGTCTAGATGCACTGATGCGTGCATTTTTGTTTCACTGCGTTTTGATTGGTACGCATATTCAGTTTTTAATATATAGTGGTGCACATAAATTTGTGTGTACATGTACACACGTATTTATTTCTAGACGTCTTGTATATGGATGTGTGACGCCCTGGCCTAGCCAGGTCGTCACAAATAACACACAGACTCCCCCAACCCCATCACACAGGGACATCAGCCAAACAAAAATCCTTGTTGCCTCCCTCCAGTGTCTGATGTCCACACCAGGTGGGGCGGAGCTAAGCGGTTGGCTCCACCCACCGAGAAGTTCGCAGGCCTGGAGGCGGGAAAAGTGACAGTTTAGTCCAGGAGGTGGAAGGGAGAGGAGTAAACACTTAGGTGTCTGGGTTGTGGCCCAGGCACTAACAGCAAGGTTGGCAGACGGTGGTGGCCGTCTGCAGGAGTGGTGGAGCAACGCAGAACCGTAGGACCAGGGACGGGCGATGGCCCGCCGGTACCGACCGGGGAGCGAAGTGAAGCCAGCACACACAGGCAGGGCCATCGGACCCCAACCAGGCTTGGAGCCGCCGACAATAGTCAGATCCGAATGTGACTGGAACCCCAGGGGTTTCACAACAGCAAAAGTCCCGATTGAAGGCAACAGCCCACACCGTGAGGGTATACAGCTACCGCCTAAGGCTAGAGACCCAAGGGCCAGCGTCTGCGGGCAAACGGGCTCCTCCGGTACCCATACACTGGGGAGCGGACTACCGTTGGGAATCCATAGTAGTCAGAAAGAGAACATTAAGGTGCAGGGAAAGACAGCCGCCATCACCTGTCCGGGGAGAAACACTGCAGCCGGCTGCGGGACCCGTCCATCCAGCCGTTTGGTTTACCGAGGACTTTGTACCTTTCTTGCTGAGTGAGTACACCCGTGCCATCCGGCACCGCGCCGCGCTGTCCCTGCAACCATGCACCTCACCAACCCTGCCTCCCCGTCACCAGCAGTGGTGGTGCCCATCTTCACCACGACCCGTGGGTGGCGTCACGGACTAAATCCCCCAAACCAACCACCCCTTTCACTCACGGGAGAGGAGCGCCGCTCGAGTCCCCGGATCCGGCCCACCGCTCGAGCCACCGAGCAGCAGCAGCAGCCGCAGCAGCGCCGGACCTGAGCGTTAGCGAGAACGCAGCAGCGACGGCGTCCTCCCCGCCCGCGACAATTTGGCGTCACGAACAGGATTGAACCCATCTACTTACCAGTAGAAGTGCGCCTTGTGATCTCCGCCGGCGGTGTTCGGCCAAAAATTTTGAAGCGCCGCCATCTTGGCGCGAAAATCTCCCGCTCGAGCATCTTCTCTGAGCAGGGAAGGCATGAAGGCGAAGCCCCGCCCCCAACAAGCGGAAGTGCTGAAGAGTACCAAGGGGGCGCGAGAGTGTGTCTGCCTGATGTAGCCGAGGCTATAAAAGCGGGGACGCCAGGACTCTGCCAGCAATTGGTTCCTAGAACAAGGCCACGCATGATGTCCCGTCCGGCCGGCAACGCGGAAATCCCCGAGCCCGTGCCAGGAACAGTGGCGTGGGTGGAAGCCCAGACCGCACAGATGTGCTGCCGCCTTCAACCCCAGGTCCAGTTCTTGATGGAGCGCTGGGTGGCTGAGATGGAGGAAGTGGCGGCGGCCGTGCGGAGACGCGAGATGGAGACAGAGTTGGAGGAGCGGGTAAGCGACCCACGCCCCTATGTCCGAGAAGGACTGGCCGCTGCGGCTGAGGGGCCCGGCCTGCGCCCGCTCACCCTCCTGCTTCCCCAACCATCCGTACCGGCTGCTGTTGCCCTTCTGCTTGGTCCGCTACCCCCAACACCGGTAGCGGAAGCCAACCCGTCCGCCCTAGAGGACCGGCCTGGGGGCGTTGTTCGGGACTGGCCTGCGTCCCTCCCGCTACCGTGGAAGGCCCCGCGGGAAGTAGCCATCCGCGACAAGGAGCCATCGGCCCCGGAAGTGGCCGCACCTGAAGCCGTCCCGGCTCCGGCAGTCCGCCCGGCCGTGGAAGAACCGGCTGCTGCTGGCCCGAAGGCTCAATGGGTGAGGTCAACAAGCCCTGAATCCCCTGCCTCGGCTGAGGCTGCGCTGGGCCGCAACTGCAAAGCCGCAGTCCAGGCCATGTCACCGCAGGACCCCCACAACAGAGAACCGGTCGTGGCTGGTGTGGGTGCGGTCCAGCGGGGCCCGACCCAGGCGCAGGGGTCTGCCAACGCCCCATACTGGGACAGGGAGCCAAACCCGTTGGGCTGGGAGATCGCCGCTAGAGAGCAGCAGAGGGCCGAAGTGCTGGCGAGGGTGATCCAAGAGAAAGATGTACTCCGTCATGCCACCTTTCTGGTGCGGGGCCCAGTGTACGAGGGTCAAGTCCGGCAGTTCGACCAAAGAAGGGGGTTTGGCTTCATCTATGAGCCGGGCCTGGAGACCGAAGTATTCGTGGCCCGCCGTGATGTCAATTCACAACTCCCCACGGGCCACCCAGGTCGTGATCTACTGCCGGGCGACCTAGTGACTTACACCCGCCACTGCGGAGAGAAGGGCTGGTTCGCCCTGGATGTAAAACAGAGGAAGAGCCGCAGTAAGCAGACGCGGCCCAAGCCCCCTCCTCCACCAAGCCGTCCGGATGTGGAGCTGGAGGAGGTCTCAGAGGAGTTTGACCTCAAGTAGTGGCAGTGGTCCTCCGTTGCAAGCAGTTGTCCCCCGTTGGGACCCTCAGCAGTGTGATTGAATGACTCTAATGAACCGTGACATTTACCTGATTATCTGTGTGATTATTACGGCCGTTGCCGGCAAGTTGTCCCCGGAGGGAAGCTATGTGTTTACAACCTGCATGAGAGACTACTCATGGACATGGCCGAGAACTGGCAGGCCACCCACGAACTTGTGGGCCTGTAAATAAGTTGAGGGTTGATTTTCCGTGGAGCCGCCTCCAGAGAGGCAGATTGGAGGAAGGGCCCGCAGCAGAGCAGGCTGGGGCCCGGCCACCACCAGGACCGGTGGCCATCCTCCGGGGGTCAGGGGTCCCCCAAGGACGTGGGGTCCCCTGAAGTGACGGCCGGGTGAGAGTAAGCGTACCCGTTCCCGCTCGGGCAGCCTGAACCTGGACTGGGGTCAAGGGTTGCTGCCCACTTTTTAGGGCAGCATCAAGGCTAGGTTGCTTTGGTGGGAGAGCGGAAGACATCCGTCCGTCCGTCTGTTATTAAAAATGTTATATATGTGCAACGTTCAAGTGTCCTTACAAGAAATGCTTATGTTTGAAAATGTTTTACATGTTAATTTATCTTTTTACAGTTGAAAAATAAAACCGGTGATGGACGGGCAGCCCGCGGACGGTCTGCATTTCACCAAGGGAGAATGTGGCGCCCTGGCCTAGCCAGGTCGTCACAAATAACACACAAACACCCCCAACCCCATCAGACAGGGACATCAGCCAAACAAAAATCCTCGTTGCCTCCCTCCAGTGTCTGAAGTCCACACCAGGTGGGGCGGAGCTAAGCAGTGGGCTCCACCCACCAAGGAGTTCACAGGCCTGGAGGCAGGAAAAGCGACAGTTTAGTCCAGGAGGTGGAAGGGAGAGGAGTAAACACTTAGGTGTCTGGGTTGTGGCCCAGGCACTAACAGCAAGGTTGGCAGACGGTGGTGGCCGTCTGCAGGAGTGGTGGAGCAACGTGGAACCGTAGGACCAGGGACGGGCGATGGCCCGCCGGTACCGACCGGGGAGCGAAGTGAAGCCAGCACACACAGGCAGGGCCATCGGACCCCGAACAGGTTTGGAGTCGCCGACAATAGTCAGATCCGAATGTGACTGGAACCCCAGGGGTTTCACACCAGCAAAAGTCCCGATTGAAGGCAACAGCCCACACCGTGAGGGTATACAGATACCGCCTAAGGCTAGAGACCCAAGGGCCAGCGTCTGCGGGCAAACGGGCTCCTCCGGTACCCATACACCGGGGAGCGGACTACCGTTGGGAATCCATAGTAGTCAGAAAGAGAACATTAAGGTGCAGGGAAAGACATCCGCCATCACCTGTCCGGGGAGAAGCACTGCAGCCGGCTGCGGGACCCGTCCATCCAGCCGTTTGGTTTACCGAGGACTTTGTACCTTTCTTGCTGAGTGAGTACACCCGTGCCATCCGGCACCGCGCCGCACTGTCCCTGCAACCCTGCAACTTACCAACCCTGCCTCCCCGTCACAACATCACCGGGCCCCGGGACCACTGACCCCTACCCACGGAGGGGGAAAACAACATCCCAGCTGCTCCCTACCATCGCTCCCGGGATCCCCGTCACCAGCAGCGGTGGTGCCCATCTTCATCACGACCCGTGGGTGGCGTCACGGACTAAATCCCCCAAACCAACCACCCCTTTCACTCACGGGTGAGGAGCGCCGCTCGAGTCCCCGGATCCGGCCCACCGCTCGAGCCACCGAGCAACAGCAGCAGTCGGACCCGAGCGTTAGCGAGAGCGCAGCAGTGACGTCGTCCTCCCCGCCCGCGACAGATGTCTCCACCTTTAAAATATACAAGAGGTTTTTTATTCCTTTTCATTGTTATTTATTTCCATTTTTCTTCCAGTCACATTTTTTTCTCATTTTTTTTTGTTTTCACACATTTTATCTATTTATTACCACATATCCATTTTTAGATGAATGTTTATTAATTAAATTTTTTTTATATAAAATACCTTGTTTTATATAAAGTATATATTGTCTCATTTTTTGGGTTTATCACTTTCAAACATATACTTTTCCACGTACTCTACATCTCTTTCCAATCTCCTCCTCTCATCTAGAGTTCAATACATGGTCTAATCACTACATTAACTACAAGTGGCTATAGGAGTAGCAATAAGTGCTATGCACTAATTATATCAGATCAGCTGTACTCCGTTCAATATATAAATACCCCCCTGAAACAGGCTCTGTTTATTCCCTGAGGAAGGAGGTACGTTTCCCTCCGAAACGCGTTGAATAGATTTTTGTCCCAATTGAGCTTCCGTAGCTCACTGCTTTCAGCCAGCGTGTGACGTCACCCGGTCAGTCTGATCGCGCGCGAAGCTAGTGTCCAGGCTTACATCCGGCCGGTGTGCCCGGGCACAGCCAGCGTACTCCCTATCCCAGCAGCCTAGTTATTCCAATCCTATTGGGGACTTCACCAGACGGAGCAACTGTCCACTCGTTTTTCACAGTGGACATCCAGACACCTGCTCTCCGAGCCACAAGCAACAGTGAGTTGTTTATACATATATGTTCACTCTTATCAAAATGTTATCCCACTAACATTTGGTTATCCCCAGAAAGCTGAATCACCCCCAGATTTTCACTGTACCTGGGTATTATTTTTAGGATGCACATACAGTTATGAATAGATGAGGATAATATAGTGTGAATATTTTCTACCTAGACTTTTAGCAAGCCGCAGTAGCAGTAGCGTGTGATTTTTATCTCTGCCCATAAATCCTATTGTATCAATTTGTTTGTCATTTAATCCTTTGGGTCCCACCTAATCCTCATTCACCATTCCTCTCAGGTGTACATCCTCAGCAATACACATTGTTGCTGAAAAACTTGTTTGTGCAACCCACCATTATCAACCCACCAAATAAGTGAGTATCAGCAGAATTCCTTCTGACCTAATATCTGTTCATGACCATCAGCGAGCATTTATATGGTTCCTGAATTAGACACATGCATCTCGTATCCTTTTAACCAGACAGTATTTGCTATTCACAGCCGTTTATCATCTACTGCACTCAGTTACATATTTCTGAAAACCATTAACAGATATCAATCTGTATACCGACCAGCCCTTCAAGGCCTACTACTAAGGCGTCCACAGACCCACCCAACATCCCAGGTTAGAAACGTATTTTATTTGTCAAACGCTATTTTTATTCTAAACACTTATTTATTCAATTTGCCTCAATCAGCAATTGTCTGCAAGTAGCCTCACGGTTCATTTTCAAAAATCTGCACGTGTGGGTAGCGCAGTGGCCTGCCTCTCTTATTTGCTAAGTTTACTCCCAGAACGTGATCTGCACGTAACCTTCACTTGACTAGTTGCAGCTCCACATTTCTTCCAGTCAGTGTTTGCTTGAGCGCTGACGTTTTTAGTATACATTGATTTTATATTTTGCTAGATCGGGCATTTCTAAATGCGGTGATACCAAATATGTGTATATTTTTTCTTTTTTTTAACCCTTTAATTTTCAATGGGGTGAAAGGGAGGGGATTTGAACTTTTAGGGGTTTTTTTGTTTTTTTATTTTTAAATCTTTTTTTTTTACTTTTTTTTTCTATTTTACTAGTCCCCCTAGGGGGCTATAGCGATTAGCAATCCGATCGCTCTGCCCTATCTGCAGATCACAGCTACAGAGCTACAGGCGTCATCACATAACCCTGTGCTACCATGGCAACCACCGAAAGTCACATGATCATGTCACGTGACTTCCGATGGGAGCGGGGTAAGTCACTGTCATGACGGCGCGTATATATATCTCACTGCCAGATTTTGGCAGCGAGAGGTAAGGGATTAATGGTCGCGGGTGGAAGCAATTCCACCCACGACTAGCAGGCACACATGTCAGCTGTTGAAAACAGCTGATATGTGCGCGGATCGCCGCGACCTGCCCACGGCAGGGGGCGGGGATTAACCTCACATGATCCATGACGTACCCAGTACGTCATGGGTCATTAAGGGGTTAAAAACCTACAAGATCAGCAGGTGAAAACAAAAGAAGCTAATGATGCTGCCAGGAGCTAGAGTGCAAATCCAGCCAAAACAGAGCATCACTCCCTGTTATATGCATTATACAATAGAACATAAACAGAATAAAAGCAGGGGTTCCCTTACTGTTTCCCACGCTGGTACTAACCTGACTTCAAACTGAGCTGGCAGCACCTTTACAATTGTGGACAAGTGCCTATTTGGGTGATGTGTATAAATACAAGACAAAAAAAGGGGACCAGTCGCACACTGTGAAAAACCAAAATAAATTCTACCTAAAAAAATATTAATGGAGGTATTTAGAATTTTATAATGGCCATTGTAATACTAGCCCAGCGCCCCTTCATGGCACCCTGCTTTGCTGGGTCCCACTTCACTGGCACTACTTCCGCATTTTTTTTACACACTCCTGGTGTTGGCTTACAATTACAAATACTGAGGTAAAAACCTCGCCAAATATAAATAATGATATCGTTTTAGAACTTAGGTCCATAATATTATAGTGATACCTAAACTATATAATGTTAGCGCTATGACTTTTGCAGAAGAAAATCACTTTTTTATAAAAAAAAATCATATATATATATATATATATATATATATATACACACAGTATATATACTGTATATATATATATATATATGTATATATATATATATATATATATATATATATATATATAAAAAAATATATTGCATCATATTCTGAAAGCCATAACATTATTTTTTTTGTTTACAGAACTGTAAGGCTGGGTGCCTATGATGAACCTTTGGTGAGTTTTTAACACTATGTATTTTTGCTGCATTAGAAACAATGTGCACTGCAGTTATTATTATTATTATTTATTATTATAGCGCCATTTATTCCATGGCGCTTTACAAGTGAAAGAGGGTATACGTACAACAATCATTAACAGTACAAAACAGACTGGTATAGGAGGAGAGAGGACCCTGCCCGTGAGGGCTCACAGTCTACAGGGAATGGGTGATGGTACAATAGGTGAGGACAGAGCTGGTTGCGCAGTGGTGTACTGGACTGAGGGCTATTGTAGGTTGTAGGCTTGTTGGAAGAGGGGTCTTGAGGTTCCTCTTGAAGCTTTCCACCAGTAGGGGAGAGTCTGATATGCTGAGGTAGAGCGTTCCAGAGTATGGGGGAAGCACAGGAGAAATCTTGAATGCGATTGTGGGAAGAGGAGATAAGAGAGGAGTAGAGAAGGAGATCTTGTGAGGATCTGAGTTTGCGTACAGGTAGGTACCGGGAGACTAGGTCACAGATGTAAGGAGGAGACAGGTTGTGGATGGCTTTGTATGTCATGGTTAATGTTTTGAACTGGAGTCGTTGGGCGATGGGAAGCCAGTGAAGGGATTGGCAGAGTGGCGAGGCTGGGGAATAACAAGAGGAGAGGTGGATTAAGCGGGCCACAGAGTTTAGGATAGATTGGAGGGGTGCAAGAGTGTTGGAAGGGAGGTCAGAGAGCAGGAGGTTGCAGTAGTCGAGGCGGGAGATGGTGAGGGTATGCAGTAATGTTTTTGCTGATTCTTGGTTAAGGAAAGCACGGTTCCGGGAGATATTTTTGAGTTGTAGTCTGCATGAGGTGAAGAGGGCTTGGATGTGTGGCTTGAAGGATAGAGCAGAGTCGAGGGTTACTCCAAGGCAACGGGCTTGTGAGACTGGGGAGAGTGAGCAACGATCAAGTTTGATGGAAAGGCTTTTTGGAGGAGATGAGTGAGGAGGAGGAAAGACAATGAACTCGGTTTTGTCCATGTTAAGCTTTAGGAATTGCGCAGAGAAGAAGGATGAAATAGCAGATAGACATTGTGGAATTTTGGTTAGTAGAGAGCTAATGTCAGGTCCAGAGATGTAGATCTGTGTGTCATCGGCATAGAGATGATACTGAAAGCCATGGGACTCTATGAGCTGTCCCAGGCCAAAGGTGTAGATGGAGAACAGCAGGGGTCCAAGAACTGAGCCTTGGGGGACACCGACAGATAGGGGGCGAGATGAGGAAGGGGTGTGAGAATGGGAGACGCTGAAAGCTCGGTCGGTTAGGTATGAAGAGATTCAAGATAGGGCCAAGTCTGTGATGCCCAGAGATAAGAGAATCTGTAGTATGAGGGAATGGTCTACTGTGTCGAAGGCAGAGGACAGGTCCAGGAGGGGTAGGATAGAGTAGTGTCGCTTGGCTTTGGCGGTTAGTAGATTATTGGTGACTTTGGTTAAGGCAGTTTCAGTAGAGTGATGTGGTCGGAAGCCAGATAGTAGCTGGTCAAAGAGGGAGCAGGAGGAGAGGTATGAGGACAATTCAAGATGGACATGCTGTTCCAGTAGTTTTGAGGCATAGGGGAGAAGGGATATGGGGCGATAGTTTGACACAGAGGATGGGTCAAGGGAGGGCTTTTTGAGGATGGGTGTAATGGAGGCATGTTTAAAGCATGAGGGGAATACACCACTTGTTAGTGATAGGTTGAAGAGATGGGTTAGGGCTGGGATGAGGACTGTGGTGATGTTGGGGATGAGGTACGATGGGAGCGGGTCAAGTGCACAGGTGGTTAGATGTGATCTTGAGAGTAGAGTGGAAAGATTGTTTTCTGTCATGGTGGAGAAGCTAGATTTGGAGGAAGAGGTCTGAGTAGCTATGATGAGGGGCTGTGGTGATTGTGGGCCAAAGCTTGCTCTGATGTTGTCAATTTTCTGCTTGAAGAAAGAGGCAAAGTCTTCAGCTGAGATGAGGGGAGAGGGAGGTGTGCTGGAGGATGGAGGAGAGAATTGAAAGTGTTGAATAATAATGCCATAATGCTCCTGTTAGTGGGACTGGGGGAGCGGGGGCTGGGTGAATGGGTTTGAGGTTAGAGAGGTTGCGGAAATTTTTGATACGTTGTGGATGAGGGTTTGAAGTGACAATAGGGATGTGGTGAGGAGGACCTGGATTAGGAGAGATATCTCCAGCAGTGAAGAGAAGCAGAGAGAGTGTTAGTAGGTGGGAACAGGAGAGGCCATGAGATGGTCGTGTGTGTCTGGAGACACTGGGTGAAATGTGGAGGAAAATATGTGAGGGGAAGGTGAGATGGGTGGGGAGGATGGAGGGAGAGATGAATAGTTCAATACTGGGTTTAGGGATTAGAGAGGGCAGTAGAAAGTGAAGTAATATAGGGTGAAAGAGAAGAAAAACACAAACATTGTTTACAGTGACTATGTTTCCAGTTACCTTCCAGTCACTTCCGGCCCAATTCTGGCCTAATTCAATGCATCATACTTATATTGGTACAGACGAAAAGTCTTGTGCAGACTTTTTAGTTGCCCTAATATATACATATACAAGAGCAATCAGCTGTGAAGGGGTGGGGTGCAGCAAGGACCTCTTGATCATTCAATCAAAGAAGCCAGATGCAGCATCACATAGGCAGAGTAAACAAAGGTCATAAAAGGAAGGTGGGGAACAGAGGGGGAAGTGGTCACTGTGAGAAGTTGGAGCATGCCAGGGAGATATTGAAGCAAAGAGAGAACAGGTCAGATATTTTGGGAAAGTAGAGTGGATGGTTTAACATACCAGGTATTAGCACACATAGCAGAGCAAAGGGGAGATCAATTCAGTTCATGGGAAAGTAGAGTGGAGGGTTTAACATACCAGGTATTAGCACACACAGCAGAGAAAGGGGAGATCAGTTCAGTTCATGGGAAAGTAGAGTGGAGGGTTTAATATACCAGGTATTAGCACACACAGCAGAGAAAGGGGAGATCAGTTCAGTTCATGGGAAAGTAGAGTGGAGGGTTTAACATACCAGGTATTAGCACACACAGCAGAGAAAGGGGAGATCAGTTCAGTTCATGGGAAAGTAGAGTGGAGGGTTTAATATACCAGGTATTAGCACACACACAGCAGAGCAAAGGGGAGATCAGTTCAGTTCATGGGAAAGTAGAGTGGAGGGTTTAACATACCAGGTATTAGCACACACAGCAGAGCAAAGGGGAGATCAGTCCAGTTCATGGGAAAGTAGAGTGGAGGGTTTAACATACCATGTATTAGCACACACAGCAGAGCAAAGGGGAGATCAGTTCAGTTCATGGGAAAGTAGAGTGGAGGGTTTAACATACCAGGTATTAGCACAAACAGCAGAGCAAAGGGGAGATCAGTTCAGTTCATGGGAAAGTAGAGTGGATGGTTTAACATACCTGTGGAAAGATAGACATGATGATTAGATGATGGCAGAGAAGTGATGATAGATGATAGATGACCAAGTGTATCATAATAATATCTCTGGCCTAATTCAATGCATCATACTTATATGGTGCATACTTGTATTGGTGCAGACGAAAAGTTCCAGCAAAGTGGATGGGATTTCTAGAAATCTCCTGCCCACTATGTTTCTTTTAATAATAATTAAAAAGAAATTAACATTTCTTAAAATTAAAACATTACTATGCTTTTCAAGCCGAACAAGGGCTCTTAATCATAGCAATAGCAATGCTATGATTAAGAGCCCTTGTTCGGCTTGAAACGCGTAGCAATGTTTTTAATTATTTGTACTTTTGTACACCAATAAAACTGATTATGTTTTTATCATGTCCGTGAATATCGTGAAATTGGAATATTATATCTTCAAGTGCTGGATGAAATGTTTTTTCTTCGCTCCATTAATTCCGGGATCCGGCCCGCTGACTATCCGTGCACTGATCTCTAAAACTGGCCATAACAAGCTTTGAGGTGAGCTGATCCTGAAACAATTTCTCTCTCTTCTTATAGACAGGGAAAGAGACAGAGAGACAGACAAAGACAGATGGGGAAAGAGACAGACCTTGATAGAGACAGACAGGGAAAGAGACAGAGAAATAGAGACAGACAAGGAAAGAGACAGACAGAGACAGGCAGACAGGGAAAGAGACAGACAGGAAAAGACACAGACAAAGAGATGGACAAAGACAGACAGGGAAATAGACAGGGAAAGAGATGGGGAAAGAGACAGATGGGGAAAGAGACAGACCTGGGAAATAGACAGACCTGGAAAGAAACAGATGGGGAAAGAAACAGAGAGATAGAGACAGACAGAGACAGGCAGACAAGGAAAGAGACAGACCTTGAAAGAGACAGACCTTGAAAGAGACAGACCTTAAAAGAGACGGATCTGGAAAGAGACAGACGGGGAAAGAGATAGATGGGGAAAGAGACAGATGGGGCAAGAGACAGACCTGGAAAGAGACAGATGAGGAAAAAAGCAGAGTAATCGAGACAAAGAAAGAGACAGACAGAGACAGGCAGACAGGGAAAGAGACAGACCTTGAAAGAGACAGACCTGGAAAGAGACAGACCTGGAAAGAGACAGATGGGGAAAGAGACAGATGGGGAAAGAGACAGACAGACAGACAGACAAAGACAGATGGGGCAAGAGACAGATGGGGCAAGAGACAGATGGGGCAAGAGACAGATGGGGCAAGAGACAGATGGGGCAAGAGACAGATGGGGCAAGAAACAGATGGGGCAAGAGACAGATGGGGAAAGAGACAGATAAGAAAGAGACAGACAGAGAAAGAGAGAGACAGACAGACACAGACATAGAGACAGGCAGAGAGATAGAGACAGACACAGAGATAGAGAGACATACAGACACAAAGACACAGAGATAGAGACACATAGACTAATACAAAGACAGACAGAGAGATAGAAACAGACAGACAGAGACATAGACACAGACAGAGGGCCAGAGAGACAGCGACACACAGAGACTATCCTGGGCAACACCGGGTGCTACAGCTAGTCTATTAATATGTGCAAACATGTTGCAGAAAATCTGTAACATCAAAAGCTCACCAAATACTCATCACAAGCTAAGGGTATGTGCACACGATTAGGACTCTCTGTGTCCTGGATGCGGCAGGTCCTGAACTGCTGGGCTGCGAGTCTCTTCCACATGAGACCGCAGGAGACTGGAGCTGCTTGTACCCACGATCCGGGCTCTGGCAGTTGCAGTCTGTTGCGGAGAACGCTTGCGTCTCTGCAGCAAAGAATTGACATGCCGAGGCCCGGGAAGCCACACCGTAGGTCAGTTTTCACTGTGGGAAAAACAAGCACAGCGGGAACGGGATTCCTAGAAATCCCATCCACTGTGCTTGTATTGTATAACACAGCGTTTTGGAGGGCACGTACCCTAAGGATTTGTGCCCACAATGAGGCTTAATTACGTCTGTTTTACACTGCTTATTTTTGCTGTATCAAAAATACAGCGTTTTACAGTACAAGCAAAGTGGCCGAGATTAATAGAAATCTTATGTCCACTGTGCTTCTTTTTTAAGGTTTCGGGCTGGACTATGGGATATATGTGCTGGATGATAGCCTCCCTATGAGTCATTTTTTGTGCCGTAAGCTGCCCTATGAGTTGCCTTTGGATCTGGTAAGACCGTTCCCTTGTATGTTTGGAATTTAATGTTACGGTGCCCAGGTCCTCAGTGGCACCATTACGTATATTGCAACCTGCATCTCCTTCCCCCCTTTCTGGAGGCAGGAGGATCCTGTTTGTGGGTCGTTTAGATTTACCCCAAGCTAGCTGTAGGGTGGATGACCTTTTGGCCCTTGCTTATACCACCTCCAGCTGGAGTTACGGTGGGGACATAGACGGGTATATGTTTATGCCTTTCTTACAGCAGCTCATTAATTGCTGTCTGGTCATTGGTTTTAATGCTCACATTGGTGAACCCTGTTCACTTTTTATATACATGCTTATTAAAAGCTAAGTTTTAGGTCTTCTCCTTGATTCAGCTATTTTTGTACACCAGATGTTACAAACGTTTATAGACATTTACAACCCATTGGGCAATGATGAGCTTGTATATGCGTTTTCATATGACTGTATATGTGGTACAGTCATCTTCATTGATGACCACCACTGGAGTATGAAGTTGCATGTCACTGATAAGTTCTGAGGAATTTATAAAGTGGTATGCACCTCTTATTTCTGCCCTTATTAAGATTGGCGTACAAAATGGCAGTTTTATTTTGCCCAAAGCCAGAAGTTCGCCATCCAAAAAGTAACAAACCGTAATACTATCCTGTGCATGTGTTATCTGTGTATTGTGGAACCAAGAATAAAAAAAGAGTGTAAAACAGAAGTAAAAAAAACAGTATTTCTAATGAGTATGAATTAGGTATGATTTCAGGAGGCCAAAACATATAAAGTGACATTATCAATATTACTTACATGTCATAAAAAAAGTCACAAAGTTTGACAACTTTTCACTGTTTAAGTTGGAAGAGATAACACAATACATTGGCCGACACATTTACTTATGATGGAAATTGTTGAAAATTGTATTGTGAATCAATCCTTGCGCAGGATAAATGTGCCTTAGTTTACTCCAGCGCAAATTGGCTTAAGATTGGCATATGAAACAAGTCTTACTAAATCCCAACCATGTGTTCTGTCAGCTGTTCCAGGAAAACAGCTGCGGGAGATGTGATATGTAATTTCCTTGCAACTGCTTGTATTAATCCTGATAATTCATAGCATTTTTTTTTATTCCAGGCATTTCTTAAATTTTTATTATTTCATTAATGTTATAAATGCATTCAGAGGAGCAGTTTACATTTCTCTAAGCCTGCGGAGTCGTACACTTCTTCTTTGATGGATTGTACTGATATTCTTTTTTTTTAAATAACATTAACCTCTCATGAATCCAATTAACAGTAATAATTAGCTCTTTCCATCAAAATTATGAACAGATTTTTATTAATTTAATATTTCATCGCTATTAGCTAAAGAGGAAGCGCATTTAAAATTCTTCCCTAAGGAGTTATTCAAACAGATTACACCTCTTTTGGTTACATTACTGTATTTATAATGCTTTGTATAGTTATTTAAGTCTGATGACAGTTATAATATTATCCTTTATAATCTGTGTCTGATCAAGGAGGAAACACAAATATTAATAAAGCTCAACCATCAAGAAGATTTAGTCCTAGTCATTTACTAGAACACAGACGTTCTTCACTGACGTGTAAAACACGCACATGTCCCTCCGTGTGCCGTGATTCACGGCACACGTGGGTTGTCTAAGTGCAATCCGGGCTCCGTTCTCCGTCGTCCGTGATTGCACATAGAGATTAACTCACCTGTGCCTGCTCCCGCTCTCCATGGTGCTGAACGCTCCCGCGTTGCAGCATCCGGCCGGCGCTGACCCCCGCAGCAGCTGCTTCCGGGTCAGCTGTGTCGTGCATTCATGAATATGCATGACAGTAATTAGCCGGCTCAGAAGCAGCAGGCAGAACAAGCTGCAGAGAGCGTCGCTGGAGCCGGGTGAGTAAAAATTATTTTTATTTTATATGCACATTTTTTTCTGGCACGTGTTTCACGGATCACACCACTGCGTGGTCCGTGGGACATCAGTGATGCCAGAAAAAAAGTGACATGTCTCCGTGCGGCAATCACGGACACGCGGGTACACTGCACGGAGACAAGGTCAGTGAAAAATCACTGATGTGTGAGCAGACCCATTGATAATAATGGGTCTGCGTATGCCAGTGATTCTGGTACGTATAAAAAAAAAGCACATACGTACCAGTATCACTGACGTGTGAAAGAGGCCTTAGAGATAAGAAAGCAGCAGTGGACTTCAGTGATTTAAATGTTTAACATATCACTGACCCCAGGTAAAATAAAAAACCCTGAAAATGACCTAACCCTGTTTCCACACTATTTTGCTGGGGGCCTCTTCCATCTCTGCTGAC
The DNA here is from genome assembly GCF_048569485.1 of Anomaloglossus baeobatrachus. NCBI lineage: Eukaryota > Metazoa > Chordata > Amphibia > Anura > Aromobatidae > Anomaloglossus > Anomaloglossus baeobatrachus. Next base: position 186,966,091 of record NC_134354.1, read on the forward strand.
CATAGCTTAGCGCAAACATACTGCAGTGATATTACACTGCGACCTGTGCCCGGGCACAAACATGTTCTCCCCGTGTTTGCGTAGGTTTCCTCCAGGTGCTCCGGTTCCTCCCACATTCCAAAGACATACAGATAGGGAATGTAGATTGTGAGCCCCAATGAGAAATGTGTGTATGACAGTATGTAAAGCGCTGCTGAATATGTTAGCGCTATATAAAAATAAAGATTTATTTTTTTATCGTCAGCATGCTGTCGACCTCTCATAGGCCACAAGCTTAAAGCAGCATGTGGCTTACATCTCTAAGTGGCATAACAAGAAGTCAATAGACTTCCTTCTCTGCAGTAGTTTTTCAAGTTCATCTATATCTTGAGCACATGCATACAAGGCTTCCAAACCTAAAAAAATTATAAAAATTATATAGCTTATTGCTGTTGCTAGGTCTGTCTGACACTTTAATAGCATAAAACCAAAAGAGTCTTCAGTATATCATGCATTGTGTACAGTGGCAGAACCCTAATGAGTAAAGATGATGGGTTCAGCCACGCTTTTGATAAAGTTTGGCTTGGGATAGTCCCTGACAGTCACTAATTGGGTACTTCGAATCTCTGCCCACTTACAGCCAGCCATAAACAGAGCACTTCCAGGACAGTGGGCGGGATTTTTTCTTTTTTTTTTTTTTCCACACGCTTTATCTAATAACGCTGATGTTATCCACAGTGGGAAACATTCACACACTGCAAGCATCTCGCACTGGGCCATGAATCGAGTGTACCCAAGCACAGCAATGCTCGCTCGAGTGGTCATCATACATAAAACACCCGAACTCTGCACCCGAACACTGATTTTTTAGTAAGGTCTGTGTTTGATATGAAAACTGAGCTTTCCTTTTCAAGTTTGTTACTCTCTAGAGATGAGCGGACCCATGGAAGTTTGGGTTAAGCCGGATTTAGGATAAATTTCTGCTCTGGACTTGGACTTTACCTGAGCGCTAATGGAAGTCACTGATTTGGCAGTTCGGCTTTACGCCCACATACAACCAGCCATGAATAGACCAATAGACCCTCTGGGAAGAGAGGGCAGATTTTTCCTTTTTTTTGTACATACTACATATAATAATACAAATTTTGCCCCCAATGCGAGGCATTCAAACACTGCAAGCAGCTCCCATTAGGTCGAGCCCTAAGCGAACCTGAGCACAACAATGCTCTTGACTGGTTAGCGTACGTAAAGCACCCACTTCAAACACTAACACTGAATTTTTTTTTAATGTCGGTGTTCGGTATGAACACTGAAGCTTACTGTCCGTAGAAGTGTCAGTGTGTTTAATCAGTGATATAGTGTAGCTGGGCTGACAGCTCGTTTTGCTGCATCTTATTTGCCTATATTTTTAATTCTTCATGCACTTGAAAGGTAATACAGCAAGGTAATACAGTAATTTTTCAAATAAAAAAAAAAATCTGAATTCAATGTCAGTTAGAATGAGGGCTTTACACAATGAAATGACTGTACAGAGTTTGTATATTTCTTTGTTCAGTCCTTTTTCTGAAAGATAAATATTTTTTTTTACAACAAAAAAAAATTGCTCAAAATCCAGACATTTTACAGCATTACCCCTGCACCTATACAGTTGCCACTTGAAGGCACTGGCTTGTAGAACACGCACCTCACTCCTCACTGTATATTTACCTAGCATTTCTTGTTACCTAGCTGGGATATTTTTTTTTGAAATTACACACTCCTCTGTATTTAAATTGCAACATCAAGAAGGAAAAGTAATAGAATTATGGAAATCACAAGATTGATAGACATGTTAATTAGCAATGAGTGGCTTAAGATGAACTCAAATTTGCCTGTTTGTGCGGATTTTTCTGGGAAATTCGATTCTGACAAGAGCACCTTCTTCCACTGTAGCAATATGTATATGCTGTATGGCCTCTAGGGGTCTCTCTTCTTGTATGTGTTCACAAGCAAGTGGGAACTCGCTGGTACTGGAGACAGAGTGCAGGCAGCAGAGAGAGATGCAATGGCTGATAATACCACCTAATAAATAGCCTGAAGATCTCCACTGAGTGTGATTACTGAGAGACACAACAACAGAACATGGTGGCAGCTGGGCACAGAACCTTCATGTGACACACCTGCAAATCCTCAGAGCTTGTGTGTGAGACTGGGACTGTACAGAACATCATTGCAACTGTGAGTACAGATTTCCTGTCATTATACAAGATGGAGACTGGTCTGAAGCTCCCTCAGAAACTGGATGTCTCATCATGTAATCTATCCCAGACATGGAGACACTGGAAAGAAGAGTTTACTCTGTATGTGGATCTGACAGTGGCCCCCAGTGATGACAAACATAAAGTAAAGCTGTTTTATTACTTAATTGGGGAAAAAGGCTGAGAACTAGCCCAGACCTTACTGCCAGACACAGACCGCCTCGTCCTAGCAGAGATTGTGGAGGCATTTGATAAGCACTGTGACCCCAAGAGAAATGAGACTGTGGAGAGATACACGTTTTTCACAAGACAGCAGGCGGATGGTGAAAATGTAGACAGATATGTGACAGAGCTGAGGACATTGGCTGCAACATGTGGCTTTGGGGAAATCAGAGATAGCCTCATAAGAGACAGAATTGTATGTGGCATCAAAGACACTCGCCTCAGAGAACGTTTACTCAGAGACGAAGAGCTAACCTTAGAGAGATGCATGCAAATCTGCAGGGCTGCAGAGCTGACAAAGCGCAGCCTGAAGATGATGGCAGGCACTAGTGAGAATGATGATGATGATGAGGTACATGCAGTATCTATGAGAGGAAAGACAAGACCAAGCTCCCCTATAAGCATGATCCACTGCAAATATTGTGGTAAGGCCCCTTTCACACGTCAGTGATTCTGGGACGTTTGTGCTTTTTTTAAAACGTACCAGAATTACTGACATACGCAGACCCATTATAATGAATGGGTCTGCTCACACGTCAGTGATTTTTCACTGCACGTGTCTCCGTGCGGCGTTCCTGCGTGTGCGTGATTGACGCACGGAGACATGTCCATTTTTTTCTGGCATCACTGATGTTCCACGGACCACGCAGTGGTGTTTTCCGTGAAACACGTGCCAGAAAAAAACGTGCTTTTAAAATAAAAAACATTTTAACTCACCCGGCGTCCAGCGATGTCCCCTGCAGCCCATGCAGCTTGCTGCTTCTAAGCCGGCTCATTATTGTCACGCATATTCATTATGCGTGACACAGCCGACCCGGAAGCAGCTCCTGCAGGGATCACCACCGGCCGGATGCTGCACCGCGGGAGCGATCAGCACCATGGACAGCGGGAGCGCGAACAGGTGAGTTGTTTTCTAAGTGCAATCACGGGCCACGGAGAACGGAGCCCGGATTGCACTTAGACAACCCACGTGTGCCGTGAATCACGGCACACGCAGGGACATGTGCGTGTTTTACACGCCAGTGAAAAACGTCACTGTTTTTCACTGACGTGTGAAACGGGCCTAAGAGACATGAGAAAGACAAGACCAAGTGTGCAGCATATGGCGAAACCTGCAGGTTATGTGGCAAGAAGAATCATTTCTCAGCTGTCTGCAGGCTGGGAACAAGCAAACAGCATAGACAGGTCCACACTGTGACACCAGACACTGACAGTGCAGAGGACATTTCATGGCTACAGCTGAGACCTGCAACAGAGAATGTCAATGTAATCAAGCAGCCAGTAGTCAAGGATGCCAAGCAGCTCTATGCAACCTTCCTGTTGTATGAGAAGCCCATTAGATTTCAGCTGGATTGTGGAGCAAGCTGCAATGTAATTCCAAGTGCTCTGCTGAACAAACAGGTTTCCATTGAGCCAACGGACAAGGTACTGGTGATGTACAACAAAAGTGTTCTGAAACCTATGGGGACATGTAAGCTCAAAATACGGAACCCATGTAACAGGAAAAGTTACAGAGCTGAATTTACCGTGCTGCATGGTGGGAACCATGTACCAATACTGGGAGTAGAAGCAGTGCAGGCAATGGACTTAATAAAAGTACAGTCGCAGAACATTATGTCTGTTGAGGTTTCCCAGGATATACCAAATCCCAAACTAAATGCAGAGCGCAATTTGGACTTTCAAAAAATAAAAATGGAGTATGCTGATTTATTTGAAGGTGATGGGTGTTTTGAAGGTAAATACAGGCTAGAAATTGATAACACCGTGCAGCCTACCAGATTACCTACAAGAAGGGTGCCTGTAGCTTTAATGCAACCACTGAAAGTAGAGCTACAAGATTTACAGAAAAGAGGCATGATAGAACCAGTCCAGAAGAGTACAGATTGGATCAGCAGTTTGGTGTTAGTGCAGAAACCATCAGGCAAGTTAAGAATATGCATTGATCCAAAGCCACTCAACAAGGCGCTGAAAAGAAATCATTACCCGATGCCAACATTGGATGATGTTCTCCCAGATCTATCAAAAGCTAAAATATTTTCTGTATGTGATGTCAAAAATGGATTCTGGCATGTGGAACTGACTGAAGAATCAAGTTTATTGACAACATTTTCTTCACCATTTGGATGCTATAAATGGCTGAGACTGCCCATGGGACTAAAACCTGCTCTGGAGATGTTCCAGCAGAAATTGATGCAGACTTTGGAAGGACTTCCTGGAGTAAAAACAATAGCAGATGATTAGAGATGAGCGAACCGGTCCCGGTTCGGCTCGAGGTCGGTTCGCCGAACGGAGGTCCCGTTCGAGTTCGGCTCGTCGAACGTTCGACGAACCGAACTCGAACTGCATAGGAAACAATGGCAGGCAATCACAAACACATAAAAACACCTAGAAAACACCCTCAAAGGTGTCCAAAAGGTGACAAACAACTCACAACACAACACAAACACATGGGAAAGTGACAAGGACATATACTCATGCGAAAACAAAACAGCTGGACAAGGAAAAAGAGGAGGACACACAGATATAGGCATGGCACGTCCTTCTAAAATCATGTAAAACACCGCAAGGTGACTCCAAGCGTAGTCTCCCTTTTTTTCCAAAAATTGGGCCCCACACACACCCACCCATTCAGTGGCAGCAGTTGTGCCCCAGTTGTACAATTCACAGCTAGATTTGCATCAAGCACATTCAAAAATACGCCATTCTTATCCGTCCCCAGGATGACACCGGGGTAGGTAGCAAAGTCTTTCCTGACCCCAGCTCTGTTCATCATGGCTTCTTTTAAAAACACAGCAAGCAAGGGTTACTCCAAGCGGAGTCTCCCTTTTTTTCCAAAAATTGTGCCCCACACACACCCACCCATTCAGTGGCAGCACTTGTGCCCTAGTTGTACACTTCACAGCTAGATTTGCATCAAGCACATTCAAAAATACGCCATAATTAACCGTCCCCAGGATGACACCAGGGTAGGTAGCAAAGTCTTTCCTGATCCCAGCTCTGTTCATCTTGGCTTCTTTTAAAAACAATGTAAGCAAGGGTTACTCCAAGCGGAGTCTCCCTTTTTTCCAAAAATTGGGCCACACAGACACCCACCCCATCAGTGGCAGCACTTGGGCCCTAGTTGCAAACAGGATGTTTTGATTTGCATCAAGCACAGTCAAAAATACGCCTTAATTAACCGTCCCCAGCATGACACCGGGGTAGGTAGATAAAGTCTTTGCTGAACCATGACTTGTTCATCTTGGCTTCTTTTAAAAACAATGTAAGCAAGGGTTACTCCAAGCGGAGTCTCCCTTTTTTTCCCAAAAATTGTGCCCCACACACACCCACCCATTCAGTGGCAGCACTTGTGCCCTAGTTGTACACTTCACAGCTAGATTTGCATCAAGCACATTCAAAAATACGCCATAATTAACCGTCCCCAGGATGACACCAGGGTAGGTAGCAAAGTCTTTCCTGATCCCAGCTCTGTTCATCTTGGCTTCTTTTAAAAACAATGTAAGCAAGGGTTACTCCAAGCAGAGTCTCCCTTTTTTTCCAAAAATTGTGCCCCACACACACCCACCCATTCAGTGGCAGCACTTGTGCCCCAGTTGTACACTTCACAGCTAGATTTGCATCAAGCACATTCAAAAATACGCCATAATTAACCGTCCCCAGGATGACACCAGGGTAGGTAGCAAAGTCTTTCCTGACCCCAGCTCTGTTCATCTTGGCTTCTTTTAAAAACACAGCAAGCAAGGGTTACTCCAAGCGGAGTCTCCCTTGTTTCAAAAAATTGTGCCCCACACACACCCACCCATTCAGTGGCAGCACTTGTGCCCTAGTTGTACACTTCACAGCTAGATTTGCAGCAAGCATATTCAAAAATACGCCATAATTAACCGTCCCCAGGATGACACCAGAGTAGGTAGCAAAGTCTTTCCTGATCCCAGCTCTGTTCATCTTGGCTTCTTTTAAAAACAATGTAAGCAAGGGTTACTCCAAGCGGAGTCTCCCTTTTTTCCAAAAATTGGGCCACACAGACACCCACCCCTTCAGTGGCAGCACTTGGGCCCTAGTTGCAAACAGGATGTTTTGATTTGCATCAAGCACATTCAAAAATACGCCACAATTAACCGTCCCCAGGATGACACCAGGGTAGGTAGCAAAGTCTTTCCTGACCCCAGCTCTGTTCATCTTGGCTTCTTTTAAAAACACAGCAAGCAAGGGTTACTCCAAGCGGAGTCTCCCTTTTTTCAAAAAATTGTGCCCCACACACACCCACCCATTCAGTGGCAGCAGTTGTGCCCTAGTTGTACACTTCACAGCTAGATTTGCATCAAGCACATTCAAAAATACGCCATAATTAACCGTCCCCAGGATGACACCAGGGTAGGTAGCAAAGTCTTTCCTGATCCCAGCTCTATTCATCTTGGCTTCTTTTAAAAACAATGTAAGCAAGGGTTACTCCAAGCGGAGTCTCCCTTTTTTTCCAAAAATTGGGCCACACAGACACCCACCCCATCAGTGGCAGCACTTGGGCCCTAGTTGCAAACAGGATGTTTTGATTTGCATCAAGCACATTCAAAAATACGCCATAATTAACCGTCCCCAGCATGACACCGGGGTAGGTAGATAAAGTCTTTGCTGAACCATGACTTGTTCATCTTGGCTTCTATTAAAAACAATGTAAGCAAGGGTTACTCCAAGCGGAGTCTCCCTTTTTTCCAAAAATTGTGCCCCACACACACCCACCCATTCAGTGGCAGCACTTGTGCCCTAGTTGTACACTTCACAGCTAGACTTGCATCAAGCACATTCAAAAATACGCCATAATTAACCGTCCCCAGGATGACACCAGGGTAGGTAGCAAAGTCTTTCCTGATCCCAGCTCTGTTCATCTTGGCTTCTTTTAAAAACAATGTAAGCAAGGGTTACTCCAAGCGGAGTCTCCCTTTTTTTCCAAAAATTGTGCCCCACACACACCCACCCATTCAGTGGCAGCACTTGTGCCCTAGTTGTACACTTCACAGCTAGATTTGCATCAAGCACATTCAAAAATACGCCATAATTAACCGTCCCCAGGATGACACCAGGGTAGGTAGCAAAGTCTTTCCTGATCCCAGCTCTGTTCATCTTGGCTTCTTTTAAAAACAATGTAAGCAAGGGTTACTCCAAGCGGAGTCTCCCTTTTTTCCAAAAATTGGGCCACACAGACACCCACCCCATCAGTGGCAGCACTTGGGCCCTAGTTGCAAACAGGATGTTTTGATTTGCATCAAGCACATTCAAAAATACGCCATAATTAACCGTCCCCAGCATGACACCGGGGTAGGTAGATAAAGTCTTTGCTGAACCATGACTTGTTCATCTTGGCTTCTATTAAAAACAATGTAAGCAAGGGTTACTCCAAGCGGAGTCTCCCTTTTTTCCAAAAATTGTGCCCCAAACACACCCACCCATTCAGTGGCAGCACTTGTGCCCTAGTTGTACACTTCACAGCTAGATTTGCATCAAGCACATTCCAAATCCACAAGCATTTACTCTCCCCAGGATGACACAGGGGTTGTAAATTCCTTCTGGATCCATGACTTGTTCATTTTGATGAACGTCAGTCTGTCCACATTGTCACTGGACAGACGCGTGCGCTTATCTGTCAGCACACACCCAGCAGCACTGAAGACACGTTCAGAGACGACGCTGGCAGCTGGACACGACAAAATCTCCAAGGCGTAAGTTGAGAGCTCTGGCCATTTTTCTAGGTTTGAAGCCCAAAAGGAGCAAGGCTCCATTTGCAAAGTCATGGCATCGATGTTCATTTGGAGATACTCCTGTATCATCCTCTCCAGCCGTTGACTATGGAGAGGGTCTAAAAAAATTATGAAAAGATTCCATAAAATTGCTGTTACCAGCACCAGATACGGTCCTACTGGTACGTGTAGACTGTTGAAGATGACGAGACCGTCCCATGTTTGTCAAGTTACAACTGGGAGATTCACTCCCTGCACCTGCACGGTTGTTTGGTGGAAAAGCGGATCTAAGATCGAGTATCAGCTTCTGCTGATACTCCTGCATACGTGCGTCCCTTTCTATGGCTGGAATTATGTCACAAAATTTGGACTTGTACCGGGGATCTAATAGTGTGGCAAGCCAGTAGTCATCATCACTTCTAATTTTGACAATACGAGGGTCATGTTGGAGGTAGTGCAACAAGAAGGCACTCATGTGTCTTGCGCAGCCATGCGGACCAAGTCCACGCTGTGTTTGTGGCATAGAGGTGCTAACCGTTCTTTCTTCCTCTGACATCTCCCCCCAACCTCTTTCAACTGAAATTTGACCAAGGTCTGCCTCATCTGCTGAGTCTTCCATGTCCATGGACAGTTCGTCCTCCATTTCTTCATGTCCTCCTGCACCTTCCTCAACATCTCGCCTGCTACCATGCGCCCTTGTTGATCCCTGTCCCCCATGCTCCCATGCCTGGCGCCTTGGTGATGATGAACGTCTGGACCTTGATGATGTTGTTGTGTCTTGCGCATATGAATCCTCCTGTAGTTCATCCCCTTCCTGTTGTCCCACCCCCTGACTCCGAATAGTGTTTAGCGTGTGTTCCAGCATGTAAATGACTGGAATCGTCATGCTGATAATGGCATTGTCAGCGCTAAACATATTCGTCGCCATGTCGAAACTGTGCAGAAGGGTGCATAGGTCCTTGATCTGAGACCACTCCATCAGGGTGATCTGCCCCACCTCTGCATCTCGTTGGCCCAGGCTATACGTCATGACGTATTGCACCAGGGCACGGCGGTGCTGCCACAGTCGCTGTAACATGTGGAGAGTTGAATTCCAGCGTGTCGCCACATCGCATTTCAGGCGATGAACCGGCAGGCCGAAAGACTTCTGGAGCGATGCAAGTCGCTCAGCTGCGGCGCTTGAACGGCGGAAGTGAGCAGACAGTTTTCGTGCCCTGTTCAGAAGGCCATCTAGGCCGGGATACTGTGTTAAAAATTGCTGCACGACAAGGTTCAACACGTGAGCCATACAAGGTACGTGTGTCACCTTGCCCAGGCGAAGGGCCGCACCCAGGTTTGCAGCATTGTCGCACACGGCCTTACCAGGCTGCAGGTTGAGTGGAGACAACCATTTATTAAACTCGGACCGCAGAGCTGACCACAACTCCTCAGCTGTGTGACTCTTATTCCCAAGACATGTCAAGCTAAAGACCGCCTGATGCCGTTGCGCTCTGCTGCCAGCATAGTAATGAGGGGTGCGTGATTCCTTCTGCGCAGTGAGAACGCTGGTGGCCTGACCAGGCAGGCTTGGGGCGGAGGTGGAGGACCCAGATGAGGTGGAGGATGCAGAAGCAGTGGCGGAACTTGGACAGACAGAGGATTGACACACAAGTCGTGGGGACGGCAAGACTTGTGCAGCAGACCCTTCACCATCTATCACCATAGTTACCCAGTGCCCAGTCAGCGACATGTAACGTCCCTGTCCATGCTTACTGGTCCAAGTATCGGTGGTGAAATGCACCCGTTCACACACAGAGTTTCTCAAGGAAGCGGTGATGTTGTGTGCGACATGCTGGTGTAGCGCGGGCACACCTTTCTTAGAGAAGTAGTGGCGACTAGGCATCTGGTACTGGGGCACAGCGACAGACATAAGGTCTCTAAAATCCTGTGTGTCCACTAGGCGGAAAGGCAGCATTTCTGTAGCCAACAGCTTACAGAGGGATAGAGTCAACCTCTTAGCTTTGTCATGGGTCGCAGGAAATGGCCTTTTATTTGTCCACATCTGAGGGACAGAGATCTGGCTGCTGTGTGTAGACGGTGTTGAGTAGGGTGTCCCTGGAAAAATGCAGGTTTGTGAGGAAAGTGCAGGCGGAGACATGATGTTGCCTTCATCCAAAGTTGGTGCTATCGATGTCTGAGACAGCTGTACACACTCACTTGTTTCCCCTTCCAAAACAACTGACGACCTACCAAGCAAACTGCCTGTTGCGGTTACAGTGGTGGAAGTTGTGGGTGGAAAAACAGGTGTGACAGCTGTCCCCACAGTCCTAGAAGATGACGAGCGCGCGGATGCACTGGAAGGGGCAGGCGGTGGATGGTTCGCTCCGCTAGGCCGCATTGCAGCACGGTGAGCTTCCCACCGGGCCATATGATATTTATTCATGTGACGATTCATGGAAGAAGTTGTCAAACTGCTGAGGTTTTGACCTCTACTAAGAGAACCATGACAAATTTTACAGATCACATAATTTGGGCGATCTTTTTCTATGTCAAAAAAGGACCAGGCTAGGCAAGGCTTAGAGGGCATGCGACCTGTTGATCCACCCCGAATAATGCTCAGAGGCAGAGTGGTGGCTGAGGATGCAGTTGTAGACGTGCTACCAGTACTCCGACTCTGTCCAGGAAGGCGCAAGGTAACTTCGTCATCAGTTGCATCCTCCTCCACCACCTCTGTTGACCTCCTGGAGTGCCTGACTGTGGGTTGACAGTAGGTGGGATCTAGAACTTCATCATCAATTGTTGTGTTTGCACTCCCCTCCCCCGCTGACCGAGCCTCTTCTTGCCCTGACCGAATATTTAAGTTGTCATCCCAATCGGGTATCTGAGTCTCATCTTCATCAGTATGTTCCTCATTGTCTATAACCACAGGTGTTACAGTTTGTGACAAAGGGTCAACATTATGCTCCGAAACTTGGTCCTCACGGCCTGAATCAGAGTCACAAAGGTTCTGGGCATCACTGCAGACCATTTCCTGTTCTGTACTCACTGTAGCTTGGGAGCAGACCTCTGATTCCCAGGCTATAGTGTGACTGAACAGCTCTGCAGACTCAGCCATCTCAGTTCCACCATACTGTGCAGGGCTGATGGAGACTTCAGAGCTGGGAGAAATCAAGTTTGATTGGGATGACAACTCAGAGGACTGGTGTTTTTTGGATGCGGTACTTGAAGTGGCTGAGAGGGCACTTGTTGGACCACTTGAGATCCATTCAAGCATTTTCCTTTTTTGCCCATCATCTACCTTTGTTCCTGTTGTTCGTGTCCGTAAAAAAGGGAGCACATCGGATTGTCCACGGTAAGTAGTAGACATCTTACTTTTGCTGGTAGATGGTCTATCTTCAGCAGATGATAATGGAGCTTTGCCACCTTCCCCACGGACAAAACCTTTTTTGCCTTTTCCACCACGCCTCTTCCCCTTTCCACCAGCATCTGTCATTTTGCCACTCATGTTGATTGCGACAAGATTGTGGACTGAAAATGTGGAAGTAAAAATTGAGAGGTGGTGTAGATTGCAGTGGTGGTCTAGCTTTATTAACAGCAGAATAATAAAGAATAAATATCCCTTACAATTGAACTACGGCCCTTTAACTGGCAGCAAAAATTGCTAGTATAATGGCTTAGTTATAATGAGTTGGAGTGTGCAATGCAGGCAGACGTGCTCTGCAAATGTCTTTGCACTAGTGGGACTATAGCAAAGTCCAATAGCCACGTTTAGGATGCCACTAGGTACACTGAGTGTTTGCTAGTATAATGGCTTAGTTATAATGAGTTGGAGTGTGCAATGCAGGCAGACGTGCTGCAAATGTCTTTGCACTACTGTGACTAGACAAATGTCCAATAGCCATGTTTAGGATGCCACTAGGTACACTGAGTGTTTGCTAGTATAATGGCTTAGTTATAATGAGTTGGAGTGTGCAATGCAGGCAGACGTGCTCTGCAAATGTCTTTGCACTAGTGTGACTATAGCAAAGTCCAATAGCCATGTTTAGGATGCCACTAGGTACACTGAGTGTTTGCTAGTATAATGGCTTAGTTATAATGAGTTGGAGTGTGCAATGCAGGCAGACGTGCTGCAAATGTCTTTGCACTACTGTGACTAGACAAATGTCCAATAGCCACGTTTAGGATGCCACTAGGTACACTGAGTGTTTGCTAGTATAATGGCTTAGTTATAATGAGTTGGAGTGTGCAATGCAGGCAGACGTGCTCTGCAAATGTCTTTGCACTAGTGTGACTATAGCAAAGTCCAATAGCCACGTTTAGGATGCCACTAGGTACACTGAGTGTTTGCTAGTATAATGGCTTAGTTATAATGAGTTGGAGTGTGCAATGCAGGCAGACGTGCTCTGCAAATGTCTTTGCACTAGTGTGACTATAGCAAAGTCCAATAGCCACGTTTAGGATGCCACTAGGTACACTGAGTGTTTGCTAGTATAATGGCTTAGTTATAATGAGTTGGAGTGTGCAATGCAGGCAGACGTGCTCTGCAAATGTCTTTGCACTAGTGGGACTATAGCAAAGTCCAATAGCCACGTTTAGGATGCCACTAGGTACACTGAGTGTTTGCTAGTATAATGGCATAGTTATAATGAGTTGGAGTGTGCAATGCAGGCAGAGGTGCTCTGCAAATGTCTTTGCACTAGTGTGACTATAGCAAAGTCCAATAGCCACGTTTAGGATGCCACTAGGTACACTGAGTGTTTGCTAGTATAATGGCTTAGTTATAATGAGTTGGAGTGTGCAATGCAGGCAGACGTGCTGCAAATGTCTTTGCACTACTGTGACTAGACAAATGTCCAATAGCCACGTTTAGGATGCCACTAGGTACACTGAGTGTTTGCTAGTATAATGGCTTAGTTATAATGAGTTGGAGTGTGCAATGCAGGCAGACGTGCTCTGCAAATGTCTTTGCACTAGTGTGACTATAGCAAAGTCCAATAGCCACGTTTAGGATGCCACTAGGTACACTGAGTGTTTGCTAGTATAATGGCTTAGTTATAATGAGTTGGAGTGTGCAATGCAGGCAGACGTGCTCTGCAAATGTCTTTGCACTAGTGGGACTAGAGCAAAGTCCAATAGCCACGTTTAGGATGCCACTAGGTACACTGAGTGTTTGCTAGTATAATGGCTTAGTTATAATGAGTTGGAGTGTGCAGAGGACAGGAGGGTACAGTGCCAGGATTGTGGGTCTGGGTAGAGGAATGGAAGCCTGCCTTTCTATTCCCTCCTAATAGGGAAATGCAGGGAGAAAATCCCTGACCTTGGCTACACAGACGCTGTCGCTGTTTTCAGGACCTGTCACCTATGGCTCTCTGACCCTAACGGTTTGAGCCCTTAAAAGGACTGCTAGAAAGTGCTATCCCTAAGCTCTCCAGCGCTGTGTATGGAGCGCATACAGCTGTATCGGCGATAGGACTCAGGAGGACGGAGCTGCGACAGTGATGTCTGACACCAAAGACGCAGAAGAGATAATGACGTCCTGGAGGAAAATGTCCGGTTTTATAATGCAGGGACATGTGACATGGACATCCTATCACACATGCCGTTGCTTCTCTGGCTAAAAGTCCACTTAGCTGTGTGTGTGTCTGGGATTGGCTGACATGCTGGCCCGCCCCACTACACGCGCGCGCTTAGGGAAGGAAGACAAGGAAAAAAAAAAAAATGGCCATTATAGAAACAGCAGTGATCTGAAGGCGCTGTTCACGCACACTATACACTGAAATGTCATAATAGTGTGATTCACAGAGTGACTTACACTATTACAGCGGAAACCAAGCTAGGAATTAGCTGTTTTTTTGCTGCTAGAACCGTTCTCGAACGTTTCTAGAACTATCGAGCTTTTGCAAAAAGCTCGAGTTCTAGTTCGATCTAGAACAGGCCCCAAAATCACTCGAGCCTAGAACTGGAGAACCTCGAACCACGAACCGCGCTCAACTCTACAGATGATATCCTTATAGTGGGAGAAGGCGAAGATATGGAATCTGCAATCAAGGATCATGATCAGAAGATGATACAATTTTTGGACCGATGTAGAGCAAAACAAATAAAGCTGAACTTGGACAAATTCAAACTGAAAATGACAGAAGTTGCATATATTGGACATCTTCTGACCTCAAATGGTGTAAAAGTGGATCCAGAAAAGGTGAGAGCAATTCAAGATTTGCCAACCCCAACTGATGTGTGTAGAGTACAACGATTTCTGGGCATGGTAAATTATCTCTCCAAGTTTTGCAAGCATCTGTCAGATATGTGTGAGCCACTGAGACAGCTAACCCACAAAGATGTGCTCTGGGAATGGACAGAAAACCAGGAAACTGCTTTCCGGTCAGTAAAAAAGGCTATTGCAGATGCAGCAACCCTGAAGTATTTCGACCCAGATCGAGAAGTGATGGTACAATGTGATGCTTCAGAAAAAGGCCTTGGAGCTACACTAATGCAGAACAAACAGCCAATCATGTTTGGAAGCAGAGCCCTAACAACAACAGTGCAGGGATATGCTCAGATTGAGAAGGAGTTACTGGCTGTGGTATTTGGGATGCAGAAGTTTCACCAGTACACCTATGGTCGACGAGTAACAGTGCAATCTGATCACAAGCCATTGGAGAGCATTACAAAGAAACCACTACTAAATGCCCCAAAGAGACTACAGCGCATGCTGTTATGACTTCAGAAATACGATTTTGACATCTGTTACTGTCCAGGAAGAGACTTACTGATTGCAGATACTCTAAGCAGAGCATACCTACCTGTCACAAATGATGAGGAGAATGAAATTGAAACCATCAATATGTGTGACTATCTGGCGGTGTCAAAAGACAAGTTTAAGCAAATACAGACTTGTACAGAGAAGGATAAAATACGCCAGATCTTAAAGACTGTCATCTTGCAGGGCTGGCCAAAATACAAGCAGCATGTGCCTAGGGAAGTTTCTCCATTCTTCCACATAAGAGATGAACTGTCAGTGCAGCAAGGAATCATCTTTAAAGGAGACAGAGCTGTTATACCAGCAGCACTCAGAAGAGACATACTGGAAACACTGCACTCTTCGCACTTAGGCAGGGAAGGATGTCTACGGCGAGCAAGAGAATCTATTTATTGGCCAGGAATGAATGACCACATTAAAACCTATATAGCACAATGTGAAATATGTGCATCCTGCAGTGATAAGCAACAAAAGGAGACATTGCAACCTCTTGAAATTCCACAGCCTTGGCTGCAGCCAAGCAGCAAATACGACAAACACTGGCAAAAGGCAAAGGTTGTCCAGAAACTAGGACCTCGGTCCTACGAAATTGTAACAGAAGACGGAAGAAGCCTAAGGAGAAATAGGAGATATTTGAGGAAAACACAAGAACAAGATAATTCTTGGCTTTTTGAACAATATCCTGATACCCAAGATAACGAGGCAGCAAGTCCAAGCCAAGTACCAACAGTGACTGCTGACCATCAGGGTGAGACTGTTAACCAGAGACAGGCAATATCAGAAGGCACATAACCAGAATCAGAACAACTACCAGAGGTGGACATTGACTCTTCTTATGCTAGGGCGGGCAGAATCATCAGAAAGCCTGCGCACCTCAAGGATTATATCTAACTGTATATATTGTAATTCTCTTTTACTTGGTCAGATTAACTGTTGTGTTTATTAAGCTTGATTGTTCTTCTTGTTTAAAGAGAAAGGATGTAGCAATATGTATATGCTGTATGGCCTCTAGGGGCCTCTAGGGGTCTCTCTTCTTGTATATGTTCACAAGCAAGGGGGAACTCGCTGGTACTGCAGACAGAGTGTAGGCAGCAGGGAGAGATGCAATGGCTGATAATACCACCTAATAAATAGCCTGAAGATCTCCACTGAGTGTGATTACTGAGAGACACAACAACAGCACATTCCACATGCTAGCTGTGTCTACTACAGGGTATGTGGAAGACAGTGCTCTTGTCAGATGAGACTAAAGTAGAACTTTTTGGGCTAGATACAAAGGGCTCTCTGTGGCAGAAAACTAAGAGGCACTTTGCACACTACGACATCGCAGCTGCGATGTCGGTGGGGTCAAATCGAAAGTGACGCACATCCGGCGTCGCAGTCGATATCGTAGTGTGTAAATCCTTTTTGATACGATTAAGGAGCGCAAAAACGTCCAAATCGTATCATCGGTGTAGCGTCGGTCATTTCCATAATTTCGTAAGGACCGATGTTACGATGTTGTTCTTCGTTCCTGCGGCAGCACACATCGCTGTGCGTGAAGCCGTAGGAGCGAGGAACATCTCCTACCTGCGTCCTGCGGCTCACGCCGGCTATGCGGAAGGACGGAGGTGGGCGGGATGTTTACGTCCCACTCAGCTCCGCCCCTCCGCTTCTATTGGCCGCCTGCCGTGTGACGTCGCTATGACGCCGCACGACTCGCCCCATTAATAAGGACGCGGTTCGCCAGCCAGAGCGACGTCGCAGGGCAGGTGAGTGCATGTGAAGCTGCCATAGCGATAATGTTTGCTACAGCAGCTATCACCATGATATCGCAGCTGTGACGGGGGCAGGGACTATCGCGCTTGGCTCCGCAAGCATCGGCTTGCGATGTCGTAGTGTGCAAAGTGCCCCTAACACTGTACATCACTCTGAATACATCCTTCCCACCATGAAACATGGTGGTGGCAGCATCATGCTATGGGGATTCCTTTTTTTAGCAGGGACAGGGAAGCTGGCACAAAAAGCAACATACAAAGTTGATAGGACAGATTGTGATATACGTCTTTTTAGGACAAATGGAGAATATGAAGTTTTTCAATTCATTGCAGTTTTACTGATTTAAAAAAACATGATTCAAAATAATTTTCCATAGAATGTACAACATAAAAATAAACCCACAAAAAATATAGTTAAATTGCAATTTTTCAGAATTTCATCGCAATTTTTTTCCACGTCCATTCAAAACTACAACTCATCCTGCAAAAAGCAAGCTCTCAAATAGCTAGATTAATGGAAAAAAAAGTTATGGCTATTGGAAGAGGATGAGGAAAACAGAAAAAAAAATTGTGAACATGCCGCAGGTGAAATAAGTATCAAACACTGCACCAATTTTCTATATAAATATATTTCTAAAGGTGCTATTGTGCTGCCCCTGCAGCAGTCGAACTGCTCGGATCTGTGGGTTGCTGTGGCTCGAGGCTCTCCGGACTCGTGGGGGGGAGGGGGGGGCTTGCGGACACCCAAATGTAAGGGGGTATTTACAGGGGATAAATGTTCGTGACGCCACCTGCAGGTTGTGGTGAGAGGAGTACTGCAGCTACCGAAGGGAGTACTGGGGCAGATGGCGTGGGGCAACAAGGTGTCAGATCCTCCGCAGGTAAGGAAGGCCCTAGCTTCTGGGGTTTTGGTGAATGCTGGGGAGCGCAGGGAGCAGGGGAAACAGAGTACTCACTGTAGGTTGTCATGGTGCTGGATGAGGATTACAAAGCAGACGCTCACACTGAAGATAAACCAAAGTCTCTGTGCATCCATTCACTACAGGGGAGCACTTCAAGGTGTCCGTTCCCACCGGTGTCACTTGATAGTCTGGACCTTTGCCTCCATGCACAATTTTAGTGATCGTTGTGGCCCCTTGGCGTGAAGCTGTTGGGGCCCCGCTACCAGTGTGTATGGCAGCTGTAATCTTGATGGCTGGCATTTGGAATCTCAGTTGGGCTGCTTTTCTGAGAAACCCTATCCCCCGCGCTGTGCTGATGCCTTCAATCTCTGAGCTCATATGGAAGTTTGTGAAGATACTCTCCCTCCCAGGTTAATTATCAGGACGGATAAACTTGCTCCTGACCTAGGGTCCTGGACCCTGCCGTGCTTGGTACCGGTTGGTTCTTTTGGGGTTCTGATGCTGACAGTCCTCCTAGGTTATGCCCGTTGCACCCTTTCCAATGTCACTGCCTCCAGTCCCCGACTCCTGTGGTCCCGGACCACCATCTGCGACCCAACCTGTCACCTCCCTGGGAGCTACAACTCCCCAGCTCCTCACTCTCTGAGGGCTACTACAGAACTCTAGGGAGATGCTACTCCCAGCTCCTCTCTCTTTAGGAGCTACTACTGAACTGACTCTAAGCTCTGCTCTCCAGTTTCTCCCTCCCACCAGTCTGCTTGACCCCTAGGTGGGTGGCACTAACCCAGCTTAACCAACCCACTGGTGTGTCTGACAGGTTTGATATGAGGTGTGGTTGGCATTTGTAGTGCTGATGGTGTGACACCGGTTATTAGGAACCTGGAACCATTGGGGGTAGGCTCTGCACCCAAAGTAAGGATTGCAGTACCCTGTGGCACCCTGATATGTTCAAGGGCACCTCACTAGTAACATGAATTTCTCACCAGATGTTGGTAACAACTCATCCAATTCATACAGGTAAAGAACTGGGAACATAAATTTACATAAGATAAGTTATGTGTAATTATGTGTAATATACTGAAAAAAATTAAAATTTTTCCACCCTGAATTTAAATCAAAAGTGGAATACTTACATGTGATCAAAAAATAAGTCCAAGATTAGTAATGGCAGCGTCTATGACACGCCGTCACTAATCTGTAAGTGACAGTAAATAAACACACACACACCGAAAAATCCTTTATTTGAAATAAAACAAAAAATCACCCTCTTTCACCACTTATTAACCTCCCAAACACCCAGGTCCGGCGTCATCCACATGAGGTCCCACGATGCTTGCATACTGATCCAGCGGCATCTGAGACATAGTACTCAATGCAGCCCCATGAACGAGACTGCAGGGGTAACTCTAGGACATCTCTCACGGTCGGTGATGTCAACACATTACCGCTTGCGAGAACTTCAGGGCTTCACAAGTGGTAATGGAGTGACGTCCTTGACCGGCAGTGATCCTGCGAGAACTCAGACACAAGGTCCCGCAGGGTCACTGCTGTATGAGAAATACTGTTGGGGGGAAACACATACATCGGAAATAAAGCTGTAATATCTATAAACCATATCTATCTATCATATGTCTATCTATCTATCGATCCCTCTATCTATCCTCTATCTATCTATCCCTCTATCTATCTATCTATCTATCTATCTATCATCTATCCATTATCTATCTATCCTTTATCTATCTATCCCTCTATCTATCCATCTATCTATCCATTATCTATATATCCCTCTATCTACCCATTATCTATCTATCTATCCATTATCTATCTATCTATCTCTCTATCTATTCATTATCTATCTATCGATCTATGAAGAAGGAACTGACAACACACATATATATATATATATTTTAACCTGCTGTATTGCATTGAAGGCATAATAACACAGGTACCAACCGATGGAAAAACTGTGGCATAAAGCCATCCCACCGCGGCAAGGGTACACGACTGGGTACACCTTGTTGCGGTGGAATGGCTTTATGCTTTTTTTTTATCAAAAAACAGTGTTCACCAAGTACCCTATGTTTATTTATATGCACTATGCTTTTATTTACTTACAGTTAGGGTATATGTCTATATTATTTATATCTTTGGTTTTTCAATTACTAAGACTGTGTTTGCTTTAAACATCTCAAAAAGGCATTCAGCATAATGCTCGGAGACTTCACAGTGATATACATGTTATTTTTCCCTTCATTTAGAGGCTTTGCAGTATTGAGATTTACTGCACATCAATTCTGGAAGAAAAATTAGTGAAGTTGGCAAATTCAAAATTCAAAATATACTTCATCTGTATTAGGCACCAGATGAATATTTGCCCTGAATTTAGTCTCAGTGTCCAGGATCACCTGTGGAGACCCACTTTCATCTATATCTAGGGTTGCACCTATTTAACCCAGTAACGACCAATATTGTACATAGCACGTCATGAGTAGGCTTCAGTTCCTGCATAACGTGCTATGTATGTCATAGATTAAAACACACAGCGACCGCTCCATGTGGGCAGCAGTCACTGACATCTAACTGGCATGGGAATAGATGCAAGGACCTATTACAGCGGTTCCCGCACTCTGATCACTTTGATTGGTCAGTCAATCTGACTGATTGATCACAGCATGTGATTGACAGGAGGTGCTGAAATATTAGCAATTCCTCTATGATCACCACAAGGAGCTCGACTTAGCTGGCAGTCGGACATCATGATAAACCCTCTAGATGAAGCAGTCGATAGTGATTACGGTATTTAGAAGGTAGTAAAAGGGGGGCTCCCTGTCTCCCCTCCGTCAGCACTCCTGCAATGAAATCACAGGGAGCCAATGGTTGTTATGGCACCTGGAGGTCAAACAATGCCCTCCTGGTATATCAGGTATGGTGGCATATTAGAGCTAGCCATAGACAGGGTATAACAGGCTGTCACAAGGGACTATGGTGATAGTGGGAAACCAAGGCCCTTAAGCTGACCTTCCGACTAGGAACCCTTTGCTATCCCTATTCTCAGAGTTACCACTAATGGTTGGGATGTCCTGGCCCTGCTCCTGACCAGCCCTGATATTATACCCCCTACCCCAGTGGGAGCCGAGACAAGAGTGTATTTTAACCCATAGAAATAGACAAGCGGGGAAAACAAAGCTCTGTCACACAGCACGCACAAACAAAGGTATAAGACATTAAGAGTTTAGGAGGAAAACAAGAGCAGGTTGCAATTAACAAGGCGATGGGTAACTCCACAAGAATACCAAGCACAAAGCAACTCTTTCTCCATCAAGTCTAGGACACTACAATTCACAGACCAATACAACATAAACTATAGTTGGTGTAGCTAGAAGATTTCCCCCAGCCTAAAAATGAAAGGAGCAGAAGTGATTGGCTTCTTTACAACATGTGATCAAAAAACTTAACAAGCAGGCTAGCAGAGGTTAATTCTTACTAGCCTGTCTATGAATGAGAAGACAGCAGATCAATGCCTGGATCTGCCTGGGTTGATCAGAAACACCAGAGAAAAATGATACCAATAAAAATGTGAACACTCCCCGACAAAAACAAGCCCTCACATGACTCTGACAGCAGAAATATAGAAAAATTATAGCTCTCTAAATAAGGTGATGCAACTGTAAAAAAAAAAATAAAAAATAGAAAAGCATTTTTTTAGTGTTACAGTTGCCAAACTTAAAAAAAACAATATAAATCTACAATTGTACTGTCACAAGGGATAAAGCCGTCTAATTATTATTATTAATATTATTATCTATTATTATAGTGCCATCAATTCCATGGCATTTTACATGTATACATAATAGGGACAAGTACAATAATCATAAACAATACAAGGCACCGACTGGTACAGGAGGATAGAGGTCCCTGCCCGCGAGGGCTCACAGTCTACAAGGGGTAGGTGAAGATACAGTAGGTTAGGTTAGAGCTGGTTGTGCGGCGCTATATCAGACTGAGGGTTACGGCAGGTTGTAGGCTTGTCGGAAGAGGTGGGTCTTCAGGTTCCCTTTGAAGCTTGTCAAGGTAGGCGAGAGTCTAATATGTTGTGACAGAGAATTCCAGAGTATAGGGGGGGAGGAGAAATCTTGGATGCGATTGTGGGAAGAGGAGATGAGAGGGGCGTAGAGAAGGAGTTCTTGTGACGATCGAAGGTTACGTTCAGGTAAGTATTGGGAGACTAGGTCACAGATGTAGAGAGGAGACAGGTTGTGGATGGCTTTGTATGTCATGGTTAGTGCTTTGAACTGGAATTGTTGGGCAATGGGAAGCCAGTGAAGGGATTGGCAAAGAGAAGAGGTCGGGGAGTAGCGGGGGCACAGGTGGATTAGCCGGGCAGCATAGTTTAGAATAGATTGTAGGGGTGCAAGACTGTTAGAAGGGAGGCCACAGAGTAGGAGGTTGCAATAATCCAGGCAGGAGATAATAAGGGCATGTACTAGGGTTTTTGCAGCTTCTTGGGAAAGGAATGTACTGATCCGGGAAATATTTTTGAGTTGGAGATGGCAGGAGGTGAAGAGGGCTTGGATGTGTGGCTTGAAAGAGAGATCAGAGTCTAGGATTACTCCCAGGCAGCGAGCACGTGGGACTGGAGAAAGTGAGCAGCCATTGACATTGATGGATATGTCAGATGTGGGGGTTGAGTGAGGAAGAGGAAAGACAATGAATTCAGTTTTGTCCATGTTCAGTTTTAGGAATCGAGCAGACGAAATTTCAGACAGACATTGTGGGATTCTGGTTAGTAGGGAGGTTATGTCAGGTCCAGAGAGGTAGATCTGCATATCATCAGTGTAGAGATGATACCGAAAGCCATGGGACTCTATCAGCTGTCCCAGGCCAAATGTGTAGATGGAGAACAACAGGGGTCCAAGAACTGAACCTTGGGGGACATCGACAGATAGGTGACGAGATGAGGAAGTGGTGTGAGAGTGGGAGATGCTGAAAGTTTGGTTGGTTAAGTATGAGGAGATCCAAGATAGCACCAAGTCTGTGATGCTCAGAGATGAGAGAATTTGTAGTAGAAGGGAGTGTTCAACTGTGTCAAAGGCAGAGGACAGGTCCAAGAGGAGGAGGACAGAGTAGTGTCTAATCACTTATACTGCACAGTGAACTGTGTAAGGAATAAATAAAACAAAATTTTGACCTACTGTTGATTTGTTCATTCTGCTTCCCAAAGATCACAGTAAGGCTTGGCTGACATTTATCCTGCACACTATGCTGAGTGCTTACATAGGGGTCTCTGTGTAAATTATGGAAATATGCAATTCAGACAGAATCCTCAACAGAACATTTACTATAATGAGGTAGATGGAGACACTGTGGACTCTCTTTGGCCTATAATATGGTTGTGTCCACCTTTTTAGACGTTCATAACATTGAAGTCAACCACCTTCTTTGTGTACATCTCAAAAGCTGAACACAGCCAAAAAGAAGCCACCAAGAGTCCAGGGTTTCTTTGCTGCCTTATTTTTAAATGGATCCCTCAGAGATTTCATCTAAATCACATATTTTGTTGATTTTAATGGAATTCCAGATGTAAGTGCTCAATGTAAAGCATGTGATAACTGTGAACTGATTCAAAATGTCCTGTACCACAAATGCCACCGAGAAAAAAATCTACTGAAGCTACAAAAATTAGTCATCAGTTAATAGAAATAAAGGGGGTATACACATTGCTTGTAGCACAGAAACCTTTGAAAATGCACTATGGCTTCTCACCCCCCGAAAGAAGTGCAGTGAAACCTGAACTCCTAATTCCTAATGAACCTCTCCCTTCTGAGCCTCACAGAGTGCCTAAAATCCAGTTAGCATCCATATATTTGGCATTTCTGTAGCGAGAAGAGCCCTTCAAATTTATGGGGTACAAGTCTCTAGAAGCTTAAGCTGGGCACAATGAGTGGGCACTTCAATGTACTGGGCACTACAATCTACTGCCACTACAATGGCAGATTTCCATTTTCACGCTGAAATATCCATTGCTGCTTGTTTCTGAAAAACTCCTATGGAGTCAAAATCATCACTACACCCATAGATTAATTCCCAAATGTATGTAATTCCACATTGGGGCCAAGCGGTAAGGTACAGTCACAGCTGGGTTATTGTCACGTTAATGAGAAATTGTGTAATAATTATTCTATCATTTTGATATATTTTCCCTTGTGAAAATGTAAAATCTGGACCAAAAAACAATTTTAGGTAAAAATGTAATTATTATTTCTTCACTGCTCAATGGCATCATTTTGTGAAGCGTATCTGCAGCACTAGATGTCATTAAAAGGTGCTAGTACGTTAAATGTAGACATTTATGGGGTATTGTGCTTTTTTGCTGCCTCAGAGGCTCTGACACTGTGACAAGGCACCTGCAAATTATAAAATAAAATGAAGAAAATATCACTAAGGGGTAATTGAACTGAAACAGCAAAAGAAAAAAACCCTAAAACCCCTTTTATTAGATATGATTAAAATCAGAATTCCCCATACATAAACAAAACCAAGAATGGGTGAAACAGGACATAAAGAGCTGTGGTGCAGAACAGGGTTTGGTAAAATGCCCTATAAATTTCCCTGCCTTACCGTGGAGGTTGGCACCCTAAATGAACAAAATGGCGCTCCGGCTCACCGTCGGCTCACTCTCCTATCACTTAGAGTGACTTCAGACTTGTCATTTTAGATCGGACAACCCCTTTACTGTAAAATCCTGAGAAGCCTCACACAATATACTTTATCTCACACCAATTTATACCAATATAAATAATTCACTAATACTGTATTGTCAAGTCAGATATATGATACTAGATGGTGGCCCGATTCTAGCGCATCGGGTATTCTAGAAGTCTGTGTCATATTGCTAAGGCTGCAGTTGGGTATCTAAGGGGCCTGCCTGCACCACTCCCTCAGCAACACCCACATGCAATCTGGAGGCAGCTGAGCAGAGAGATGGGCGGGACATGCCATGGAGGAAATAGGAAGCAGCCGCATCTCCCAGCCTGCAGGGCTAGCGAGGTTAGGGAGAAAGTACTGCAGAGAATGAAAAGAGAAGAAAGTACAAGGTGAGTATAATCGTTTTTTTTTTTTTACTGTGTGCTAGAGGCTGCTGCAGGGGTGTATATAGAGGCTTTGACTTGTGGGGTGTATAAAAGGCTGCTGGGGTGTATATGATGGTGTGTATATAAAGGCTGCTGGGGTGTATATAGAGGCTGCTGGGGTGTATATAGAGGCTTCTCTGTGTGGCGGTGTCTGTGTGTGGCGGTATCTGTGTGTGGCGGTGTCTGTGTGTGACGAATCAGCGAAGCGTGGTTCAAATCCCGCGCCAATTCGCTGCCGGACTGCGCCTGTCTCTGATTGGTCGCAGGCGGCTGGCGCGACCAATCAGCGACGTGGGATTTCCGTTACAGACAGACAAAATTAGACAATTATATATAGATTACATTTTTTATATCCTTTTTGTATCCTCCAATAATTTTTATATATTCCTTATCCTGAGAAGTATCACAGAGTAATACTGTAAAATAGAGCTATTGGATTGCTTTTACTTGATTCAGAATCAAATATGAGATTGTGGGCTGAGGTAACTTGAGGCGTTTGGTTTGTTATTGGAGATAACATGATCACATTGCATTCCCTCGGTAGTATGAGTAGGAGTCCTAATTGGCAAAGATGACATATTTTTTCAGTCAATAGGATTTGTATCAAATTGCAAAGTAAGCATGAACAGTTGCAATCAAAATTATTTAACCCTACATTGCAAATTAGGTTTATTAGCAAAATTTATAAACTTTCTTCAATTTGCAAAAAACCTTTGAAACAAGAATAATTTAAATAGCTCAACACAATTAATATGCAGTGTCTTGCGAAAGTTTTTGGCCTCCTTGAATTTTTCAACCTTTTCCCACATTTCAGGCTTCAAACATAAAGATAAAAATGTTAATGTTATAGTGAAGAATCAACAAGTGGGACACAATTGTGAAGTTGAACGAAATTTATTGCTTATTTTAAACTTCTTTTTTAAAAAATAAATAACTGAAAATTGGGACGTGCAATATTATTCGTCCCCTTTACTTTCAGTGCAGCAAAATCACTCCAGAAGTTCATTGAGGATCTCTGAATGATCCAATGTTGTCCTAAATGACTGATGATGATAAATATAAGCCACCTTTGTGTAATCTAGTCTCCGTATAAATGCACCAGCTCTGATAGTCTCAGTGTTCTGTTTAAAGCGCAGATAGCATCATGAAGACCAAGGAACACAACAGGCAGGTCCATGATACTGTTGTGAAGAAGTGTAAAGCCAAATTTGGTTACAAAAAGATTTCTATAACTTTAAACAACCCAAGGAGCACTGTGCAAGCAATCATATTGAAATGGAAGGAGTATCACACCACTGCAAATCTACCAAGACCCGGCCATCCATCCAAACTTTTATCTCAAACAAGGAGAAGACTGATCAGAGATGCAGCCAAGAGGCCCATGATCACTCTGGATGAATTTCAGAGATATACAGCTGAGGTGGGAGAGTCTGTCCATATGACAACAATCAGTCGTACACTGTACAAATCTGGCATTTATGGAAGAGTGGCAAGGAGAAATCCATTTCTCAAAGATATCCATAAAAGTGTCATTTAAAGTTTTCCACAAGCCACCTGTAAGACACACCAAACATGTGGAAGAAGGTGCTCTGGTCAGATGAAAGCAAAATCGAACTATTTGGGCACAATGCCAAATGATATGTTTGGCGTAAAAGCAACACAGCTCATCACCCTGAACACACCATCCCCACTGTCAAACATGGTGGTGGCAGCATCATGGTTTGGGCCTGCTTTTCTTCAGCAGGGAGAGGGGAGATGGTTAAAGTTGATGGGAAGATGGATGGAGCCAAATACAGGACCATTCTTGAAGAAAACCTGTTGGAGTCTGCAAAAGACCTGAGACTGGGACGGAGATTTGTCTTAAAACAAGACAATAATCCCAAACATAAAGCAAAATCTACAATGGAATGGTTCACAAATAAACGTATCCAGGTGTTGGAATGGCCAAGTCAAAGTCCAGACCTGAATCCAATCGAGAACCTGTGGAAAGAGCTGAAAACTGTTGTTCACAAACGCTCTCCATCCAACCTCACTCAGCTCGAGCTATTTGCAAAGGAAAAATGGGCAAGTATTTCAGTCTCTCGATCTGTAAAACTGATAGAGACATACCCCAAGCGACTTGCAGCTGTAATCGCAGCAAAAGGTTGCGCTACAAAGTATTAACTTACAGGGGACGAATAATATTGCACGCCCCACTTTTCAGTTATTTATTTTTTTAAAAATTTTAAAATAAGCAATACATTTCATTCAACTTCACAATTGTGTCCCACTTGTTGTTGATTCTTCACCATAACATTAAATTTTTTATCTTTACGTTTGAAGCCTGAAATGTGGAAAAAGGTTGCAAAATTCAAGGGGGCCGAATACTTTCGCAAGGCACTATAACAAGTGATTACTTTAAATACAACAAAAAAATGTCCCTTCATTGACTGCTGGAATCTTAGAATTGATTGAATCCTTCATCTAAGCAAAGGAGAATGTCTCCTCCCTGCTGCTGCATAGATGGAAATTTTAGTTGACATTTAAATACTATATAAGTTTCCCCAATCTCACCAATTCTGTGTATTTTAAACTTTTATTAGTTGACTGACTAAAAATATCATAGGGAGGGAGCCTTGTGCTGCTGACCAGACTAAAGGTGGTGTCACAAATAGCGACGGCGACAATGACGTCGCTGCTAAGTCACCATTTTCTGTGACGTAGCAGCGACGTCCCGTCGCTGTCGCTGTGTGTGACATCCAGCAACGAGCTGGCCCCTGCTGTGAGGTCGCCGCTCGTTGCTGATTGTCTGTGTGGCTGTGTGTGTGGCTGTGTGTGACAGCGAGAGAGCGACGAACTGAAGCGAGCAGGGAGCACGGAGCACGGAGACGGCTTCTAGCAGCTTGCGGTAAGCTGTAACCAAGGGTAAATATCGGGTAACCAAGGGAAGCCCTTTCCTTAGATACCCGATATTTACATTAGTTACTAGCACCGCCGCTCTCACGCTGCCAGTTCCGGCTCCCTGCTCCCTGCACGCGTAGCCGGAGTACACATCGGGTAATTAACCCGATGTGTACTCTGGCTAGGAGTGCAGGGATCCAGCGCTAAGCGGTGTGCTCTCACGCTGCCAGTGCTGGCTCCCTGCTCCCTGCACGCGTAGCCGGAGTACACATCGGTTAATTATCCCGATGTGTACTCTGGCTAGGAGTGCAGGGAGCCAGCGCTAAGGGGTGTGCTCTCACGCTGCCAGTGCCGGCTCCCTGCTCCCTGCACACATAGCCAGAGTACACATTGGGTAATTAACCCGATGTGTACTCTGGCTAGGAAAGCAGGGAGCAGGGAGCCGGCACTGGCAGCGTGAGAGCGGCAGACGCTAGTAACTAAGGTACATATCGGGTAACCAAGAGAAGTGCTTTCCTTGGTTACCCGATATTTATCTTAGTTACCAAGTGCTTCCACGCGTCGCTGCTGGCTGGGGGCGGGTCACTGGTCACTGGTAAGATCTGCCTGTTTTACAGCTCACCAGCGACCATGTAACGACGCAGCAGCGATCCTGATAAGGTCAGGTCGCCCGTCGTGATCGCTGCTGCGTCGCTATGTGTGACCCCAGCTTTAGGGAAAACAGATTTACATTCAAAATCATCACTTCCTTTATGTCCACAACATATAGGGTGTGACTGGGTTACTTGCTCTGTTTGCGGTGTAAGGTAGCACACAGAAACACTTCCATTTAAAAGTCCAGTCCATTCATTGAAACATACATAAACCACATTCCTAGTACATAGCACACACAGTTTTCAAATCAGTTTCGCTGGCAGTATGCCCATTCAGGTTCGGACACAGCTTCATAAGTATCCCAATGGAGCCAACTCAACCTCCATTCACTGACCCCAGTCAGTATACACACCCCTTTCCAGAGGTACCTTACACATGTTTCATAAACCTCTGTCACGGCCGGGCGGTCGGGCAGACCCAGGAGGTGGATCCACTGGACCGAACTCTAAGATGGAGGTAGGGAGTCCGGCAGCTGAAGCACTGAAGGGCAGCAGGATAGTCCGTGCAAGTGAAGACAGCGGAGGAGTCCCTGGGACCACGGAGTCACAGAAGGTAGTCTTGGTGACGTAGCTCAGGTTCGGAGGCCGAGATGATATCAGGCGGAGTCCGGAACCTCTGGAGCAAGATGACGGGTCACCGCAGGGATCCGAGATGGCAGGTGCTGTCGGATGGCAGACGGACAGCGTGCGGGGTTCGGGATACGGCAGACTGGATGGCGAGGCAGGTACGGCTCTACAAAGAGAGATAGGTGAGTACAGGCACATAAACACCAGGAGACCTGACTCCTAGCTCAGGGAACACGAAGATCAGGCCCCGCCCCCTTGGACAAGAACCCCCTTTATACCCTGAACCTGACTAACCTCATTTCCTGTTACTGGACGCTGGCCCTTTAAGAAAGGGTCAGTGACCGCGCGCGTGCCCTAATGCGCATGCGCGCGGCCCGGGTGCCAGAAGCCAGGGAAGGAGGCTGCGAGGAGGACGCAGGAGAGCCGGCCAGGGCCTGGGAAGATGTCGGACGCCGGGATCGGCGACCAGAGGACCTATGGAGGACGGGCACCGGAGGCTGGGACGAGGGGAGCGTGGCAGGTGAGCCGGGGAGCGGAGCTGAGGACCCGGGGAGGGGAGCCGAGGACCCGGGGAGCGTGACAACCTCCTTGCATTGACCCTGGTAAAACAAAGTAAACCCTCACTTTCCTTCAGAGGATCCCTTTGAGTAGCTTCACAACCTCTATCTATGGTCAGATCAAGTAAATCTTTTCTTCTCTCAGAGGATTCCTTCCTGGAGACATCACAGCATCCTCAGATTGACCATGTGGCAAACTAACTGTCTCCTTCCTAACAGATGAGACACACCCATGGGTGTCGGAATGTGGATAGCCAGACCCATCTGTCTCTCCAGCTATCTGTAAAACCTAGTCCTGGTATACCTTAACAAGATTCATGTCACTACAAGTACCAGAATGGACATCCAGGTTTACATCACTTCTGTGATACATACCGGCCACCATGTTATTATTATTATTATTTATTATTATAACGCCATTAATTCCATGGCGCTTTACAAGTGAAAAAGGGTATACATAAAAACTAGTACAACAATCATTAACAGTACAAAACAGACTGGTACAGGAGGAGAGAGGACCCTGCCCGCGAGGGCTCACAGTCTACAGGGAATGGGTGAGGGTATAACAGGTGAGGACAGAGCCGGTTGCACAGTAGTATACTGGACTGAGGGTTATTGTAGGTTGTAGGCTTGTCAGAAGAGGTCGGTCTTCAGGTTCCTCTTGAAGCTTTTCATGGTAGGAGAGAGTCTGATTTGCTGGGGTAGAGAGTTCCAGAGTATGGGGGACACACGGGAGAAATCTTGTATGCGATTGTGGGAGGAGGAGATAAGAGAGGAGTAGAGAAGGAGATCTTGTGAGGATCTGAGGTTGCGTTCATGTAGGTACCGGGAGACTAGGTCACAGATGTAAGGAGATGACAGGTTGTGGATGGCTTTGTAGGTCATGGTTAATGTTTTGAACTAGAGTCTTTGGGCAATGGGAAGCCAGTGAAGGGATTGGCAGAGTGGTGAGGCTAGGGAATAGCCAGGGGAGAGATGAATTAAGCGGGCTGCAGAGTTCAGGGGTGCAAGAGTGTTGGAAGGGAGGCCAGAGAGCAGGAGGTTGCGGTAGTCGAGGCGGGAGATGATGAGGGCACGTACTAATGTTTTTGCTGATTCTTGGTTAAGGAAGGCACGGATCTGGGAAATATTTTTGAGTTGTAGTCGGCATGAGGTGAAGAGGGCTTGGATGTCCAGCTTGAAGGAAAGAGCAGAGTCGAGGGTTACTCCAAGGCAACGAGCTTGTGAGACTGGGGAGAGTGAGCAGCCATCAACTTTGATGGATAGACTTGGTGGAGGAGTTGAATGAGGATGAGGAAAGACAATGAATTGTTTCGTCCATGTTAAGCTTTAGGAATCGCGCAGAGAAGAAGGATGAAATAGCAGAGAGACATTGTGGGATTTTGGTTAGTAAGGAGGTAATGTCAGGTCCAGAGAGGTAGATCTGAGTATCATTGGCATAGAGATGATACTGAAAGCCGTGGGACTCTATGAACCTCCACCATGAGCACACCCTATGGTTATTGTGTCAGTGAGATACCCATATACAGTGGAACCTTGCTTAATGAGAACAATCCGTCCTGGGACTGTGCTTGTTAATCAAGGTACTCGTTCAGCAGAGCAAGGTTTCCCATAGGAAATCATTGCAATTCTGATGATCCGTTCCACAATGTGTTAAATGTCCCATCCTGGTCCCCTATTCTATCATTCCACACATGCACAAACGCACACAAACATGTACAAACTCACACAAACACACACAAACACACATGCACATGCACATATTATATGCTCACCTTACCTTCCGTTCCATCGCTGGTCTCCTGGGACTTGCTGTTCTCCGGTGCGGGCCGTGTATCAGGTGACCATAACGACGAGGGCGGAACTTCCTGCCAGAGCGCTGACGTCAAAGGCAGAGCCGCTTGCCTCTGATTGGCCAGCGCGCTGCCTTTGATAAGCGGTGACAGGAACCAGGAAGTTCCTGCTTCGTTGCTATGGATGCCGATGCCTGGAGCGGAGCAGAGCAAAGCGGCGCGGCGCACTACAGGACCCAGGAGGCCGGCGATGAAACTGAAGGTACAGATATAGGTATGCTCACCTTACCTTCCGTTCCACCACCGGCCTCATGGTACTTGTAGTTCGCCGCGATGTACCCGGGAACTACAAGAACCATGGGGCCGGCTGTGGAACGGAAGGTAAGGTGAGCATAATTCTGTATGTGTGTGCGTGCGTGTGTGTGCGTGCATGTGTGTTTGTGCGTACATGTGTGTTTGTGTGGACAGTGCAAGTGCGGGTCAGAGCGTGGTGGATGGACGGAACCGGAAGTGTGTGAGGTGAGAATTTCGCTCGTACAGCAAAGCTTTCTCGTAAAGCGGGTTACAAATTTACAGAAAGCTTTGCTTGTTAAGCGAAACTCTCGCTAAGTGGGTTACTCGTTAAGCGAGGTACCACTGTAGTTGAATCTACTATCAGGTCTGACTCTAGCTTATCAAAAATGGTACAGGGGCTAATGTCTGGGTCCTTTCACATAGAGTTGAAAGAAGATTTCTATTTCTAGACCCACTGCATCCTTGTTGTGCAGATCTCCTATGGTCTCTTCTTCTAGGGTGTATTCGGCTGTCTCTCTGTTGATGCATTTTCCTAACACTGTCATCAGTTAGAAACCAGTCACTCAATCCATCCTTTTTGCTGGATTCCATTTTAGAGGGCTTGGATCCTCAGTGACTTTGGCTTCTTTCTTTGTAGAACCTGCTTCTCTTCATAGGCAAGGCAATACATTGATCAGGTGAACCACAATTATCCTTCTCTGGGCCCCGGCTGGAATGTGGTCTCTAGCTCCTACCAACTTGATAAAGCTATTCCTTCA
The DNA here is from genome assembly GCF_048569485.1 of Anomaloglossus baeobatrachus. Classification (NCBI taxonomy): domain Eukaryota; kingdom Metazoa; phylum Chordata; class Amphibia; order Anura; family Aromobatidae; genus Anomaloglossus; species Anomaloglossus baeobatrachus. The sequence continues at coordinate 186,998,291 of NC_134354.1, forward strand.
TTTGAAGACTTTCAAATCTTATCTGTTTTACTTCTAGGTATGCAAGACAATGTTCTAGAAGAATCTTTACATTTTCAATACTATCCTTCATTACCGCAACAACAAATTGAACCATACTAACTTCACCAGATGATCTTTCCATTTCTTCCAATAACTTTCTCCACAAGATTTCTGGACACCTGAATGATATCTTTCATGAACTGCAACAAATTATCGGCTTTTTTCACTGCTTCCGCAGGATCTCCATCAATTCAAAAAGTTCCCTTCCCATGTTCATATTTGATTTCACTGATACCCAGGATTTTTCTAGCTTGCTGAACGTTACTTCCATGTGTCCATACTGAAAGCCTTAATTAAGCTCTTGTCACTACTATCACTTTCTGAAATGCCATGTTTATCTGCTTCATACGCTTTAAGTGTCTGGTGGCATCCTCAATCCTTAATATAATCATCCGCTTCGTCTGAACACATTGTAAGTGCATGTCACTTAGGATAGCCACTCGCATCTCTGTGGCCTCACTCGCAGACAATACCACGAGTCAATTAGCCCCTGGGACAAAATAGACTTTACACACTAAGGCCTCTTTCACACGTCTGTGAAAACCACACACATTTTGCACGGATGCAGAGATAACACATAGAAAATAGGAACTTTCTGGTCACCTGTCCCTGGCGCTGCTGTCTGTGGTGCTGATCTATGGTTGCCGACCCTGTCGACTCCCCGCTGCCACTGCTTCCGGTCGTCTGTGTCGTGTATATGCGATGAGCCTAATGAGCGGGGGTCGGAAGCAAGTGACAGCAGCGGCAATGACAGCAGTGCTGGAGAAGGTGAGTATAGAAATTCATTTTATTTCACAGACATGTGTGTTTTCTCTGGTACGTGTCACATGGAGCATATCAGTGAGGTCCGTGTGACACCCGTGATGCCGGAGAAAAACAGACATGTCTACGTGGGGAGCGCAGGGACACACGATCCATGGCAAAACACGCACATGTGGGCAAACCCATGGGTTTTAATGGGTCTACATGTGCCCATGTCTTCGGTACGATGTGTGAAGGAGACCTAATACCGCTTTCTTAAATTTTTCATGTACCGTCTCACTGGCACAGCCTTCTTTCAAGTCTTTGGGCGCATGCACCATGCACTTAGACAGGACGGATTCCTTTACCTTCATGGCAAACTTCTGAGTCAACCTCTGTTACTTCAGTCTTGTACTTATCAGCAGTTTCAGTCATTATCACATTGTCTATCCCATATTGTTTAAAGAGTACTTAGTGTATGTAAACTTTTGACTTTGCAGAAAGTAATAAAAATGCCTTAAACATTCTTTCCCTCTCATTATTTGGCAAATTTAAATAATTTTGGTTCCTAATTGACCTAAAAAGGGAAAGGTTTATTCTGATTTCATGTCAGATAGTGAGAAAAACATGAAATGTATCTTTTTAGATAGTGTATGTAAACGTCTGGTGTCAACTTTATAAGTCAGACTAACATAAATAAGCCAGCGGAATTATCAAATGAATCAAGTGGTCAAGTCCATTCAAGTTTGGGGAGTGAAGACCTAGGAGTAAGGGTGACTTATTACTAATAAACAAAAATAAAATATGGAGTACAAATATAGATAAGATAGTATGGGAAAAAAAGAAAATGTGGTGATAGAGGTAGCTAGTAGTATATGACAACCCCATATTATTACTACTCAGCAGCAGCATCCAGCTCCAGAATCAACCAATCCCTCTCATCACTATACTATTTTGATTTTATTGCGCAGGAAAAGCAGAGCACCAAGTAATCAATATGAAGTGACGGCAGACGTCACTAGAGTCCCACGAATGCAGATCTTATCCCAGGTAGGCAAGAACCTTTTGGTTTATAAAATATCATCCTACACACTTCCACCAAGTGCACTGAAGGTACTACAGAAGGACTTATCATTCTGCGCTTCCCCCTCATTTAACATATTTTGTCTAGACCAAGTCCTGCATTGCTTTTTTCATACTATACACTTAAAAGCACACTTTTATGATCAGATAATTCTACTGGCTCATTTTTCCCATTCTCCCTTATTCTTCATTACCTGCATATTATTTATTCATTTTTATTAAGCCCCCATGTTTTGCATATTATAGTTACATAGTTACTTAGGTTGAAAAAAGACCTAGGTCCATCTAGTTCAACCTTCCTCCACCAGTTCTACATTTAGTCACTAAGTCATTTATAACCAACAATGTTTTGTGTACTGAGGAAATCATCCAGCCCTTTTTTAAAAGCTGTTATAGTATCTGCCATTACTACCTCTTGTGGTAGTGTATTCCACAGTCTGACCGCTCTAACTGTAAAGAACCCTTTCCTATTTAGGTGTCGGAATCGCTTTTCTTCCAATCGCAGTGAGTGCCCCCTGGTCCTTAGTACTGTCTTTGGAAGAAATAAGTCATGTGCCAGTCCTTTATATTGACCACACATGTATTTATACATATAAATGAGATCTCCTCTGAGACGTCTTTTTTCTAAGCTAAACATATCTAACTTTTTCAACCTGTCATCATATGGGAGGCCTTCCATTCCTTGTAATAGTCTAGTTGCCCACCTCTGAACTGACTCTAACTTCTGAATGTCCTTTTTAAAATGTGGAGCCCAAAACTGGATCCCGTATTCCAGATGTGGCCTTACAAGTGATTTATAGAGGGGTAACAATACGTTGGGATCACGGGATCTAATCTCTCTTTTTATACACCCTAAAATCTTGTTTGCTTTAGCAGCTGCTGCTTGACATTGAGTGCTGCTGCTCAGCTTATTTGTAATGAGAATACCCAAGTCCTTCTCCTGTTCTGTAGTCCCGAGTTTACTTCCATTTAATGTATACGCAGCTATAGGATTACTCCGTCCTAGGTGCATTACTTTACATTTATCAACATTAAATCTCATTTGCCAAGTATCTGCCCATTCTGACATCTTATCCAGATCTTTTTGTAATATTGTACTATCCAGGTCAGTTTTTAATATCCTACATAGTTTGGTGTCATCGGCAAAGACTGACACTGTACTATCAATCCCATCCACAAGGTCATTAATAAAGAGAGTAAAAAGAATCGGTCCAAGCACAGATCCCTGCGGCATCCCACTGCTGACTATAGCCCATTTAGAGAATGTACCATTTATGACTACTCTTTGTTTCCTATCTTTTAGCCAATTCCTTACCCAGTTGCATATTGTGTCCCCTAGTCCTTGCTTCTGGAGCTTTAGTATAAGGCTATTATGTGGTACAGTATCAAATGCCTTTGCAAAGTCCAAATAAATCACATCAGCTGCATTACCAATATCCAGGTTTGAACTTACCCCCTCATAGAACCCCAACAGGTTGGTTAGACACGACTTATCTTTCATGAATCCATGCTGTCTGTCAGTTATCATATTATTTTCTGCAATATATTTTTGCATGTCATCCCTTAAAATGCCCTCAAAAACTTTGCATACTACTGATGTCAGGCTTACTGGACGGTAGTTGCCTGGATCTACCCTCTTACCTTTCTTAAATATCGGTACCACATCAGCAATCCTCCAATCCTGAGGCACCAACCCTGTTACAAGTGAGTCTAAAAAGATGAGATACAGCGGTCTGTCGATTACGGAGCTCAATTCCCTCAATATTCGTGGATGAATGCCATCTGGCCCTGGGGATTTGTCAATGTTTAATTTACTCAGACGTAGGCGTACTTCATCTTGTGTTAAATTAATTATATCGGGTGGTGGACTTTGATTTTTCACTTGTTGAATGATCCCTGGTACAGTCAGTTCCTTGGTGAAAACAGATGAGAAATGCCTATTTAATATCTCAGTCTTTTGTTTGTCCTCTATAACTAACTTGTTATTATATTTTAAGGGGCCGATACTATCCTTTGTTTTCCTTTTGGCATTAATGTATTTATAAAAGATTTTAGGATTTATTTTAATGTCATTGGCGATTTTTGTTTCAGTAGCTAATTTTGCTTGTTTGATTTCTTTTTTACATTTCCTATTGATATCTTTATACTCCTGCAATGCTATTTCTGTATTCTCAGCCTTTAAGATTTTAAATGCCCTTTGTTTTTGTTTTATTATACTTTGTACAGTCTTATTTATCCATAGTGGTTTCTTTTTATTCCTGGACATTTTATTACCAGAGGGTATACGTTTTTTACAGGACTCTAGTAGTATATCCTTAAACTTACCCCATTTATGTTCGGTATCCCCAGTTACCATGACTTTGTCCCAATCTACACATTTAAGCTCTTCCCTTAATTTGTTGAAATCAGCTTTCCTAAAATTCCAGGTTTTAGCATTCCCCCTTTGAAATGTTCTATTGAATATTATGTTGAAGCTTACCATATTATGATCGCTGGTGCCCAAGTGCTCCCGGACCTGTAGATCTGAAATTGTATCCGGTCTATTTGACAGGACCAGATCTAGCAAATTATCTCCCCTGGTCGGTTCACCTACCATCTGAGAGAGGAAATGGTCTGGAATGGTAGATAAGAACTTACAGCTTTTAGCAGAACCAGAAGATTCTATGTCCCACTGAATGTCTGGATAGTTGAAATCCCCCATAATAAGAACCCGATTATTATTATTAGCTGCCTTTTCAATTTGTTCCAGCATTCCACCCTCTATTTGTTCAGGTATGTTAGGAGGCTTATAGCAAACTCCAATTAGCATTTTTCCATTATTCCCCTCCCCATGTACATTTACCCATACTGACTCTACATTGTTGCTGTTCCCCTCAATGTCATCATACAACACAGGTTTTAGGTTAGATTTAATAAATATACACACCCCACCACCTTTTTGGCCTTTCCTGTCCTTCCTAAATGTACTATAACCCTGTATGTGTGTCACCCAGTCATGGCTTTCATCCAGCCAGGTTTCCGTAATGCCCACCACATCATAATCCATGGTTGACATAAGAGTCTCCAATTCATTCATTTTGTTTGCAAGACTTCTTGCATTTGCCAGTAGACATTTAATCCTATTAACACCTTTATTACTCCTAGCCTCCCTACGTTTCTTGTATGTCCCATCCCCCCCTAATCCTTCATTGACCCCTACCGTCTCCCTGTCTCTATCTGCTCTATCTATCCCCTTATTTGCTCCACCACCCTCCCTCCCCCCCGATCCTAGTTTAAAAGCTCCTCCATCCGTCTGACCATTTTCTCCCCCAGCACAGCTGCACCTTCCCCATTGAGGTGCAGCCCGTCCCTACCGTAGAGCCTGTAGCCGACTGAGAAGTCGGCCCAGTTCTCCATGAACCCGAACCCTTCCTTCCTGCACCAATTTCTAAGCCACATATTTATCTCCCTAAGCTCCCGCTGTCTTTCTAGTGACGCTCGTGGCACCGGTAGTATTTCTGAAAACACCACCTTGGAGGTCCTGGACTTCAGCTTCTCTCCTAGTTCCCTGTAATCATTTTTAAGGACCTTCCACCTGCCTCTAACTTTGTCATTAGTACCAATGTGCACCATGACCGCTGGGTTTTCCCCAGCCCCACCCAGCAATCTGTCTATCCGATCCACAATATGCCGAACCCGAGCACCCGGCAGACAACACACTGTTCGGCATTCACGGTCTCGGTGACAGATGACCCTGTCTGTCCGCCTAATTATAGAGTCCCCTACCACCAACATCTGTCTGGGCTTTGCTGCACTCCTATTTCCCTCCTTCCTACAGCAGTTGTTTTCCTGGTTGCTATGAGCAACATCCTGCTGTAGTGATCCTAGTCCAGGCCCTTCATTCCTAATATCAGCCAAACAGGCATATTTACTAGGTTGTGCCAGGTCAGGACTAGGCTCCCTGACACTTTTCCCCCTACCTCTTCTTCTAACTGTTACCCAGCTACCTACCTCTGGGTCCTGATCTTCCCCACTTCCACCCTCCTCCATATCACTGGTCCCAGCCAGGGAAAGCTCAGTGAGCTCTAAACTCCTCTCCAGGTTTGCAATGCCCCTTAGTGTTGCAAGCTGCTTATTTAGATCAGTTACCTTGGCTTCCAAATACGCAACATGCTTGCATCGAGTGCAGACATAGTCACCCTCGAACGGCTGCTCAAGGCATGCATACATCTGACAAGATACACACCTGGTAGCATTGTCCATGGAGCACCTATCAAATGGGGATAAACAGTAAAGTAGAAAAACAAAGATAAAAAAAAAACGAAAAAAACCCAATGGGAAACGTATAAGGATAAATTAAAACTATGTTCTTGTGTCAAACTATGTAATTGTGTTGAAACTATGCACTTATCTTAAATTCAGCACTTTACTTCAGTTCAGCATCTCGCTCGCTCAGCACCTCGCTTGTGCTGGGTGGTTTATATAGATGTACAATGACTATAAGAAGCTGCTAGAAGTTATTATATTTGTTTAGTTCATTTTGTGTTGTATTGTGTTTGTTATATTTTATGATATAACATATATTTTTAATTTACTTACATAAACTTTAGATGTCCTTGATAAAGACGAATATTGGTTAAAATGTTGGACTTTTTCTTGCCAAATCAAAATAAAACATTTGCTTATTGCTAGGGATGAGCGAGCAATAAAATGCTCGGGTGCTCGATGCTCGGATCGAACATATTGAAATGCTTGGGTTCTCGACCCGAGCACTGAGCCCTATGTTAACCTGTGGGAAACTCAAGCATTTTTCCGGCGGCACCCCCGGCGGTCTGCAGAAAGCCTAAAAATGTCACAAATGTATAAGAACAGAGCTCAAATGACATGGGAACAGCATGGGGAAGACCCCTGTAAGCATTTCTGACTTCTAGGTCACTGCTGTGAACAATGTTGTCTGAGTATTAGGGGGAGGAAGAATCCTGTGTTCCTCCTCCCATGTGACATATGTGATATGCACTTTCGCTTAGTAGCATTTGTGCGGCAGCTTCTCTCTCCCTGTACTTTCGCTGCTAATGAAAATCAAAAGTGAACAGTAGAAAATAATAGCATACTCACCTTTCTGCAGACTCCCGGGACACGTCCGATCGGCTGCAGGACCTCCCGGTAATCAGCTGATGCTGTTACCTGACAGCATTATCTGATCATTTAAGTCCGGTCAAAAGCCGGCTTTTTAAAGCCCAGCCGGTTTAAATGATCAGCTAACAGCATCATCTGATCGTTTAAGTCCAGCGGTGAAAAGCCGGCATTTTACCACCCTGCTTTTAAACAATCAGTTGATGAATCGGCTGATCGTTCATAAAAGCCAGCTGGCTTTTTACCGCTCAGCCAGTTTAAAGATCAGATGATGCAGTGAGGTGACAGCATCAGCTGCTTAGCGGCAGGTTCTGCAGCCGATCAGATGTTTCCCGGGAGTCTGCAGAGAGGTGAGTATAGTTTTTTTTTCTACTGATACATCAGCTGATTGTTTAAATGGCTTTTAAACAATCAGCTGATGTGTCATCTGATTTAGGTCCTTGAACCTGACACATCATCTGATTGGTTTGCCTTCCGGCAAATCGATCAGATGATATTGGATCCGAATTGAACATCGCGGTAACCTCGACCCAGGACTATGGCAGAGGGTGGTTCTTTAGTTCAATAAAGATGGAGTCACTAATTGTATTGTGTTTTATTTCTAATAAAAATATTTTTCTCTGTGTTGTGTTTTTTTTTCTTTACTAGAAATTCATGGTGGCCATGTCTAATATTGGCGTGACACCATGAATTTCAGGCTCAGGGCCAGCTGGCCCTAACCCCATTATTACCCAGCAAGCCACCTGGCACCAGGGCCACTGGAACAGTTGGATACAGTGCCGGAAGATGGTGCTTCTATGAATGCGCCATTTTCTGGGGCGGCTGCGGACTGCAATTTTACTTATTGCATTAGGATTATTTTTTTATCATCATTTCAGTGCCGAGGTTTCTAACTACATTAAGTCAGAACTGCGATCCTTTCCTCAAGCACTTACATTTTAGGAGCAGTAGTGTAGGTTTTCTCTACAGAATGCAACTGAGAATTGACATGAGTGACAATGCCTAGAACATTCTGGCTGTATTATGGTTAGACAAACTAACTCAGGCTCCCTGCATGGCACACATCCTGAATTTAAAGGGAACCAACCAGCAGGATTTTCATATACAAAGTGAAGCCAGTGCAATACAGGCTCTAGCATGCTGAATTTAAGCATACCTTTTTGTTTAGAGATTGGATGTTTTATTTCAGAAATGTGTGCAAGTAAAGTTCCAGCAATGCACTGCTATTTGATTGCCAGGTGCAACAGGAAGGGAATATGTGGGTTGGGTCTTGCTATCTTTTCCCACCCCTGTCTGCCTGCCTTGCCTTCCTCACCCTGTCGCTGTCATACACATTAATTCTGGCACAGGCAGACAGACAGGGGCGGGAATAGATGGCAAGAACAAACCCACATATTCCCTTCCTGTTGCACCTGTCAATCAAATAGCAGTGCATCGCTGGAAATGTACTTGCACATAAAAATCAAAAATCGCTGAGGGGTGAAGGGGGTAATACAATTATTTATGGCATGCTAAGCATGTATTACTGCACATGGTGTTCATAATCGGTACTGAATAAATTGAGATCTTTTGAATATTTTATTTACATGTTTCATCATTTGCATGTCATTATCATATTTATTGATCCTATGATTTTCATAAATCCATGACTTTTCATTCTTGGAGTTGCAATTTCAAAGCTGAGGGGTGTATATCACTTATATAGCTTGAGTTTAGATAATTACATAAAATTACCATTAGTACTGGTGTTAAGACATTTCTGATGGCAGAAGAAAAGTATATGTGCAGCCCCACAGGTGTAGTGTTGGTGTTGGTGCGTTACCTTCAGGGACTCCACGTTGCTGGATCTCCGTCACTGGTAGGAAATCTTCTGTTTTGATCGTGACGCCACTCTCAGTATTGCGGTCAGTGGGGACCGCCACTGCAGGTTAGGGGACGCCTGGGGCTGATGGGGTGTGCAGTTAGTTGGAATAGCCTCCTGAGAGTGAGGCAAGCCCCAGGGCCCAGTGTAGGTTTGTAGTACCACAAGGCGCAGAATGACCACACAGGCAGGAATGTCTTTCAAGGGCTTTACTCACATTTGATGGCAGGGTGAGTAGCCCGGGCGTAGCTGAGATGAACCAGGTGGGAACCAGGTATCCTTCAGGCTGACTTTATGAGGGTGACTACTGACTCGCCTTCCTTAGCCCTTGGTGGTTTGGAGTGACCCCGACTTTTAGTCCCTATGGGGGTCACCCAGGGAAGATGCTGCAGCCTCTCTCCCCTTGTTGTTTGCCGTGTGCTTGTTCCCCGGACCAGGCCACTCCAGCTGCTTGCCTCCTGTGACCTATGGGCCCTCACTGCGGTTACGTGGCTGCGGCTTTTGTGGTGTTGTGGTGTGGGCTTTAAGAGCCCCACACCGGCAGGTTTAGCAGGGAAAGGTGAATCTATCCTCGCTTCGGGATCTGCCGCCCGGTTGGGCCTGGTGCTCTCTAGCAGTCTCCTTACTTCCCACTCCGTTGCACTCTCTAGCTGAAGCTGGCTTTCAGGCAGCACTCCTAGTTGACCGTTCTCCCCCGTCTGTAGCCACTGCGCGGACGCTGTCAGATTGCACAGCTCCAGGGATCTGCTCCTCACTTGAGCTCCCTGGACTCTACACTGAACTGGCTCACTGCTCCTCCTCTCCTGTTCTTGCCTACGCCACCTAGCAACCAGACTCTCCACCACACCCCTTGAGAGGAGATGGAGGCTCTACCCCCTCCACTATTCCAGTGAAGGTGAAGGCTTGCCCCCTCCTGGGATCCCCAGGGGTCCTCTCATGGGTACATGTGTGAGACCTGATCACTATGCGCCTGTGTTCCACACCCCAGTCAGCCTTCTGGATTACCTGTATTGTACTGTCCCCAGCATGGGTGCAGTACTCAGTGGTGCCTGACCAGGTCAGGGGCGCCACATTCCCCCTTAGTTATCACCAGCACGTCCTCGGGCTGCAAGACAACATTTTAAAATGCATAAAACATTAAAACATGTAAAACATTTAAAAGCACCAGGTATCAGACATCACCACCCTCCACCCACAAGTCCGTTAACCCACCCAAAACCCTCTCAGGAGGCAGGTCACCGGTCCTGTTGGTAACCAGGTCTGGGCCATCTACTTCCCCAGACCTTTCCTCCAATCTTCCTCTCCCGTTGGCCGCGACTTCAGCCACTTCTGGCAGGATGTAGAGGCGGCTTTCATGGGCTGGTGGTTTCAGGGTATACCTGGCCTGGTGGATCCGCGCCGTCAGCCTCTTCTGGCAGGTTGTAGAGGCGGCCTCCACAGTTGGTGCTGACCAGGTACCCTCTTTGTGGTGGTGAGCCAAGGCCCCATAAACAGGCGTGCTCTCTGGTCGCAGGTGAGCCAAGGCCCTTTTCTACGGACGGGCCCCCCTGGTTGCAGACGAGCCAAGCCCCTAAACAGGCTGGCCCTGGTGGTGGTGCCACTGGTGTAACTATTTACACTGCGAGAGTTTGTGGCTATAGCAAGTTCATAGCCTTAAAGTTTATTTCTCACAATAGTTTTTGTGGGCACATGCTTAAACAATAACGTTGCAAACTTTTCAACTTGTCAAACTGGTCAAACTTTCGGTACTTCTTTCTTTACTTTACTCCTCGGTACCAGGGCTTTGGCCTATTGGGCTACGGCACCTGCTGTTTTCTTGCTCCTTGTCATCCTCTGAGGTAGTTTCATCTGTAGGCTCTTTGTCTTTCCTTTCTTGATCTTCATCTGTTTCCTTTTCTGCATCTGTTTCTTTATCTCTGTCTTTTCTTTCTTCTTTGGGACTTGGTGCTACGTCTAAGGCATAGTAGCCCCTTTCTCCTTGATGCAAGGTGAACTGTACTGCGTCTCCAATTTTCAGATTTCTGCCTGAATGTCCTCTGGGCAGGTGGGCTTGAACATCTCTCCGATTCACAAATATGCCCTCTTTTATTCCTCTTACTACAATAAAGCCGTATCCGCTTTTCAAATTGAAGTCCTCTACAACTCCTCTGTAAAGGGGTCCTCTGACCTGGACTCTAGACCTTCTCAGTAATCTTTTCTCCTGCAGGTCTCTGGCGGTGACCTCTCTCTGCTCTGGAGACTGTGGTGTTGGAGGATACTTTGTTCTGCTACGCCGTGTCTTGCGGGCTGGGTTCATGCTTGCAGGCTCCCAGGTGAGGTCTTTGGGCTGATCTTCGTCTGCAGACGGTGTCAAATCTTCCTCATCCCAGCGTGAATAGGGCAGCATCTCCGGCTCTGAGTATAGATCCACTGCTGGTGGCTCCGGAGTCAGCTCCTCAACTTCCTGGCCTCCTCTCCCCCTTAGTTCTTCGCTGCACTCTGGTTGTGGCAGTGCTGGGGATGGGCTTTCTTCAGCTGGTCTGGGCGGTGGACTCTCTGGCGCGGCTGCAGGGGTTGCCTGAATCTCCTTGGGGGTATGCGGAGGGAGCAGATACCGATCCACCATCTCTTGTGGGAACTGGGCCTCTAGGTCAGCCTTCAGCTTCCAGTATTCGGGGTCCTCTCCTATCAGGGTCTTCCTAGCAGGGACCTCTCTGGACTGGGGAGCGGTGTCTGCTCTGGCCTTGCAGGCCGGGGTAAACGATGAGGTAATCTCTTCTTGGCGGGCCGCGCCTGGCATGGCGGCGGCCTGGTCTTGGCGGGCCGCGCCCTGGATGGCGGCGGCCTGGTCTTGGCGGGCCGCGCCTGGCATGGCGGCGGCCTGGTCTTGGCGGGCCGCGCCCTGGCTGGCGGCGGCCTGGTCTTGTGTCGCTGTTGCAGGGGGCTCTGTGCAGGCTGGGCTGGACGTCGCTGCAGCAGTCTGGGCTTGGCGGGCCGCGCCTGGCGTGGCTGCGGCCTGGTTCAGCACCTCACTTGCGGCGCGGACGAGCGTTGCTGCGGCGGTGGGGTCTCGGCGGGCCGGGCCTAGCAGGGCGGCGGCCTGGGTCAGCGTTACGCCTGCGACGCGGATGAGGGTCGCGGTGGCAGCCGGTTCTTTGCGGGCCGGACTGGGCGTTGCTGCAGGGACCGGGTCTTGGTGGGCCGAGCAGGGCATCGCTGCGGCCGCTGGGGCTTGGAAGGCCGCACCTGGCGTGGCTGCGGCCTGCTTCAGCGTCGCCGCACCGGACGCCTCTTCGGGGACCGCGGGCGTGGCAGCAGGGGTCGGGGCACTTGCGCTGGCCGGGGCATCACTCGACTCACCCACCGGTGGCAGCATCGGGGTCTGCGTCATCGCCGTCCTGTCTGGCACTCGGCGCGCGGCTCTCCTTTCATAGGCCCGAACCGCCGCGGTCATCTCCAGCATTTCCATTCGTTCTTCCCGGATCTGCTCCACAACCCGGGTCTCCAGTCGGTCGCAGAACTGGGCCAGCTCCCGATACCACCAGGCAGCGGAGCCCGGTTCTGGATTTCTGCGGTCAGACGCCATTTCTTCTGCGCCCTCTTCTGCACGACTCTCCAGCTGTGGACTCGCCGTTGCCTCTGATAGCAAGCTGCTCAATTTCTGCTCTGCCTCTTTCAGCAGCTCCTCTCCCAGCAGCAGGCTTGTGGCTCTCTTTCCTTCCCGCCGTCTCTGGACGCTTCCACTCTCATAGCTGGCAAGGTCCGAACCCTGCAGGGGATCTCTGGGTAGCCACACCTCTTCGTGGGCGGTAACTTCTTCCAGCGCGGGCTGCTGTTGTTTTTCGGCGCGCTTTCCATGGTGGCAATATGGCGGCGCTTCCAATTTTTCAAGCGGACCGCCCAGGCACATGGTCACCTGTCTGAACAGGTCTAGTCCTTATCCTGTTCGTGACGCCAGATGTGCAGCCCCACAGGTGTAGTGTTGGTGTTGGTGCGTTACCTTCAGGGACTCCACGTTGCTGGATCTCCGTCACTGGTAGGAAATCTTCTGTTTTGATCGTGACGCCACTCTCAGTATTGCGGTCAGTGGGGACCGCCACTGCAGGTTAGGGGACGCCTGGGGCTGATGGGGTGTGCAGTTAGTTGGAATAGCCTCCTGAGAGTGAGGCAAGCCCCAGGGCCCAGTGTAGGTTTGTAGTACCACAAGGCGCAGAATGACCACACAGGCAGGAATGTCTTTCAAGGGCTTTACTCACATTTGATGGCAGGGTGAGTAGCCCGGGCGTAGCTGAGATGAACCAGGTGGGAACCAGGTATCCTTCAGGCTGACTTTATGAGGGTGACTACTGACTCGCCTTCCTTAGCCCTTGGTGGTTTGGAGTGACCCCGACTTTTAGTCCCTATGGGGGTCACCCAGGGAAGATGCTGCAGCCTCTCTCCCCTTGTTGTTTGCCGTGTGCTTGTTCCCCGGACCAGGCCACTCCAGCTGCTTGCCTCCTGTGACCTATGGGCCCTCACTGCGGTTACGTGGCTGCGGCTTTTGTGGTGTTGTGGTGTGGGCTTTAAGAGCCCCACACCGGCAGGTTTAGCAGGGAAAGGTGAATCTATCCTCGCTTCGGGATCTGCCGCCCGGTTGGGCCTGGTGCTCTCTAGCAGTCTCCTTACTTCCCACTCCGTTGCACTCTCTAGCTGAAGCTGGCTTTCAGGCAGCACTCCTAGTTGACCGTTCTCCCCCGTCTGTAGCCACTGCGCGGACGCTGTCAGATTGCACAGCTCCAGGGATCTGCTCCTCACTTGAGCTCCCTGGACTCTACACTGAACTGGCTCACTGCTCCTCCTCTCCTGTTCTTGCCTACGCCACCTAGCAACCAGACTCTCCACCACACCTCTTGAGAGGAGATGGAGGCTCTACCCCCTCCACTATTCCAGTGAAGGTGAAGGCTTGCCCCCTCCTGGGATCCCCAGGGGTCCTCTCATGGGTACATGTGTGAGACCTGATCACTATGCGCCTGTGTTCCACACCCCAGTCAGCCTTCTGGATTACCTGTATTGTACTGTCCCCAGCATGGGTGCAGTACTCAGTGGTGCCTGACCAGGTCAGGGGCGCCACATATACAGTTAAATAGAATAATTGATGTCTGTTGAAGCAAAATTCAATTTGTCTTATTTTCTTCTCCCTGATCCGTCTTGCATACTAATAACATATTACAGATAAGTACTTGTGTACCCTGATCCTTCCTACACCTCCTTTCTGAATGTAGAAAGTCAGTTTCACTGCAGTAAAACTGATCATTAGTATTTAGATTTAGCTTTACAAAAGTCTCAATAGTGACAACTGCTAAATATAGAAAAAAATATAAACCAGGTAGTTCATACTAATCACCATAATACTTCGAGCCATGATTAAAAGTAACTGGGATAACGCGAAGTCTGAAAGAAAGCAGCTAAACGATAATGATCACTATTTAAAGCATTTATGTAGTTAAATCCTCAAATTGCTGGCCAGGCTCCTAACACCATATAATTCATGCAAATGATTAACATCAGTATTCACAAAAAGGATTACTTTAAAGTATATGTAATATTATTTTCTGTCCAGTGTAAAGTCACATTTTAAAACGAACAGAAACACTGGGGGCGCATTGGAACAGAGTTAGAGAAGCTTTTTATTATACTATTCAACTTCTTGCTGAACTGTAAGTCCTGATCGTTACGGAAGCATTTAATACATCTTAAAATACTGTGAATTTCCAGTATTCTCATAAAGTTAATAAAGAAGTCAGAAGAGACGATTGAATCGAACTGCTTGAAAATGGGCTTCAAGTGAGCTTGGCGAATTCAAAAAACTTGCAACTCAATTTGTATAGATTGCCGAAAAATATGACCGTCACAATTTCACACATTGTGGAAGAGTAAGTTCATATGACATCAAGTACAGCCACGAGGGTTTCCTCATAAATCCTTGCAACTATCACATCACATGATCTAGTGCAGCCAATCAAGGGGATTATGACAAGCACTGTACAGATCTGAGGTTATGGAATGTATTAATCACCAAAGCAGGTTAACAATACAATTATTTTTATTGGCTCCATCTATGGGCTTACAGCAACTCTGGCTAGATGATCAAAATAAGATGTGCCCAGTACACGAGATCCCATACTGAGACCAGTAGTTTCACTGCCCCCATACCAGGTGACACCCACTGTCTCCTAAGTTCTGGTTGGCCCACAGTGTTTGTATCTCCTGATGGTATAGTCTGCAATAACAAACTATACTCCTCCAGATGACAGATACCATGACCGTGGCACATTTATACAACTCCAGCCGGCTAGAATAGTCCTTATGCTTTTCAAGATGATGAATAGCACATGTGTCCAGCTCCAACTGGCAACAACAGTCCTTAGGATAGTTCCTCAAATCCAGATGACAGATATCACAACAGTGGCACGTGTATCAGCTCCAATCTTTACAGTCCACTCATGGGCATCAGGACCTGGCCGCGATCCTCACCCCTCCACTTCACAGTACCAACTGTGCTATTCATTCTACCTTTCCTGGACAAGCCCTTGGATGGACAGAAGTACTCATCACACCCACCCACTTAGACATCTTCTACCTGAAGCTTAAAGAATGAATGTTCCAGAAGTCCCGTCTCCAGCCCTGTCTGCAGGATTATGTATTAGGCT
Organism: Anomaloglossus baeobatrachus; assembly: GCF_048569485.1. Lineage (NCBI taxonomy): Eukaryota > Metazoa > Chordata > Amphibia > Anura > Aromobatidae > Anomaloglossus > Anomaloglossus baeobatrachus. The sequence continues at coordinate 187,013,816 of NC_134354.1, forward strand.
GGAGTCACACTTGCGCGTATCTCGCGAGAGTCTCGCATTGCATCACCCGGCATGGCCTGATGCTCTCCGGACAGGAGCGTCTCAGCTGCATAGAAATACATGCAGCCGACCCGCTCCTGTCAGGAGAGTGTGCGGCCGTGCCGGGTGATGCGATGCGAGACTCGCGCGAGTCACTCACAAGTGTGACTCTGGCCTTAGAAAAGCCCCCTGCATAGAGGAACAAAAGACTCACAACTCCCCACCAAATGCAGGACAATAAATGCTACTGCAGACCTGATTACATGAGACTGAGAGAGAGTTTCCAGCATCCACATCCACGTTATAAAATTTCTTTGGCTTTATTAGAATTCATGTTAAAAACATGCGGTAAAACAAACCAATATGGTAACATGGTCAGGAAGACCAAACTGTTACAACCCCTTCAAATTGTATACCTTAAATTGATGAACAAGAAATCTCTAATAAAACATAACATTGACATATCCAGAGCTCTGTGCTGTAAAAAGCATGCCCCTTGTCCATTGGTCCAATAGTCTTTAGTCCATGGCCTGCTCCTCATAAGCACTTTTAAAGATGTGGGTAGAGAAAGTGGAAGTCAGAAAAAAAAAAAAATAGCCAGCGCATAATTTGGTATACGTGGAATAAAAGCATGTTCACCCCATGGCTATTTCACAGACATAAACCAAGAGAAAAGAAAATCAAAATGCGCATACACGTTATAAAAAGCAAATAGTAATAGTACATTTAACCCCTAAGGCTATGTGCACAAGTTGCTTTTCAGCGCGGAAAAAAACGCACCCTCTAGCAGAGGGGAGAATTGTAAACAATGCTTTTTGAGAAAAACGCATCGAAAACGCATGCGTTTTTCATGCGGTTTTCATGCGTTTTTCATGCGTTTTTCATGCGTTTTTTTAGGTGCATTTTTTAAGACTTGTCAGTGTCAATAAAGTTGGTTGAACACAGACCTTTGGAAAAAAAAACCTGTGATGTAATTTCCTTCTCCACATTCTGTTTGGATAAATGGGAGGGCTTGGAATGGAAGGAGCACCATTTGAATTTTGGAAAAGTTGAAATAAACTTCGCGCACCATGTCACATTAGCAGGGCCCCTTGGGTACCTATACGTCAGAAAACCCTGACAAGTGACCCCATTTTGGAATCTGCACCCCTCAAGGATTTTATTCAGGAGTATATTAAGCATTTTGAATCCACAGCTACTTCACCCAATATGTTGCTGTAGCAACAATATTCTCACTTTTAGGCCCGTTTCACACGTCAGTGAAAAACACTGACGTTTTTCACTGGCGTGTAAAACATGCACATGTCCCTCCGTGTGCCGTGAATCCCGGCACACGTGGGTTGTCTAAGTGCAATCCGGGCTCCGTTCTCCGTGGCCCGTGATTGCACTCAGTAATCATCTCATCTGCGCCCGCTCCCGCTCTCCATGGTGCTGATCGCTCCCGCGGTGCAGCATTCGGCTGGTGCTAACCCCCGCAGCAGCTGCTTCCGGGTCGGCTGTGTCGCGCATCATGAATATGCGCGTCAATAATGAGCCGGCTCAGAAGCAGCAAGCTGCACGGGCTGCAAAGGACATCGCTGGACGCTGGGTGAGTTAAAATGATTTTTATTTTAAAAGCACGTTTTTTTCTGGCACGTGTTTCACGGACCACACCACTGCGTGGTCCGTGGAACATCAGTGATGCCAGAAAAAAATGGACATGTCTCCGTGCGGCAATCACGCACACGCGGGTACGCCGCACGGAGACACGTGCAGTGAAAAATCACTGACGTGTGAGCAGACCCATTCATTATAATGTCTGTGTATGTCAGTGATTCTGGTACGTTTAAAAAAAAGCACAAACGTACCAGAATCACTGACGTGTGAAAGAGGCCTAAGGCTATGTGGCCATGATCCAGCGACACGGCGTCTAGTACACAGTGCCAGCCTTCCTGCAGCTGCCCATGCCCACGATTTGGGTTCAGGCTGCTGTGGACTTTAGCTCTATTCTACCTGCAGAGAACACTCTCGTCTCCGCAGCATAAATTGACATGCTGAGGCTCGGGAAGCCACGCCACCGGTCAGTTTATGCTGCGGAGAAAAGAAGCACAGTGGGCATGGGATCTCCAAAAATCCTTCCACTGTGCTTCTACTGCACAATGCAGCGTTATGGACGCAGGGAAAACACTCAGCGCCCATAACGCTGCAAACCCTGATTGTGGACACACAGCCTAAAAAAGCGTCAATGGATGAATGGATGTCAAATATATATAACGTCCCACCCCCGCCTGCATATTCTAAGCTGGCACCTTTAGTACCTTTCATGTGGCACTAAAGGGAGCCTAGCTTAGTATTTATCCAAAAAAAAACAAAAAAAAAACCAATGAAAAAAATGGCGTGGGGTCCCCCCTATTTTTGATAGCCAGTCAGGGTAAAGCAGACAGCTGTAGCCTGCAAACCACAGCTGGCAGCTTCATCTTGGCTGGTGATCAATTTGGAGGGCTCCCCAGGCTTTTTTTTTTTATTTATAAATAAAGAATTAAAAAAAAAAATAACGTGGGGTCCCCCCAAATTAGATCACCAGCCAAGGTGAAGCTGACAGCTGGGGTCTGGTATTCTCAGGGTGGGAAGAGCCATGGTTATTGGACTCTTCCCAGCCTAAAAATAGCAGGCTGCATCCATTAGATGCGCCAATCCTGGCGCTTCGCCCCAACTCATCCCGCGCCCTGGTGCGTTGGCAAACGGGGTAATAAATGGGGTTGATACCAGATGTGTAATGTCACCTGGCATCAAGCCCAGCAATTAGTGATGTCACGGCGTCTATCAGATACCAGACATAACTAATTGACAGTAAACAAAAGCAAACAAAAATGACAAAAAAATTTTTATTAGAAAAAACACTCCCCAAATCATTCCCTTGTCCTCCAATTTAATAAAAAAATTTGAAAAAAATGGGTCCGCAGAAATCCATTTGGACGTCCCACGTCGCCTCTGGACCTTCTAGAATATGGGGGGCACGTTCAGGGAACGTATCCCCCATTTTCTAGGAGGGCAGACCCTCCATTTGAGGAGAGGGGGTGCCAAAAATCTGCACCCACTCTCCCCGGGTCACAGCTGCAGAGTGCGAGCAGCCAGCACAGCTCTCTGAACATAGTGCTGGCTGTCAGCTGCTCTGCACATGTGACCGGCCAGCGTGCACTGTGAAGGAGGAGGGGGCCGCGGGGGATCAGCGCTGCGACCGGACAGGTAAGGGGGAATACCGGGGGGAATAGGGGGTGACCGGGCAGGGCCTGGGGGGCATTTTTCTGTCGCATGTCTCAAGGCACATGCGACAGAAATCATAGGAGCAGGGCGGCCGGTGCGCTACTGCGCGCGCGGCCATGTTGGATTTTCGGGAGGGGGTTCGGGGGTCGGGGCGGGCACTTTGGCGACACCGGGGGCTTTCCAGGACTTTGCCAGGAAGTGAGGTCAACAGGAAACCTCTTGACCTCACTTCCAGGTAAATGCCTGCGTTCTGTATGCCGACAAAGCCCGCGGACCGCAACAAAAAAGCAGCTCACTGCGGTGTAGCTGCGTTCTGACCCACATCATTGATTTCAATGGGGGAGAGAACACAGCCACACTGCACAAAAGAAGTGACATGCTGCTTTTCTTTCCGCACCGATTTTTGGCATCCAAAACGCTGCGTTTAGAAATGCAGCGTGTGCACTGATTTTTCGGCTTTCTCATACACTTTGCTGGGAAAGCTGAACGCATGCAATTTGCCACTGAAACGCTGCGGTTCTAAACGCAGCGTTTCCGCGCTAAAAAACGCAACATGTGCACACAGCCTTAAGGACAAAGTCAGTTTTGACCTTAATGACCAGACAAAACTCAGATGGGCTGTAAATGATAGGCTAGAGGGAAGCCACTCACCAAGCAGGACCCCTAGAACCCTGAAACCCTTTAACCCCTATACAGGGATTAGGAATTGCACAGGGCCCAAGGTGATTAATACCTGTGGAAGGCTGCAGTTCCAGAGAATAGTAGTCAGGCAGGGTCAAAACATTAATTGAGGAACAGGAACAGAATGGGACGGCCAGGACTTAATCAGAAAACAAGCAGAGGTGAAATGCGGATCGGCCAACAAGGTACATAAACAGCAAGCAGGAAAAGTAGTCAGGTAACAAGCACACAAAATCATAAAACTGAACTGGGGGTAAAAGTAACCAGAGGTTCATAGCTATGTCTGGCAGTGGTCTGCAGACAGGATGGGCATAAAAAAGGGTGTGGTGTCTTCCCATTGGTTGTAGCTGAATGATGGTATTTCATCTGTGAGATACCCTCCAGCTACATTCAGCCAGAGATTCTGCATCTGTCAAGGTAATGCAGCCCAGTGGGTGAGCATAACCTGCGTCCACCTGCGCCGCTGGCATCGACTCCTCTCCCATCATCAGCACTATTCATGAAAGGAACACGTTGTCACCTGGCGACCGGAGTACAAATTGACGGAGCGGACTCCGTTGGTGACTTAACAGCCGTGTGCGGCAATGATGCAAACCTGGCTGCGGGCCATCGTCAGGGCAATGTGACACACGTGCCTTGTATGGCTCACGTGTTGAACCTAATTCTCCAGCAATTTTTAAAACACCATCACGGCCTACATGGCCTTGTGCAGCGGGCACGCTCGCTATGTGCTCACTTCCATCGTGCGCACACAGCAGCTCAACAACTTTCGTCGCTACAGAAATCTTTAGGTCTGGTGGTTAAACGCCTGAAATGCGATGTGCCCACACGCAGGAATTTGAATCTGCACATGTTGCAGCGTTTGTGGCAGCACCTCCGAACCCTGCTGCAATACGTTATGACATATTGCCTGGGATAACTTGATCCAGAGGTGGTGCAGATCACGCTGCTGGAGTGGTGTCAGATCAAGGACCTATGCACCCTGCTACACAGTTTACAAATGTCGACGAAGATGTTTAGCACTGGCAATGTCATTCTCAGCGTGACAATTCTGGTCATCTACATGATGGAGCACACTGTAATTATTATTCGGAGTCAGGTGTTGGGACAAGAGGAAGGGGAGGAAGTACAGGAGGAGTCATATGCGGAAGGGATAACAAGATCTACGAGGTCCAGATGGTCAGCGGCACCTATGCGGCGGTCATGGTGAGGGAGAGGGATTAACAAGGGCGCATAGTAGCAGCAAAAAGTGTTGAGGAAGGTGCAGGAGCCCATGAAGAAATGGAGGACGAACTGGCGATGGGCATGGAAGACTCAGCAGATGAGTGAGAGCTTGCTCACATTTCGGTTGTGCGAGGTTGTGGGGAGAGGGCAGAGGAAGGAGGCACGATTCTCACTTCTCTGCCACCAACACACCAAGGACTTGGTCCTCCTGGATGCACAAGACACATGAGCGCCTTCTTGCTGCACTACCTACAACATGACCCTCGGATTGTACGAATTCAAAGTAATCCAGAATACTGGGTTGCCACACTGTTAGATCCCCGGTACAAGACAAAATTTGGCAAAATAATTCCTGCCATAGAAATGGACGCACGTATACAGGAGTATCTGCAGAATGTGGTACGCAATCTTAGATCTACTTTTCCACTAAACACCAGTGCTGCACAGAGTGAATCTCAACGCTTTGTCATGGATAGGAGGAAATGGTCTTTTACTTGTCCACATCTGAGGGACCGAGGGCTGGCTGCTGTGCTGAGATGGCGTTGAGTACGGTGTCCCTGCAGAGTTGCACTTTTGGTCATATACCAAAATGAGTTGAAAAAGGACAGATGCTGGTGGAAAGGGGAACAGGTGTGTTGGAAAGGGGAAAAAAGTTTTGGTCCGTGGATTTGGTGGTTAAGCAACAGTAACATTTGCTGAAGAAACACCATCTGTTACAGTGGGACTGGCAGATTTGGATAAAGTGGTATATACTATGTTACCGCTATATAACGAAAATTAATAAGAAAAGAAAGAGAAAGGTATATATCCCCATCAGCAGTCAGTGTCCACCGTGCTCCCAGTTGGAAAAGGAGAGGTTGGCAACTGGAAGGTTTGGTGGAGGATACAGAGCTGTGTGGCTATGAAACTAATAGTAGCCTGAACCGAGTTAGACGCCATTCGGATCTGGAGACTGGGAGCCCTGTTAGCGTCACAGGGTCCACATGCCCACCCAGCCCAGGAACTCCCTGTTAACAACACAGGGGCCATTGAGTACGCTGACCGTGTGCGTACGGGCACACCTGTGGACAGCAGGCACATCAGCAGCAGCAGGCCTGTTAATGCCACTGGGCTGCACAAGCAGGACTGGTAGGACAGGAGCTGGTCTTAACCGTTCTGCGTTACCAACTGTGGTGGTGGCCTGCATCGACACCCTATCCTTGCCTACCTCTGGCCTAAAGCCGCAATGGGTTCAACACATGGAGGTGTGCCCTTTCGGAGCATAATAGAAGACTGCGCACCTCCTTGTTGGCTCCAGCCCCTTTTATAACCTGGGTCCGCCCCAAACCAGGGTGAACCACAATGCACCTCCTGGAGACAAAAGTAGAGTGACACGTCATGAGTGGCATAACTAGCGTCCTATTTGGAACCGCAACTTCAATGATGACCTCATGGCTGCCATGACCCAAACACTGCACCAGTCATCGTTTGACCATCAATAATGCGGTGACAAGTCATAGGGGTGGGCCTCTGCAAGCCATTTGGGAGGACACCTGATGCCCTGTGGTCTATATGGGACCCCCACATCAGGGGTAGGGCCAAAGAGTTCATTACCGGACCTAGTCTCTGATGCAGTAAGTGCCTGACCATGCTCAGTAGCATGAAATACAGTCTCTGAAAAAAGACTATCAGCTTTAGCATGGTGTCTAGGCACAAAACAGGACTTAGACCCGGCACGGAATGCAGGCACCTGTGCAAAGAGGCTTTTCACACTTAGGGTGGGAGCATGCGCTGTATCCCGAAATGAAGACTTAGCGTCAGGAATAGCACAGTCAGGCTCAGCATACTCACTAGGCGAAACACTGTAATTACGCTGCAGCTGGGGTAAATCGGCACACGCATGCGCACTAGCTGCCTCTCCACACTTAGACGTGGAGGGGAAATTGTTCTTGGAGATGCTGTCTATGAACAGAAGGAAAAGCTAAAGGAAGCCTGACTTTCTATCCCTCCGAATTATCAAATGCAGCAATGAATTCCATGAGTTTGCTATAACATTAGCGTAGCAAAATATGCATGAGGGTGTCATGTAGAGGTGCTAGAAATAGCTTGGCACCAGTGGGGCACTAATGGAATACAACAGCCAGTTCTATGATGCCACTAAATGGCAGTATTTCTTGCTATCATTATAGCTTATTAAAAAAAGAGCAGGAGGGTGTCATGCAGAGGTGCTGCACATAGATTTGCACCAGTGGGGCACTAATGGAGTACAACAGCCACTTCTTGTATGCCATTAGGTACACTGACTGTTTGCTAGTATAATGGCTTAGTTAAAAAGAGTTTGAGTGTGCAATGCAGGCAGACGTGCTGCAAATATCTTTCCACTAGTGTGACTACACAAAAGTACAATAGCCACGTTTAGGATGCCACTAGGTACACTGACTCTTTGCTAGTATAATGGCTTAGTTAAAAAGAGTTTGAGTGTGCAATGCAGGCAGAGGTGCTGCAAATATCTTTACAATAGTGTGAATAGACAAAAGTACAATAGCCACGTTTAGGATGCCACTAGGTACACTGACTGTTTGCTAGTATAATGGCTTAGTTAAAAAGAGTTTGAGTGTGCAATGCAGGCAGAGGTGCTGCAAATATCTTTACAATAGTGTGAATAGACAAAAGTACAATAGCCACGTTTAGGATGCCACTAGGTACACTGACTGTTTGCTAGTATAATGGCTTAGTTAAAAAGAGTTTGAGGGTGCAATGCAGGCAGACGTGCAGCAAATATCTTTACAATAGTGTGAATAGACAAAAGTACAATAGCCACGTTTGGGATGCCACTAGGTACACTGACTGTTTGCTAGTATAATGGCTTAGTTAAAAAGAGTTTGAGTGTGCAATGCAGGCAGACGTGCTGCAAATATCTTTCCACTAGTGTGACTAGACAAAAGTACAATAGCCACGTTTAGGATGCCACTAGGTACACTGACTGTTTGCTAGTATAATGGCTTAGTTAAAAAGAGTTTGAGTGTGCAATGCAGGCAGACGTGCTGCAAATATCTTTCCACTAGTGTGACTAGACAAAAGTACAATAGCCACGTTTAGGATGCCACTAGGTACACTGACTGTTTGCTAGTATAATGGCTTAGTTAAAAAGAGTTTGAAGGTGCAATGCAGGCAGACGTGCTGCAAATATCTTTCCACTAGTGTGACTACACAAAAGTACAATAGCCACGTTTAGGATGCCACTAGGTACACTGACTATTTGCTAGTATAATGGCTTAGTTAAAAAGAGTTTGAGTGTGCAATGCAGGCAGAGGTGCTGCAAATATCTTTACAATAGTGTGAATAGACAAAAGTACAATAGCCACGTTTAGGATGCCACTAGGTACACTGACTGTTTGCTAGTATAATGGCTTAGTTAAAAAGAGTTTGAGGGTGCAATGCAGGCAGACGTGCTGCAAATATCTTTACAATAGTGTGAATAGACAAAAGTACAATAGCCACGTTTAGGATGCCACTAGGTACACTGACTGTTTGCTAGTATAATGGCTTAGTTAAAAAGAGTTTGAGGGTGCAATGCAGGCAGACGTGCTGCAAATATCTTTCCACTAGTGTGACTAGACAAAAGTACAATAGCCACGTTTAGGATGCCACTAGGTACACTGACTGTTTGCTAGTATAATGGCTTAGTTAAAAAGAGTTTGAGGGTGCAATGCAGGCAGACGTGCTGCAAATATTTTTCCACTAGTGTGACTACACAAAAGTACAATAGCCACGTTTAGGATGCCACTAGGTACACTGACTGTTTGCTAGTATAATGGCTTAGTTAAAAAGAGTTTGAGTGTGCAATGCAGGCAGAGGTGCTGCAAATATCTTTACAATAGTGTGAATAGACAAAAGTACAATAGCCACGTTTAGGATGCCACTAGGTACACTGACTGTTTGCTAGTATAATGGCTTAGTTAAAAAGAGTTTGAGGGTGCAATGCAGGCAGACGTGCTGCAAATATCTTTACAATAGTGTGAATAGACAAAAGTACAATAGCCACGTTTAGGATGCCACTAGGTACACTGACTGTTTGCTAGTATAATGGCTTAGTTAAAAAGAGTTTGAGTGTGCAATGCAGGCAGACGTGCTGCAAATATCTTTCCACTAGTGTGACTAGACAAAAGTACAATAGCCACGTTTAGGATGCCACTAGGCACACTGACTATTTGCTAGTATAATGGCTTAGTTAAAAAGAGTTTGAGGGTGCAATGCAGGCAGACGTGCTGCAAATATCTTTACAATAGTGTGAATAGACAAAAGTACAATAGCCACGTTTAGGATGCCACTAGGTACACTGACTGTTTGCTAGTATAATGGCTTAGTTAAAAGGAATTTGAGTGTGCAATGCAGGCAGACGTGCTGCAAATATCTTTCCACTAGTGTGACTACACAAAAGTACAATAGCCACGTTTAGGATGCCACTAGGTACACTGACTGTTTGCTAGTATAATGGCTTAGTTAAAAAGAGTTTGAGTGTGCAATGCAGGCAGAGGTGCTGCAAATATCTTTACAATAGTGTGAATAGACAAAAGTACAATAGCTACGTTTAGGATGCCACTAGGTACACTGACTGTTTGCTAGTATAATGGCTTAGTTAAAAAGAGTTTGAGGGTGCAATGCAGGCAGACGTGCTGCAAATATCTTTACAATAGTGTGAATAGACAAAAGTACAATAGCCACGTTTAGGATGCCACTAGGTACACTGACTGTTTGCTAGTATAATGGCTTAGTTAAAAAGAGTTTGAGTGTGCAATGCAGGCAGACGTGCTGCAAATATCTTTCTACTAGTGTGACTAGACAAAAGTACAATAGCCACGTTTAGGATGCCACTAGGTACACTGACTGTTTGCTAGCATAATGGCTTAGTTAAAAAGAGTTTGAGTGTGCAATGCAGGCAGACGTGCTGCAAATATCTTTCCACTAGTGTGACTAGACAAAAGTACAATAGCCACGTTTAGGATGCCACTAGGTACACTGACTGTTTGCTAGTATAATGGCTTAGTTAAAAAGAGTTTGAGGGTGCAATGCAGGCAGACGTGCTGCAAATATCTTTCCACTAGTGTGACTACACAAAAGTACAATAGCCACGTTTAGGATGCCACTAGGTACACTGACTGTTTGCTAGTATAATGGCTTAGTTAAAAAGAGTTTGAGGGTGCAATGCAGGCAGACGTGCTGCAAATATCTTTCCACTAGTGTGACTAGACAAAAGTACAATAGCCACGTTTAGGATGCCACTAGGTACACTGACTGTTTGCTAGCATAATGGCTTAGTTAAAAAGAGTTGGAGTGTGCAGAGGACAGGAGGGTACAGTGCCAGGATTGTGGGGCTCTGGGTAGAGGAATGGAAGCCTGCCTTTCTATTCCCTCCTAATGGTGAAATGCATCGACGAAATCCCTGACCTTGGCTACACAGACGCTGTCTCTGTTTTCAGGACCTGTCACCTATGGCTCTCTGACCCTACCGGTTTGAGCCCTTAAAAGGACTGATAGAAAGTGCTCTCCCTATGCTATCCAGCGCTGTGTATGGAGCGCATACAGCTGTATCAGCGATAGGACTCAGGACGGAGCTGCGACAGTGATGTCTGACACCAAAGACGCAGAAGAGATAATGGCGTCCTGAAGGAAAATGTCCGGTTTTATAATGCAGGGACATGTGACATGGACATCCTATCACACATGCCGTTGCTTCTCTGGCTAAAAGTCCACTTAGCTGTGTGTGTGTCTGGGATTGGCTGACATGCTGGCCCGCCCCACAAGACGCGCGCGCTTAGGGAAAGAAGACAAGGAAAAAAAAAAAAAAAAAAAAATGGCGATCGCCATTATAGAAACAGCAGTGATCTGAAGGCGCTGTTCCCGCACACTATACACTATACACTGAAATGTCATAATAGTGTGATTCACAGGGTGACTTACACTATTACAGCGGAAACCAAGCTAGGAATTAGCTGTTTTTTTGCTACTAGAACCGTTCTCGAACGTTTCTAGAACTATCGAGCTTTTGCTAGTATAATGGCTTAGTTAAAAAGAGTTTGAGTGTGCAATGCAGGCAGAGGTGCTGCAAATATCTTTACAATAGTGTGAATAGACAAAAGTACAATAGCCACGTTTAGGATGCCACTAGGTACACTGACTGTTTGCTAGTATAATGGCTTAGTTAAAAAGAGTTTGAGGGTGCAATGCAGGCAGACGTGCTGCAAATATCTTTACAATAGTGTGAATAGACAAAAGTACAATAGCCACGTTTAGGATGCCACTAGGTACACTGACTGTTTGCTAGTATAATGGCTTAGTTAAAAAGAGTTTGAGGGTGCAATGCAGGCAGACGTGCTGCAAATATCTTTCCACTAGTGTGACTAGACAAAAGTACAATAGCCACGTTTAGGATGCCACTAGGTACACTGACTGTTTGCTAGTATAATGGCTTAGTTAAAAAGAGTTTGAGGGTGCAATGCAGGCAGACGTGCTGCAAATATTTTTCCACTAGTGTGACTACACAAAAGTACAATAGCCACGTTTAGGATGCCACTAGGTACACTGACTGTTTGCTAGTATAATGGCTTAGTTAAAAAGAGTTTGAGTGTGCAATGCAGGCAGAGGTGCTGCAAATATCTTTACAATAGTGTGAATAGACAAAAGTACAATAGCCACGTTTAGGATGCCACTAGGTACACTGACTGTTTGCTAGTATAATGGCTTAGTTAAAAAGAGTTTGAGGGTGCAATGCAGGCAGACGTGCTGCAAATATCTTTACAATAGTGTGAATAGACAAAAGTACAATAGCCACGTTTAGGATGCCACTAGGTACACTGACTGTTTGCTAGTATAATGGCTTAGTTAAAAAGAGTTTGAGTGTGCAATGCAGGCAGACGTGCTGCAAATATCTTTCCACTAGTGTGACTAGACAAAAGTACAATAGCCACGTTTAGGATGCCACTAGGCACACTGACTATTTGCTAGTATAATGGCTTAGTTAAAAAGAGTTTGAGGGTGCAATGCAGGCAGACGTGCTGCAAATATCTTTACAATAGTGTGAATAGACAAAAGTACAATAGCCACGTTTAGGATGCCACTAGGTACACTGACTGTTTGCTAGTATAATGGCTTAGTTAAAAGGAATTTGAGTGTGCAATGCAGGCAGACGTGCTGCAAATATCTTTCCACTAGTGTGACTACACAAAAGTACAATAGCCACGTTTAGGATGCCACTAGGTACACTGACTGTTTGCTAGTATAATGGCTTAGTTAAAAAGAGTTTGAGTGTGCAATGCAGGCAGAGGTGCTGCAAATATCTTTACAATAGTGTGAATAGACAAAAGTACAATAGCTACGTTTAGGATGCCACTAGGTACACTGACTGTTTGCTAGTATAATGGCTTAGTTAAAAAGAGTTTGAGGGTGCAATGCAGGCAGACGTGCTGCAAATATCTTTACAATAGTGTGAATAGACAAAAGTACAATAGCCACGTTTAGGATGCCACTAGGTACACTGACTGTTTGCTAGTATAATGGCTTAGTTAAAAAGAGTTTGAGTGTGCAATGCAGGCAGACGTGCTGCAAATATCTTTCTACTAGTGTGACTAGACAAAAGTACAATAGCCACGTTTAGGATGCCACTAGGTACACTGACTGTTTGCTAGCATAATGGCTTAGTTAAAAAGAGTTTGAGTGTGCAATGCAGGCAGACGTGCTGCAAATATCTTTCCACTAGTGTGACTAGACAAAAGTACAATAGCCACGTTTAGGATGCCACTAGGTACACTGACTGTTTGCTAGTATAATGGCTTAGTTAAAAAGAGTTTGAGGGTGCAATGCAGGCAGACGTGCTGCAAATATCTTTCCACTAGTGTGACTACACAAAAGTACAATAGCCACGTTTAGGATGCCACTAGGTACACTGACTGTTTGCTAGTATAATGGCTTAGTTAAAAAGAGTTTGAGGGTGCAATGCAGGCAGACGTGCTGCAAATATCTTTCCACTAGTGTGACTAGACAAAAGTACAATAGCCACGTTTAGGATGCCACTAGGTACACTGACTGTTTGCTAGCATAATGGCTTAGTTAAAAAGAGTTGGAGTGTGCAGAGGACAGGAGGGTACAGTGCCAGGATTGTGGGGCTCTGGGTAGAGGAATGGAAGCCTGCCTTTCTATTCCCTCCTAATGGTGAAATGCATCGACGAAATCCCTGACCTTGGCTACACAGACGCTGTCTCTGTTTTCAGGACCTGTCACCTATGGCTCTCTGACCCTACCGGTTTGAGCCCTTAAAAGGACTGATAGAAAGTGCTCTCCCTATGCTATCCAGCGCTGTGTATGGAGCGCATACAGCTGTATCAGCGATAGGACTCAGGACGGAGCTGCGACAGTGATGTCTGACACCAAAGACGCAGAAGAGATAATGGCGTCCTGAAGGAAAATGTCCGGTTTTATAATGCAGGGACATGTGACATGGACATCCTATCACACATGCCGTTGCTTCTCTGGCTAAAAGTCCACTTAGCTGTGTGTGTGTCTGGGATTGGCTGACATGCTGGCCCGCCCCACAAGACGCGCGCGCTTAGGGAAAGAAGACAAGGAAAAAAAAAAAAAAAAAAAAATGGCGATCGCCATTATAGAAACAGCAGTGATCTGAAGGCGCTGTTCCCGCACACTATACACTATACACTGAAATGTCATAATAGTGTGATTCACAGGGTGACTTACACTATTACAGCGGAAACCAAGCTAGGAATTAGCTGTTTTTTTGCTACTAGAACCGTTCTCGAACGTTTCTAGAACTATCGAGCTTTTGCAAAAAGCTCGAGTTCTAGTTCGATCTAGAACAGGCCCCAAAATCACTCGAGCCTAGAACTGGAGAACCTCGAACCGCGAACTGCGCTCAACTCTACTCAGGAACCCAGGACTGTTCATCTTTTCTTGCTTGTGACGTCACCACAATTCTGACTAGCTGGCTCATTCTATGCGCTATGCATGAGCTAGAACTCACTTTTTCAATAAAATCCTATGGAGCCTCTTTCTGACACTTGTAGTGCTAAGATATTAGTGGCCATCAGGAATCCAGAGATGTATCTAGGCTTTCTAGCACCCGGGGCAAGAATTCAGTTTGGCGCCCCCCATGTGACCAATTATTCATATGTGATTTGCACACTTACAGTCACATGATGACGAGCTGCTCTTAATAATTCACTCGATGTTCAAAGAGAAACGTAGGAAGAAAAGCTAATTGTCACATGTAGGTATGAAACTCATATATGAGTGGAGGGGCCATATGATGACTATTAGAACCAGAAGCAGAGCTGAATCCTGACAGGGAGTATATTACATGCTGCTAGGATTGGGTTAAAATGTTTAATTTTTTTTAAATAAAGGGCTTCTCCAGGTTTAATATAAAAATCTGCAGTCACTCTGGTGACTGCAGACTTCTGAATTCTCACACTGCACACTGTCAGGATTCTCTGGTGCCGGCAGTGAGAGGTCACGAAACCGCAAGTATTTACATACATATGGTCACGTGCTAATAAAAAGGAATTGAGTAAGGCCGGACACGTGAAATCATAATGTGGCCAGAAATATAAGAATCTCATACTTGCGCTCACATGACCATCCACTCCCGCCACTGGCACCGGAGAATACTAAAAATGTGCAAGCGCTGTGAGAATTCAGAAGCCTGCAGTCACCTAGAGAGAGATTAGAAACTTTCATCTCAAACCTGGACAAGACTTTACTTATAAAATTAAGCAGTATAGCCGAATTCTAAGTAAAGGGGTGGTCCAATCTCACAATTTATGTATTGCTACTCGTGTACAGGATCAGAACTAGTAACAGCATCAGAACCACCAGCAGTACAGAAATACATAATTAGAACCCCCATCAATACAGAAACACAGCATCATAACCACCATAAGTACAGAAATTCATCACAACCACCAGCAGTACAGAAATACATCAATATAACCGCACCAGTTCAGAAACAGCATCAAAACCTTCTTCAGTAGAGAAATACATCATCAGAACCACAAGCATGGTACATCAATTGTAATGTCAGGTCAGACACATAGACATTTCTATTGCAGGAATCTAGAACTTCTAGTACATCCTTAAAGGCAATCTGTCACTAGGATATTAACATCTTATCTGAGAGCAGCATAATGTAGGGTTAGAGATCCTGATTCTAGCAGTGTGTCACCTACTGTGCTGCTTAGTGTAGTTTTGATAAAAATCACTGTTTAATCAGCAGTAGATTTTCACTACAGGACTGCTTGGCATGCTGCCAGGTAGACCAGCATATTCATCAGCTCTGTATAACTGCTAGATTTGCAGCAGAGAAAACATTGATTTTATCAATATGACAGCAAACAGCTCAGTAAGTGACACATCGCTGGAATCAGGGTCTCTGTCTCTACATTACGCTGCTCTCAGATGGGGGCACAAAATCCTGGTGACAGATTCCTTTTAACAATGGTAAGTAAATACTTGGAAGTTAACAGTCATCATCAGACTGCGGACTATACAGGAACTACAGGAAGGTCTCAGTTCCACTTGTGTTTTGCACGGACGAGTGCAATCTGATAAAATATCCATGTCCATCTGCAATTGATTTTGCATGATATATTGGCATGAGAAAAGAATTGCAGCATGCTGCAAGTGTCAGAGATTCTCAGCTCACACACCCATGCAAGTCTACGGGAGCGTGTGAATATCGCACTGCACTTGGATGTAATCAGAGTGCAGTACAATGTACGCAGAGAGGCTGTGGAGAAGGGGAAAATTACTCCCTCCCTTCGTCTTCTCCACAGCTGTGATCTGATCGCAAGATCGGATCACAGTCGCATGACACTTGGCTCACGCTCACAGCAGAGCCTGAGCCGAGAGTCATTAGCATATTACATCTGATGATCTTGCATGGGAAGCAATGAGCAAGTGGGACTGAGGCCTAATGATGAGAATTAGTCACACTGTCCTCTACACTATGTCCCCTTATACTGCCCAGTCTTATACTGTGCCCCTCATCACACTCCCCCTCCTTGCTATGGCTTCACACTATCCTCTCATGCTATCCCCTTTCCTTGACAGCCGGACTCAGAATAACCGGCTCCCACTACGGGGGTGGCAAAATGTAGCTGCAGGCAGGGCCAGCTCCAGGTTTTTGTTGGCCCTGGGTGAGTCTCAATGGGCCCCATCCTCACATAGACACGCCCATGCACAAATATGTACACGTAGAAGCATACATACATATACATATTTAATGACAAATTCACAAAAATACATATAAACAGAGATAAATCTATACACAGTCATATACACTGACATACACAGACACACATCATACATGCACACAGACACATTACAGATATTATTAATATGGCAGCCTCACTCACCTCCCCCGCTTGTCTCCATCCAGCTCCACCTGGGCATGTTGCTGTGCCGTGCTGATTGCTGGCCATGACTAAAAGACATAGCCGCACACTGATACCGCTGTATATACATCGCAGGGGAGGCTGGGGACATACAGCAATGGGGGGGGGACATACCGCTCCAGAGCGGACATACAGTTCTAGAGGGGGGCATTCAGATCTGAGAAGATATATAGCTCTGGGGGGTATACAGCACTGGAGTGGGGGAACAAACAACTCTGGGGGTATACAGCACTGGGTTGGAGAGAGATACAGCTCTGGGGGTATACAGCTCTTGGGTAGTATACTGCACTGAAGTGGGCAACATACTGCACTGGAGTTGGCGACATACTGCACTGGAGTGGGAGACAAATAGCTCTGGGAGGTATACAGCACTGGGGTGGGGGACAAACAGCTCTGAGGTATACAGCACTGGGATGGGGGGAACAGACAGTTCTGGGGTGCTATTCAGCACTGGGGTCAGGGAGCAGACAGTTCTGGGGGTATACAGGCCTGGGGTTTGGGGATAGACAGATCTGGGGGTATACAGCACTGGTGGGTTATAGACCGTTCTGGGTGTATTTAGCACTGCGTTGGGGGGGATATTATAGGCAGTTCTGCGGGGTATATCGCAAAGGGGGGTTATAGACAGTTCTGGGGGTATATAGCACTGCAGTGGGGGGGATATTATAGGTAGTTCTGCGGTGTATACATCACTGGGGGGGTTATAGACAGTTCTAGGGGTATAAAGCACTGCGGTGGGGGGATATTATAGGCAGTTCTGCGGGGTATACATCACTGGGGGGTTATAGACAGTTCTGGGGGTATATAGCACTGTTGTGGGGGATATTATAGGCAGTTCTGCGGGGTATACATCACTGGGGGGTTATAGACAGTTAGAGGGGTATATAGCACTGTTGTGGGGGGTATTATAGGCAGTTCTGCGGGGTATGCGGGGTATACATCACCGGGGGGTTATAGACCGTTCTGGGGGTATATAGCACTGTGGTGATGGGATATTATAGGCAGTTCTGCAGGGTATACAGCACTGGGAGGTTATAGACAGTTCTGGGGGTATATAGCACTGAGGTGGGGGGATATTATAGGTAGTTCTGCAGGGTGTTCAGCACTGTGGGTGACAGGACATACAGCTCGGTGGCTCATTTCTTCCTCTGTGCGTTGAGCCTAGAATGTTTGGGCTCCCTCCAGGTAATGGGCGTGACCAGCTTCATGACAAATTAAGTAATACCTGGACGGAGCCCATACATTCTATCATCTACCATCATCTGTGGGACGGCAGGACAGGGCAGTGCACGGTGCGTGCTAGCTCCGCCCACAGACAAACTTAACACCTGCACAGCGGTGAACGCTGCATTCAGGTGTGGATCTAAGAGTCCGCAGCTGTCGGCATGAGCGCTGCCTGCGGGCCCCGGAACTCGGCCGCAGCATACATCACCGTCCTTGCTGAAAGGTGCACTCGGGTCCCGACAGCGCCCCCCCCCTGACACTGCGCCCGGGTCACGTGCACCCCCAGCTCCCCCCTAGTTACGCCCCTGAGGAATCCATATTGGTAGTCTGTCTTTAACACTAGAAGTCCCATAGAGGGGTCATTTAACATTTCTACCTTTGGAACCCAGAGACGGGTCGAATGACCTGAAGGATTTTAGCTAACATCCTATAATTACTGTCTTTTGTTCTGTAATTAAGGCCATTACTGTCACACCACAGGAGGTTGTTGTTTTCCATTGAGTTTAGACATTTAAGGTACCGTCACATATATCGAGATCGCTAGCGAGATCGCAGCTGAGTCACGGTTTCCGTGACGCAGTAGCGATCCCGTTAGCGATCTTGTTATGTGTGACACCTACCAGCGATCAGGCCCCTGCTGTGAGATCGCTAGTCGTTGCAGAATGGTCCAGGCCATTTTCTTCAAAGGCGATGTCCTGCAGGGCAAGACACATCGCTGTGTTTGACACTGTGTGACAGGGTCACAGTGACTGCTGAGATCGTTATACAGGTCGCTACTGCGACCTGTATTGTTCCTGCATCGCTGGTAAGATCTGACTGTGTGACATCTCACCTGCGACCTCGCAGCGACTTACCTGCAATCTCTATCAGGTCGCATCGTTTTCGGGATCGCTGGTAAGTCGTTGTGTGTGACTGGGCCTCTAGTTTCTAGTTAGTTCTATTCAGTTTATTGTATTTGTCATTTGACCCTCTTTCGGGACTTCAGGGGGGAGCTCGAAATCTCTGGGACTTCTAGTGTTAAGGAACGCTTTAAGATTAATATCAGTAACAGTAATAGTTTAGTTCATATCAGCTTGTTTGTCTGTAATTTTCCCAAACACCTGGAGTCATAGCTGTTTTATCAATGTTTAGTGAGAAAGTGTATGTTTATAGTATGGTAAAACCTTTGGTAACAGGAGCCTTTGTCATGTCTCATTCGGTGACGTACAGTTAGGTCCAAAAATATTTGGACAGTGACACAAGTTTTGTTATTTTAGCTGTTTACAAAAACATGTTCAGAAATACAATTATATATATAATATGGGCTGAAAGTGCACACTCCCAGCTGCAATATGAGAGTTTTCACATCCAAATCGGAGAAAGGGTTTAGGAATCATAGCTCTGTAATGCATAGCCTCCTCTTTTTCAAGGGACCAAAAGTAATTGTAGAAGGGACTCTAAGGGCTGCAATTAACTCTGAAGGCGTCTCCCTCGTTAACCTGTAATCAATGAAGTAGTTAAAAGGTCTGGGGTTGATTACAGGTGTGTGGTTTTGCATTTGGAAGCTGTTGCTGTGACCAGACAACATGCGGTCTAAGGAACTCTCAATTGAGGTGAAGCAGAACATCCTGAGGCTGAAAAAAAAGAAAAAATCCATCAGAGAGATAGCAGACATGCTTGGAGCAGCAAAATCAACAGTCGGGTACATTCTGAGAAAAAAGGAATTGACTGGTGAGCTTGGGAACTCAAAAAGGCCTGGGCGTCCACAGATGACAACAGTGATGGATGATCGCCGCATACTTTCTTTGGTGAAGAAGAACCCGTTCACAACATCAACTGAAGTCCCGAACACTCTCAGTGAAGTAGGTGTATCTGTCTCTAAGTCAACAGTAAATAGAAGACTCCATGAAAGTAAATACAAAGGGTTCACATCTAGATGCAAACCATTCATCAATTCCAAAAATAGACAGGCCAGAGTTAAATTTGCTGAAAAACACCTCATGAAGCCAGCTCAGTTCTGGAAAAGTATTCTATGGACAGATGAGACAAAGATCAACCTGTACCAGAATGATGGGAAGAAAAAAGTTTGCAGAAGAAAGGGAACGGCACATGATCCAAGGCACACCACATCCTCTGTAAAACATGGGTTAGGCAACGTGATGGCATGGGCATGCATGGCTTTTAATAGCACTGGGTCACTTGTGTTCATTGATGACATAACAGCAGACAAGAGTAGCCGGATGAATTCTGAAGTGTATAGGGATATACTTTCAGCCCAGATTCAGCCAAATGCCGCAAAGTTGATCGGACGGCGCTTCATAGTACAGATGGACAATGACCCCAAGCATACAGCCAAAGCTACCCAGAAGTTCATGAGTGCAAAAAAGTGGAACATTCTGCAATGGCCAAGTCAATCACCAGATCTTAACCCAATTGAACATGCATTTCACTTGCTCAAATCCAGACTTAAGACGGAAAGACCCACAAACAAGCAAGACCTGAAGGCTGCGGCGGTAAAGGCCTGGCAAAGCATTAAGAAGGAGGAAATCCAGCGTTTGGTGATGTCCATGGGTTCCAGACTTAAGGCAGTGATTGCCTCCAAAGGATTCGCAACAAAATATTGAAAATAAAAATATTTTGTTTGGGTTTGGTTTATTTGTCCAATTACTTTTGACCTCCTAAAATGTGGAGTGTTTGTAAAGAAATGTGTACAATTCCTACAATTTCTATCAGATATTTTTGTTCAAACTTTCAAATTAAACGTTACAATCTGCACTTGAATTCTGTTGTAGAGGTTTCATTTCAAATCCAATGTGGTGGCATGCAGAGCCCAACTCGCGAAAATTGTGTCACTGTCCAAATATTTCTGGACCTAACTGTATTTGTCTGGTGTCGATTGACATCTAAAGAGTTGCCCACTCAGAAAAGGTATACTATATTGGACAAATAGAACATGTTAGAGTTTGTGCAACACTTGGTTACGCAAGCCTTTGTTTTCAAGTCAGATATAAACTGGTGAAGATTTCAGCAAAGTCAGAAGCCTGTTAACCTGTTGACTAAAAGGGGACACCTGTGATGCCACAGTATGGATCCCCGGAATTTCTCTGTCTTCACTGTTTTGTTTCTCACAGCTGATGTTCCCAGACAGGTGTGTGTTACTCCTGGTGAAGTGTTTTCTATGTAGTGTGCAAAGTACCGTATTTTTAGGACTATAAGACGCACCGGACCATAAGACGTACCCTGGTTTTAGAGGAGGAAAATAGGAAAATAAAATTTTAAGCAAAAAATGTGGTCATGACACATTGTTATGGGGTGAGGATCTGCTGCCTACACTGTTTTGGGGGTAATGTCCCCAAATTCTCTGCTAAGGTACCCAATCCTGGTAATGATCCTCCTGTCTTGTATATGTACCCCATTCTGGTATATGCTCTTATCCTGCTATATACTGGCATCCTGCTATATACCCCCATCCTGCTATATACTGCCAACCTGCTATATGCTCCCCATCCTGATATATACTGCCATCCTGGTATATGCCCTTATCCTGCTATATACCCCCATCCATCCTGCTATGTGGCCCCATCCTGCTAAATGGCCCCATTCTGCTATATGGCCCCATCCTACTATATGGCATGTATCCTGTATCACACAAAAAAATAAACGTTTATACTCACCTTTCCTTGCTCCATGCAGCATCGCTCCTCCCCCTGTCTGTGGTGGCAGCAGCACTGCTGACCTGTGTCTAGCCGTCACTGTTCACTGCAGCATCGCTCATTCTGCTGTCTGCCGGTCATCTGACCTGCGTGACTAGCGGCGCGCACAGCGATGACGTCATCGCTGTGCTCACCGCTCGCTACACAGATCAGTTGGCTGGCAGACAGGAGGAGATTGCGGTGCTGCAGGGGAACGGTGATGGGTGAGTGTACTGATTCACTGCCCCCGGCGCTGACCTGTGTGGAGCCGTTCCCCTGCAGCACCGTGATCTCCTCCTGTCTGCCAGCTGATGTGTGTGGAGAGAGCGCACAGGGATGACTTCATCTCTGTGCTCACCGCTCGCTACACAGATCAGCTGACCGGCAGACAGGAGGAGATCGCGGTGCTGCAGGGGAATGGTGACTGGTGAGTGTACGGTACCGTACTTATTCACTGCCCCCCGCGCTGATGATGATGCGCGGGGGGCAGTGAATGCAGCCACACATGATCACTCCAGGCTGTAGTTGCCAGGGGTGATCACGGCAGGCTGTTTAATATGCGCGCACCCCCCGCCCATCACACCGCCCACCTGTCAAATTGCTGGCTTCAGCGCTGAGAGATGATGGGCGGGATGATGAGCATGCATATGTAATGAGCGGGCCCACGTGGTCACGGCAGGCGCTGCCACATCCTGCTCGTGCTGCCGATGACCCACTCCACTGCAGCACCCTCATTCCCGGCTGCAGCCCTATATTCAGACCATATGACGCATCCCCTACTTTCCCTCAACATTTGGGGGGAAAAAAGTGCGTCTTATGGTACGAAAATTTTGGTAAGTACTTTACCTTTGTGATTTATATTATGCAAAAATGTATGCAATATCACACTATTGCCTATTTTCTGTATTCATTGAATCATTATAATAAGATTCATCACCTTCTTTAAAGCCGTATCCAATCCCTTTAAATACTTTGCAAAACAACACTCCATAGGCTTCCATTATAAAAAAGTCTTCTTTGTCACATAGAGCGCAGCATAACCTGGCTAGTCTGAAGAGTGGTCATATCAGTGAGAACCAGAGAAGAACGATACTGGACACGAGAGTGCTTCTTTAAATGTGACATGGCATTGACAATCTGTTCCAGCAAAATTACATTAAAAAATTTAAATAGCACTCCATCCCTTCTGAGCACTACTATGTGCCCAAACAGTAGATTCTGACCACATTTGTCTCAGCAGAAAATGGACTTTGCATTTTATTGTGTGACTTCTCATTACACTTGTGAAAATGAAAAACTTGTGACTAATGCAACAAACAAGATTTAATTTTCTAAACCCAATATTTTAACATTCTGTGAAGCATCTGTAGGCTCATGATGGTCAACATACCTGTTTATTATTTACTCGAAGGTTTTAGTTTCTAAGATAAGATCACTTGTTTGGGGTTTCTTCAATTTTGCCACCTGAGAGTCTCTGCAAATGTAACATGGCTTCCACACAGCTAAACTTATGCTTAAAAATTGTTCCTTTCCTCCTGACTAGAGTTGAGCGCGGTTCGCGCTTCGAGGTTCTCCAGTTCGCGGCTCAAGTGATTTTGGGGGCTGTTCTAGATCGAACTAGAACTCAAACTTTTTGCTAATGCTCGATAGCTCTAGATACGTTCGAGAACGGTTCTAGCAGCAAAAAGCAGGGCTTTTTACAGCTACAGTGTGCAGGAGCCATCGCTGGTAGCCTGCCAGAAGCTGGTAACCAAGATAAACATCGAGTATCCAAGCAAAGCGCTTTGGTTAGTAACCCGATGTTTATCCTAGCTACGTGCAGGAAGCCCACACTTCCCCGCTCAGCTCACTCCGCCCCCTCCTACACGCGGCATGTACACACACACACACACACACACACACTCACACTTACACTCACCTGTCCCCAGCCAAGCAGTCCACGACACTGACGTCCTCAGCGCCACCCACTTTGCACTCCGCCGCCAGCACACATGGCTCCGCCCACTTGCACTCTGCACACATTACCCTGCTAGGCTCCGCCCACCTGCACTCTGCACACATGGTCCCGCTCGGCTTACCTGCGGTGATGAAGTCCCGACCTCAGCGCTGTCACTGTCCTCCATGGCCGCTTGTCACATCACCTTCTCTCGCTTCCGACCCGAAACTGACTAGCGGTGACGTCACGGGCCTCTCGCGATACTTGGTTGTGAAGGCGGCGGTCATTGAACTCAGTGACAGGTGCTGTCAGTAGTGCAGGAGATCATCGCAGGTAATGTACCTCGCTGACAGCAGCACTTGTCATCCCCTGCAGTGACCTGGGCTGACCCATTGATGTTAGCTCAGGTCACTGCACTGCTCTCCCAGCCAATGGGGAACATCCTGCTCTTCATTGACTGGGACAGTGTGGATCGTCATGGCAACCCCTTGGATTACACCAGACCTGGATTTGTTTTTCTTTCTAATAAATTGGTTGAAGAGGGAATGTATTGGGGAGTGTTTTTTCAAATAAAAATGTGTTTGTCGTCTATTTTTTTTTATTACTGACTGGGTTGGTGATGTCGGGTATCTGATAGACGCCTGACCTCACCAACCCCAGGGCTTGATGCCAGGTGACATTACACATCTGGTATTAACCCCATATATTACCCCGTTTACCACCGCACCAGGGCGCGGGATGAGCTGGGGCGAAGCACCAGGATTGGCACATCTAATGGATGCGCCATTTCTGGGGCAGCTGCGGCCTGCTATTTTTAGGCTGGGGAGAGTCCAATAACCATGGATCTCCCTAGTCTGAGAATATCAGACCCCAGCTGTCTGCTGTATCTTGGCTGGTGATCCAATTTTGGGGGGACCCCTACGTGTTTTTTTTTTTTAATTATTTATTTAATTTAAAATAACAGCGTGGGGTGCCCTCAGTTTTGGATTACCAGCCAAGGTGAGGTTGCCAGCTGTGGTCTGCAGGCTGCAGCCGTCTGCTTTACCCTAGCTGGCTACAAAAATAGGGGGAACCCTACGTCATTTTTTTTTTCATTTTTTTGGCTAAATACAGTTAGGTCCAGAAATATTTGGACAGTGACACAATTTTCGCGAGTTGGGCTCTGCATACCACCACATTGGATTTGAAATGAAACCTCTACAACAGAATTCAAGCGCAGATTGTAACGTTTAATTTGAAGGTTTGAACAAAAATATCTGATAGAAATTGTAGGAATTGTACACATTTCTTTACAAACACTCCACATTTTAGGAGGTCAAAAGTAATTGGACAAATAAACCAAACCCAAACAAAATATTTTTATTTTCAATATTTTGTTGCGAATCCTTTGGAGGCAATCACTGCATTAAGTCTGGAACCCATGGACATCACCAAACGCTGGGTTTCCTCCTTCTTAATGCTTTGCCAGGCCTTTACAGCCGCAGCCTTCAGGTCTTGCTTGTTTGTGGGTCTTTCCGTCTTAAGTCTGGATTTGAGCAAGTGAAATGCATGCAGAACTGAGCTGGCTTCATGAGGTGTTTTTCAGCAAATTTAACTCTGGCCTGTCTATTTTTGGAATTGATGAATGGTTTGCATCTAGATGTGAACTCTTTGTATTTACTTTCATGGAGTCTTCTCTTTACTGTTGACTTAGAGACAGATACACCTACTTCACTGAGAGTGTTCTGGACTTCAGTTGATGTTGTGAACGGGTTCTTCTTCACCAAAGAAAGTATGCGGCGATCATCCACCACTGTTGTCATCCGTGGACGCCCAGGCATTTTTGAGTTCCCAAGCTCACCAGTCAATTCCTTTTTTCTCAGAATGTACCCGACTGTTGATTTTGCTACTCCAAGCATGTCTGCTATCTCTCTGATGGATTTTTCTTTTTTTAAGCCTCAGGATGTTCTGCTTCACCTCAATTGAGAGTTCCTTAGACCGCATGTTGTCTGGTCACAGCAACAGCTTCCAAATGCAAAACCACACACCTGTAATCAACCCCAGACCTTTTACCTACTTCATTGATTATTGATTAACGAAGGAGACGCCTTCAGAGTTAATTGCAGCCCTTAGAGTCCCTTGTCCAATTACTTTTGGTCCCTTGAAAAAGAGGAGGCTATGCATTACAGAGCTATGATTCCTAAACCCTTTCTCCGATTTGGATGTGAAAACTCTCATATTGCAGCTGGGAGTGTGCACTTTCAGCCCATATTATATATATAATTGTATTTCTGAACATGTTTTTGTAAACAGCTAAAATAACAAAACTTGTGTCACTGTCCAAATATTTCTGGACCTAACTGTACAAAGCTAAGCACCCCTTAGTGCCACATGAAAGGCACCAAAGGGTGCAAAATTACAAAATGCAGGAGAGTGGGACGTTATGTGTCTTTCTGCCATTATAATGACAGAAAAGACTGATATGAAGTGTACAAGCACAGGAAAATCACCAGAGCGCTCTACGCTGTGAAAAGCAGTAGAAAATGGCACTGGAGTGAACATGTGACCGCCTCATGTAGGATGAAGCTATGGATCCTGGGTAAATTTATGTATTTACCCTCCTTCAGTTTTTTTGCAGTACACAAAAAAAACGGAAGGCACACGGATGACAAACAGATGACTTACGGACCGTCTACGGAACGGAAACGGATGCCACACGGATGCACCCGTGAAAAAAAACTGACTGTTTTTTGCAGACTGCAAAAATGGATCGGTCGTGTTAATGTAGCCTTATTCTGATCTGCCGTTTATAAACAGCAGGCAGAAATAAGTGAATAACGCCCCCCAGCGTCAGAAAATCTCCGGGGTTTCAGGGCTAGCTGAGACCCTGGATATCATGATTCAGGACGGTTTTTCCGGTCCCCGCTCACGTGATCACAGGTATACACCGTATACCAATGATCACGTTACAGTAAATGACAGCGCCGGTAAAAAATTATTTATCTCCCATCTGGCATGAACAAACATGATAAATCTCCTCCCCGGTCCCCTCCGGTCCCCCGGTGTCGCCAAAGTGCCCCCCCTGATGCCCTCCCAGAAATTCAAGATGGCCGCGCGCACAGCAGCGGGCCGGCCGCATTCACCCTACTCCTCTGATTTCTGTCGCATGTGCCATGACACATGCGACAGAAAACTCCTCCCCAGGCCCTGCCAGGTCACCCCCTATAACCCCACCGGTGTTCCCCGGTGTCCCACGGTACCTGTGCAGCGTTAATCCCCCCACGGCCCTCTCCTTCACAATAGACGCTGCCGCATGCACAGAGCAGCTGTCAGCTCAGCTTCCTGTGTTCAGACACTATGAGTGGTGGTTATGCATCTGTAAGCTAAATAGGCGGCATGGTGGCTCAGTGGTTAGCACTGCAGTCTTGTAGTGCTGAGGTCCTGGGTTCAATTCTCACCAAGGACACCATCTGGAAGGAGTTTGTATGTTCTCCCCGTGTTTGTGTGGGTTTCCTCCGGGTACTCCGGTTTCCTCCCACACTCCAAAGACATACAGCGCTATGGAATTAATAACGCTATATAAATGAATAAATTATTATTATTACTGCAATGCCCTGCTCATGAGGTAAAGAACATAATTGATCAGGAGAGCTATATACTACATTTCCAAATGGAGGGATTTGCTTTTATAGTTTCCCTGCTGAATGACTACCAAACATGAGAGTCCGTTATATGCCACAAGAAAACACATCTAAATAGCGAGCTCTGTTGTTAAGTATTCATTCAGCTGGATAACTGGACTTAAAGGGGTATTCCATCTCCAAGATCATATCCCCAATATATAGTAGGTGGAATAGCAATAATATCAGCAAATACCAATATTTGGAAATGTAGAATAGTTCTCCTGATTAGGCATGCCCTTACCTCATGAGCAGGGCATTGCAGCTTTGGTAGCAACCATTACGACATGGACTCTGCTGCTGTGGACCCGGGGAGAGTGAGTGCAGATTCATTGCACCCCACTCCTCACGTGAAGGTTCTGCACTCCTAGAAAATGGGGGATACGTTCCCTGAGTGTCTCCCCCCATATTCTAGACGGTCCAGAGTCGTCGTGGGACCCCTTTATTTTTTTTCTTACAATAAATTGGTGAAAGAGGAAATGTTTTGGGGACTGTTTTTTCAAATAAATTTCTTTTGTCGATTTTTTTTTGTTAGTACTGACAGTTTATGATGTTGGGTATCTAATAGACGCCATGAAATCACAAACTGCTGGGCTTGATCTCAGGTGACCTTACAGCTAGTATCAACCCGATTTATTACCCCGTTTGCCACTGCACCAGGGCACGGGATGAGCTGGGGTGAAGCTAGTGGATGCGCCACGTCTAGGGTGCCTGCGGCCTGCTATTTTTAGGCTGTGAAGGCCCAATAACTATGGACCTTCCCACCCTGAGAATACCAGACCACAGCTGTCCGCTTTACCTTGGCTGGTGATCCAATTTGGGGGGACCCTACTTTGTTTGTGTAATTATTAATATTTATAAAATAATTATAAAAAAAGAGCCTGGGGGGACCTCCACATTGGATCCCCAACCACGGTAAAGCTGCCAGCTGTGGTTTTCAGGCTACAGCCGTCTGCTTTACCCTAACTGGCTATCAAAAATGGGGGGACCCAACGTCATATTTTTTTAACTATTTTTTAAATAGAAAAAATTAATGGGCTTCCCTGTATTTTGATTGCCAACCAAGGT
The DNA here is from genome assembly GCF_048569485.1 of Anomaloglossus baeobatrachus. Classification (NCBI taxonomy): domain Eukaryota; kingdom Metazoa; phylum Chordata; class Amphibia; order Anura; family Aromobatidae; genus Anomaloglossus; species Anomaloglossus baeobatrachus. The sequence goes on from NC_134354.1 coordinate 187,041,981, forward strand.
AATGGCAGGCAGATGGGGGTGGCAACCCATATCTGTCTGCTTTATCTGCACTGAGAATCAAAAATACCGTGGAGCGCTACGTCATTTTTTTTAAAGATTTATTTTTACAGCACTGTGATGTCCAGCAATCAAAATACAAGGAAGCCCATTTTGTTTTTAGTTATTTAAATAAATAATTAAAAAAAATATATATGGGCTCCCGCTGCATTTTTTGTATTGCTAGCTAAGGGTAATCCAAGCAGCTACTGGCTGCTAACCCCCACTGCTTGGTGTTACCTTCACTGGCAATGGAAAATCCAGGGAAGCATTTTTTATTTTTTTTGCCAAAAAACTACAAAAAAAGGACGTGGGCTTCGCCATATTTTTGTATGCTAGCCAGGTATAGCAGGCAGGTGCTGGAAGAGTTGGATACAGCGCCAGAAGATGGCGCTTCTATGAAAGTGCCATTTTCTGAGGCGGCTGCAGACTGCAATTCGCAGCAGTGGGGCCCAGAAAGCTCAGGCCAACCTGTGCTGCGGATTTCAATCCCCAGCTGCCTAGTTGTATCTGGCTGGACACAAAAATGGGGCGAAACCTACGTCATTTGTTTTCTAATTATTTCATAAAATTCATGAAATAATAAAAAAAGGGCTTCCCTTTATTTTTGGTTCCCAGCCGGGTACAAATAGGCAACTGGGGGTTGGGGGCAGCCGTACCTGCCTGCTGTACCTGGCTAGCATACAAAAATATGGCGAAGCCCACATAATTTTTTCAGGGGGCAAAAAATTTCTGCATACAGTCCTGGATGGAGTATGCTGAGCCTTGTAGTTCTGCAGCTGCTGTCTGTCTGTATGGAGAAGAACAGACAGCAGCTGCAGAACTACAAGGCTCAGCATACTCCATCCAGGACTGTATGCAGAAGTGTTTTGCCCACCAAAAAAATGACGTGGGCTTCGCCATATTTTTGTATGCTAGCCAGGTACAGCAGGCAGCCACGGGCTGCCTCCAACCCCCAGTTGCCTATTTGTACCCGGCTGGGAACCAAAAATATAGGGAAGCCCAGTTTTTTTTAATTATTTCACTTATTTCATGAAATAATTAGAAAACAAATGACGTGGGCTTCGCCCCATTTTTGTGTCCAGCCGGGTACAACTAGGCAGCTGGGGATTGGAATCCGCAGCACAGGTTAGCCCGAGGTTTCTGGTCCCCTCTGCTGCGAATTGCAGTCCGCAGCCGCCCCAGAAAATGACGCTTTCATAGAAGCGCAATCATCTGGCGCTGTATCCAACTCTTCCAACAGCCCTGAAGCTGGGTGGCTTGTTGGGTAATAATGAGTTAATACTAGCTTTGTTTTACTAGCTCACAAATTTTGCCTATTGTAACATACTTCCACCACCACTGTGGTAAAGCTTCTATTACAAATTTAAACACACAAAAATCTGTTGTAGATATACAGATTTTAAAGAAAGCTCAAGGAAGTCAGAAGTAAAAATACTTTTTCTTTATTGAAATATCTTCTCTATTAAAAAACATAGATACAAAACTCCACTGTATAATACCCATGGACTGGTCAAAACAGGTCAAAAATTAAATAATGATCCCGCATTAACATATGGATTCAAGGATTCATGATGCCCTATAATTGAATTAAACATATATAAGGCTCTAATGAAAATTCAAACTTCCTTTTTTCCAAATGCAGGGTTACTTAGTAAACAATAGACATAGCTACATCTCATGTGGTAAGTGATAATTACGTGCAAAATACCATATAACAATTCCCTATGCCACTATGGGATTCTCAATCTATTTAATGCATTCCCAATTTTGTGGATATGCAGACGGAATGTAATACTATTAGGGTTGCACCATAATGCGCCACCCACCCCTGGGTCGCAGGACGTGGAATCCAGGTCTCCTAATAGGTAACGGACATTAGTGGTCTCTGTGGTGGTTCAGTGGGGTCACTACTCTCATTGAAAGCTGGGTGGCGCATTATGGTGCAACCCTAATAGTATTACATTCCGTCTGCATATCCACAAAATTGGGAATGCATTAAATAGATTGAGAATCCCATAGTGGCATAGGGAATTGTTATATGGTATTTTGCACGTAATTATCACTTACCACATGAGATGTAGCTATGTCTATTGTTTACTAAGTAACCCTGCATTCGGAAAAAAGGAAGTTTGAATTTTCATTAGAGCCTTATATATGTTTAATTCAATTATAGGGCATCATGAATCCTTGAATCCATATGTTAATGCGGGATCATTATTTAATTTTTGACCTGTTTTGACCAGTCCATGGGTATTATACAGTGGAGTTTTGTATCTATGTTTTTTAATAGAGAAAATATTTCAATAAAGAAAAAGTATTTTTACTTCTGACTTCCTTGAGCTTTCTTTGTTTTACTAGCTAGTATTAAGCCAGAGATTCTTAATGTCAGGCACGTTTGACCCGGCCATTAAGAATCTCCAATAAAGGGTTAAAAAAAGACACCACACAGAGAAAAAATACTTTAATAGAAATAAATACACAGACACATTAGAGACTCCATCTTTATTACCCCCTGTCAGCCCTCCACGATCCATGGTCTTCTGTCTTTCTCATTCAACAAATGCAGCTCTGCTCCATCACTGCTGCATGGGGGAAGACGCTGCTTCCCGTGCAGCCTTCACTCTGTGAAGGCTGCACGGGAAGCAGCGTGCAGCCTTCACTCCGTGAGTGATCAGTGCTGCTGGCTGTCAGCGGTAACAGCGGTAACGCTGACAGACGCGTTACCATAGCAACGGTGCTCCCGGAGCCGCGGTTAGCGGTGACGTCACCGCTAACTGCGTTGCTATGGCAACGGTGATCTCCGTTAATGACCGGCTGTGTCAGCCGGTCCCTAACGGAATGGGGAGTCGACCATGTGCTAGAGCATGTCGCCGGTACACGGCGATACACAAATGTGCACCGTGTACCGGAGAGTGCAATGACAGGTCCTACATGACGCGTCATAGTCATGTGACCAGTCTGTAGCTAATGAGATAATAGCCACGTGACTAGTCACATGGCTATTTTGACGTCACGATAGGTCCTGCATCACTGCTGGCAGTGCTGGTCACCGGGAGGATTCAGCGCTCATCGGATGGAATAGCGGCAGGAGACAGAGTGCAGGAGGGATCGCAGGGACTGGTAAGTGTTATGGCAATGTTTATTAACTGTATGTGTACATTTATAATGCGTTTTTATGTGTTTGTGATTGCCTCCCATCATATCCTATTGGTTCGAGTTCGGTTCGTCGAACGTTCGCCGAACTGAACTCGAACGAGACCTCCGTTCGACGAACCGAACTCGAGCCGAACCACTGCCGGTTCGCTCATCTCTACTCCTGACCCCTGTCATGCATCCAAACAGTAGTATGCAACCACATATTGGATATAAGTGCACTCTGGAGAACTTGGACAACAAATTGTGTTGTCCATTTCCTCCTGTTACTTTTGTCAATTTGAAACAATGTGGGGCTAAAGCCACATTTTAGTAAAACAAAAAATAATATTTTTTTCTTTTATTTCTTACACTTTGCTTTAATTTCTGGTAAGCAGATGAACATTTAACAAACTTTCTAAATGTGGTTTTGATTATGATAAGGCTGCATACTTTAAAATTAGGTCTTGTTTGTGGTATTTCTGACAGATTAGACTCCGAAAGTCTTTACAAAGTGAATTGAAGTGGTCCCTAAAATTATAGGATTTGTACATTTCAGTGAAAAATGAATAATTGCTCCTAAACTGATAACCCCTTCACGACCGGCCGATTTTTCGCTTCCGTTTTTTTTTTTCGCCATTCTTCTGAGAGACGTAACTTTTTTATTTATCAGTCAATAGGTTAATGTGAAGGCTCATTTTTTGCAGAACGAGCTGTAATTTTAAATGAAAGCATACGTTTTACCATATAGTGTAATGGAAAACGGCAAAAACATTCCAAATGCAGAAAAATTGCAAAAAAGTGCGATAGCGCTATAGTTTTTGAGATATTTTATTCATTGTGTTCACTATATGGTAAAACTGATGTGTGGGTGTGATGCCTCAGGTCAGTGCAAGTTCTTAGACACCAAACATGTATAGGGTTAAAAAAAAATCGGATGTTTGTCAGAAAAGTGGCGCACATTTTCGCCATATTCCGTGACCCGTAGCGTTCTCAATTTTCGGGATCAATGGCTCAGTGAGTATTTTTTGCGTCTTGAGCTGACGTTTTTAACTGTACCATGTTTGCGCAGATGCCAAGTTTTGATCGCCTGTTATTGCATTTTGCGCAAATGTTGTGGCGACAAAAAAACGTCATTTTGGCGTTTGGAATTTTTTTGCCGCTACGCCGTTTACTGATCAGATGAATTAATTTTATATTTTGATAGATCGGGCGTTTCTGAACGCGGCAATACTAAATGTGTGTATATTTTTTATTTTTTTAACTCTTTAATTTTCAATGGGGCGAAAGGGGGGTGATTTAAACTTTTAGGTTTTTTTTTAAATTTTTTAAAACTTTTTTTTTACTTTTTTTTTTTTATTTCACTAGTTCCCCTGGGGGGCTATAGCGATCAGCAATCCGATCGCTCTTCCCTATCTGCTGATCACAGCTATAAAGCTGGAAACAGCAGATACGCTCACTTTCGGCTTCACTGGGCTCCGGGCCGAGTGAAACTGAAAGTAGTTCATGTCTAGTACTGGAGTCATCACATGACCCTGTGCTACCATGACAACCATTGAAAGTCACGTGATCACGTCACGTGACTTCCGGTATCAAGCGGTAAGTAAAAGTTTACCGCGACCACGATTATAATGGCACTGTCACATATTGACAGCGCCATTAAAGGGGTTAAAGGGCACGAGCAGATAACGATTCTGCTCGTGCCTAGCAGGCACACACCTCAGCTGTAAAAATCAGCTGAGATGTGTGCTGATTGCGGCATACTACCAGCGGCAGACCACGGGTAGTAACATTATGACCGCTAGGACGTAATATTACTGCCCGCGGTCGTTAAGGGGTTAAGCATTTTAATGTCCTAACTAGAGATGAGCCACCCCTCTAGTGTTCGAGTTCGGTTCGGTTCGTCGAACGGCGGGTGTGTTCGTCGGATGTTCGACGAACACCTTCGAACCCCATTGAAAACAATGGCAGGCAAACACAAACACATACAAACGCCTAGAAAACACCTTCTAAGGTGTTCAAAAGGTGACAAACAACTCAGAAGACACCACAAACACATGGAAAAGTGACAAGTACGTAAACTCATGCTGAAACAAAAGAGGTGGACGAGTAAAAGGAGGAGAAGACACAGGTATAGGCATGTCATGCCCTTCTAAAATCATGTAAAACACAGCAAGTGGACTCCAACAAGAGTCTCCATTTTTTCAAAAAATTGGGCCACAGACACCACTTAAGTGGCATCAATTCTCCCACAATTGGAAACTTAACATGTTGATTTGCATGAAGAACAATCAAAAATACACAAGCCTTTACTTTCCCCAGGATGACACAGGGGTAGAAAAGTCCTTGCGGATCCATGACTTGTTCATCTTAATGAACGTTAGTCTGTCCACATTGTCACTGGACAGACGCGTGCGCTTATCTGTCAGCACACACCCAGCAGCACTGAAGACACATTCCGAGAGAACGCTGGCTGCAGGACACAACAAGATCTCCAAGGCATAAGTGGCAGGCTCAGGCCATTTTTCCAGATTGGAAGCCCAAAATGAGCAAGGCTCCAGTTGCAGAGTCATGGCATCGATATTCACTTGGAGATACTCCTGTATCATCATCTCGCGTTGACCATGTGTCAGACTTCTTGTGTCTTGTGGCCTTGCAAAAGATGGTCTAAAAAATTCATGAAACGATTTCATAAAATTGCTGTTAACACCAGATACGGTGTTGCTGGTATGGTTTGAGTGATGACTCGACAATCCCATGGTTGGCAAGTTACAACTGTGAGATTCCCTCTGTGCACCACTGGTGTTTAGTGGAAAAGCCGAGGTAAGATTGCATAGCAGCTTCTGCTGCGTCCCTTTCTATGGCAGGAATTATTTTGCCAAATTTTGACTTGTACCGGGGATCTAAGAGTGTGGCAACCCAGTAGTCAGCATTACTTCTAATTCTGACAATCCGAGGGTCATGTAATAGGTAGTGCAGCAAGAAGGCGCTCATGTGTCTTGCGCATCCAGGAGGACCAAGTCCTAGCTGTGTTGGTGGCGGCGAGGTGAGGCGAGGTGGCATGCTTCCTTCCTCTGCCCTCTCCCCCCAACCTCGCACAACAGAAATGTGAGCAAGGTCTCCCTCATCTGCTAAGTCTTACATGCCCATCGCCAGTTCGTCTTCCATTTCTTCCTGGGCTCCTGCACCTTCCTCATCTGGCTGCTACCATGCGCCCTTGTTAATCCCTTTCCCCCACCGTCCCATGCCTGTCGCCTTGGTGCTGCTGACCATCTCGACCTTGTAGATCTTGGTAGCCCTTCTGCATATGAATCCTCCTGTACTTCCTCCCCTTCCTCTTGTCCCACCACCTGACTCCGAATACTGTTTAGAGTGTGCTCCAGCATTTAAATGACTGGAATTGTCATGCTAAATATCTTTGTTGCCATGTAAAAACTGTGCAGAATGGTGCATACGTCCTTGATCTGAGACCACTCCAGCAGCATGATCTTCCCCACCTCTGTATCACGTTGGCCCAGGCTATACGTCATAACGTATTGCACCAGGGCTCGGCGGTGCTGCCACAGTCGCTGCAACATGTGAAGAGTAGAGTTGAGCGCGGTTCGCGGTTCTCCAGTTCGCGGCTCGAGTGATTTTGGGGGCTGTTCTAGATCGTACTAGAACTCGAGCTTTTTGCTAAAGCTCGATAGTTCTAGATACGTTCGAGAACGGTTCTAGCAGCAAAAAGACAAGCTAATTACTAGCTGGCTTTCCGCTGTAATAGTGTAAATCACTCTGTGACTCACACTATTATGAAATTTCAGTGTATAGTGTGCGGGAACAGCGCATTCAGATCACTGCTGTTTGGATAATAGCGATCACCATTTTATTTTTTTTTCCTTGTCTTCCTTCCCTAAGCGCGCGCGTGTAGTGGGGCGGGCCAGCATGTCAGCCAATCCCAGACACACACAGCTAAGTGGACTTTTAGCCAGAGAAGCAACGGCATGTGTGATAGGATGTCCATGTCACATGTACCTGCATTATAAAAACGGACATTTTCCTCCAGCACGCCATTATCTGCCTTCTGCGTCTTGGTGTCAGTCACCGCTGGCGTAGCTCCTGTCTCTGATACTGCTGTGTACGCTCTATACACACCGCTATACAGAATAGGGATAGAAGTTTCTTTCAGCCCTTGTAAGGGCTAATACCGGCAGGGTCAGAGCCATAGGTGACAGTCAGGTCCGTAAAAACAGATTTTAACAGCTACACAACAGCTACACAAGATGACAGCGTCTGTGTAGCTAAGGTCAGGGATTTCCTCGCTGCATTTCCCCATTAGGAGGGATAGAAAGGGAGGCTTACTTTCCTCTACCCAGACCCACTAGCCTGCCACTGTACCCTCCTGCCCTTTGCACACTCAAACTCATTGTTACTAAGCCATTATACTAGCAAACACTGAGGAAACTTAGTGGCATCCTAAAAGTGGCTGTTGGACTTCATTATTGTCCCACTAGTGCAAAGATATTTGCAGCACGTCTGCCTGCATTGCACACTCAAACGCATTGTTACTAAGCCAATATACTAGCAAACACTGAGGAAACTTAGTGGCATCCTAAAAGTGGCTGTTGGACTTCATTATTGTCCCACTGGTGCAAAGCTATTTCTGGCACCTCTGCATGACACCCTCCTGCTCTGTTTTTAATAAGCTATACTAATAGCAAAAAATGCTGCCATTTAGTGGCATACAAGAAGTGGCTGTTGTACTCCATTAGTGTCCCACTGGTGCCAAGCTATTTCTAGCACCTCTGCATGACACCCTCCTGCTCTGTTTTTAACCCCTTAACGACCGCGGGCCGTAAAATTACGTCCTAAATGACATAATCTTACTGCCCGCGGTCCTCCGGCGGCAGCATGCCGCGATCGGCACACATCTCAGCTGATTTTCACAGCTGAGATGTGTGCCTGCTAGGCACGAGCAGAATCGTTATCTGCTCGTGCCGATTAACCCCTTATAATGGCGCTGTCAATACATGACAGCGCCATTATAAGCGCAATCGCGGTAAAGTTTTACTTACCGCCGAAACCGGAAGTCACGTGACGCGATCACGTGACTCCCGATAGTTGTCATGGTAGTACAGGGTCATGTGATGACTCCTGTACTACACATGAATTGGTTTCACTTTCGCTGTGCCCGGGGCACAGCAAAAGAGAAAGACAGCGTATCTGCTGTTTACAGCCTTCCAGCTGTGATCAGCAGATACTGCAGAGCGATCGGAATGCTGATCGCAATAGCCCCCTAGGGGGACTAGTAAAAAAAAAAAAAAAAGTAAAAAAATAAGTTTTAAAAAATTAAAAAAAAACAAAAAAACCTAAAAGTTCAAATCACCCCCCATTCGCCCCATTAAAAATTAAAGGGTTAAAAAAATAAAAAATATACACACATTTGGTATCGCCGCGTTCAGAAACGCCCGATCTATCAAAATATAAAATCAATTAATCTGATCAGTAAACGGCGTAGCGGCAAAAAAATTCCAAACGCCAAAACGACGTTTTTTTGTCGCCACAACTTTTGCGCAAAATGCAATAAGAGGCGATCAAAACGTAGCATCTGCGCAAAAATGGTACCGTTAAAAACGTCAGCTCGAGACGCAAAAAATAAGCCGTCATTGAGCCTAAGATCCCGAAAAATGAGAACGCTACGGGTCACGGAATATGGCGTAAAACGTGCGCCACTTTTTTCGGACAAACTTCCGATTTTTTTTTAACCCCTTATATAAAAGTAAACCTATACATGTTTGGTGTCTACGAACTCGCACTGACCTGAGGCATCACACCCACACATCAGTTTTACCATATAGTGAACACAGTGAATAAAATATCTCAAAAACCATAGTGCTATCGCACTTTTTTTGCAATTTTTCAGCATTTGGAATTTTTTTGCCATTTTCTAGTACACAATATGGTAAAACTGATGGTTTCATTTAAAAGTACAGCTCGTTCCGCAAAAAATGAGCCCTCACATGACCATATTGACTGAAAAATAAAAAAGTTACGTCTCTCAGAAAAAGAATGGCGAAAAAAAAAAACGGAAAGCGAAAAATCGGCCGGTCGTGAAAGGGTTAATAAGCTATAATAATAGCAAAAAATGCTGCCATTTAGTGTCATACAAGAAGTGGCTGTTGTACTCCATTAGTGTCCCACTGGTGCCAAGCTATTTCTAGCACCTCTGCATGACACCCTCCTGCTCTGTTTTTAATAAGCTATAATAATAGCAAAAAATGCTGCCATTTAGTGGCATACAAGAAGTGGCTGTTGGACTTCCATTAGTGTCCCACTATTGCAAATCTATTTCCAGCACCTCTGTATTGCACACTCAGACTCATTGTTACTAAGCCATTATACTAGCAAACACTGAGGAAACTTAGTGGCATCCTAAAAGTGGCTGTTGGACTTCCATTAGTGTCCCACTGGTGCAATTCTATTTGCAGCACCTGTGCATGACACCCTCATGCACATTTTGCTACGCTAATTTTATAGCAAACTCAGGGAATTCCTTGCTGCATTTGATCATTCGGAGGGATAGAAAGTGAGGCTTTCTTTACTGTACTGGTACCCACAGAACACGGCCACTGTACCCACCTGTCCACTTTTGCCACGCTATTTAATTTGCCCAAAGAGCTGACTCTTTTTCTGCCTTCCTAAAATTGTTTGTAATACTAAGTTAGTGTTCCTTTGCTGCCAAGCAAGGTACAACACATGTGCATTCTACACTCCTTTCCATTTCTGGAATCCAATTATTAAATGCAGGTAGTCCAGCCAATCTGTGACGAAGGTGCAGGTGTGGATATAATGTAGCCTGCATCCAATGTTGGTTTTCTCGATGTCTGACAGCTCAACAATACCATCTGTTTCCACTTCAAAAACAAGTGATGACCTGCCAATCACACTCCCTGTTGCGTGTAAAGGGGTGGAAGTTTAGTGCGAAAAACCATGTGAGACTGCTGTCCCCACAGTCACAGAGGATGAAGAGCACTTGATGCACTTGATGGGGCAGGCGGTGGTTGCACAGGCACGCTAGGCCGCATTGTAGCACAGTGAAATTCACATTGCGACTTATGCTTCATTTTAAGTCGTGTACAGGTTTGGCTCCCCAGTATACAGCAAAACCAGGCAACAGGAAAAGGACTCTAGTCAGTTGGGTTGATAAATGATTGTTTAACTTTACCAAAACAAACAATAAGAACCATGCATACAATTTAAATAATTGAACAATCTATTCTGTTGCCTACTACCTGCTAATCCCTCTGCGTAGCAGTAATTGTGTGTTTGTGCGTGTGTGTGTGTGTGTGTGTGTGTGTGTGCGAACACGACTTACCAGTGGCGCATCACAAGAGCTTCCCAGTTATCTACCTAAACATAGACAAAACACATTACCCCCCCTGAATACCCTTGTTAGCTGAAGCCTCACAGATAAGGCAGATGATAACAGTGTGAATGCAAACCACACAGCTCTGCAACACAGTCATGGAAATCTTGAAAATCAACAGTCAATGCAAACATGTGTCGCTGTCCCTCTATGATTTAAACTGTACGTGACAATTTGACAGTGCAGAGGCAGCAAGTCTTATTGTCTATAAATAGTCGGCCTACCCAGAACAGATATGTGTTTTGCTAATAAAACAAAGTGTTGCGTGCCCGCATTATTGTCTGGGCACAGCCTACCGTACCCGGGTACTGTGATGTCCAGTTGCCATAAATACAGACTTTACGCTCCTCTCACGGTAAGCAGTATAGACAGCACCGTAAGAATGTTGGTCTGTGGCACAGGATGCTGCTCACTGGCGTTACGGTACTCCTCACCAAACTCCAAAAGGACTCCCCTCACAATTGAATGAAGTTTTTCCGCGGTGGCTCCTTGCTGTAACACACACCTTTAGCTTTTACTTCTGTTCATAGACAGCATCTCCAAGTCCACACCCGAAGAGCAATTTCTCCTCCACGTCTAAGTGTGGAGACGCAGCTAGTGCGCATGCGTGTGCCGATTTACCCCAGCCGCAGCCTAACTACAGTCAGTAATCACACAGCAGTTTCTGCTATTACATGTATTCCCCTTGCATAGTCACTGGTGTGCATACCTTATCTCCATATACTGAGCATAATGTAGACCCTCATTCCCAAACTGTAACTCCTCTTGGTGGAGACAATGAGGAACATGCTGATGACGATGAGACTTAGATACCTGATTGGAATGACAACTTAAGTATTCGGTCAGGGCAGAAGAGGTTGGCTCTGAGGACGAGGGGAGTGCAAACACACAGGGTGATGATGAGGCTGTAGATCCCACTTACTGTCAACCCACAGTCAGGCAGTCAATGAGGTCAGCAGAGGAGGTGGAGGAGGATGCTACTGACGACGAGGTTAGGTTGCGCCTTCCTGGATAGAGACGGAGTACTGGAAGCACGTCAACAACTGCATCCTCAGCCACAACTCTGCCTCTGAGCAGAAGTCGGGGTGGCTCTGCAGGTCGCATGGGCTCTAAGCCTTGCCTAGCCTGGTCCTTTCTTGACATCGCAAAGGATCACCCAAGTCATGTCATCTGTAAGATTTATCGCCAATCTCTAAGTAGAGGCCAAAAACTCACTAGTTTGAGTACTTCGTCCATTAACCGGCACATGGATATGACGCATAAGTTGCAATGGGAAGCTCACTGTGCTACAATGCGGCCTAGCGGAGTGGGCCAACCACCATCTGCCCCTTCAAGTGCATCCGTGTGCTCTTCATCCTCTGTGACTGTGGGGACAGCAGTCACACATGCTTTTGGATGCAGACCTTCCACCTCTTTACGCGCAACAGGCAGTGTGATTGGCAGGTCGTCAGTTGTTTTGGAAGTGGAAACAGCTGCTGGTGTTGAGCTCTCTCAGACATCGAGAGCACCACCTTTGGATGAAGGCAACATTATGTCTTTGCCTGCACTTTCCTCATAGACCAGCAGTTTGCCAGGGACACCTTACTCAATGCCGACTCAGCACAGCAGCCAGCCCTCGGTCCCTCAGATGTGGACAAGTAAAAGACCATTTCCTCCTAGCCATGACAAAGCTAAGAGGTTGCCTTTCAGCATGTGCAAGCTGTTGGCTACAGAAACGCTGCCTTTCCACCTGGTGGACACACAGGATTTTCAAGACCTTATGTCCATCGCAGTGCCCCAGTACCAGAAGCCCAGTCGCCACTACTTCTCCAAGAAAGGTGTGCCTGCGCTACACCAGCATGCCGCACACAACATCACCACTTCCTTGAGAAACTCTGTGTGTGACAGCGTGCTTTTCAACACAGATACTTGGACCAGTAAGCATGGACAGGGGCGTTACATGTCACTGACTGGGCACTGGGTAACTATGGTGAGAGATGGAGAAGGGTCTGCTGTACAAGTCTTGCCGTCCCCACGAGTTGTGCGTCAATCCTCTGTATGTAGAAGTTCCTCAACTGCTTCTGCCTCTTCCACCTCGTCTGGGTCCTCCACCTCTGCCCAAAGCCTGTTTGGTCAGGCCACCTGCATTGTAAATACGCACAAGGAATCCCGCACACCTCCTTACTATGCTGGCAGCAGAGCTCAACTGCATCAGGCGGTCTATAAGTTGAAATGTCTGGGAAATGTGAGTCACACAGCTGACCAGTTGTGGTCAGCTCTAGAGACCGAGTTTCGTCAATGGTTGTCTCCACTCAACCTGCAGCCAGGGAAGGCCGTGTGCGACAATGCTGCAAACCTGGGTGCTGCCCCTCGCCGGCGCAATGTGACACACGTGCCTTGAATGGCTCACGTGTTGAACCTTGTTGTCCAGCAATTTTTAACCGACTATCCCGGCCTACATGGGCTTCTGCACAGGGGACAGTCACTATGTGCTCACTTCCGCCGTTCACACGCCGCAGCTGAATGACTTGCATCACTCCAGAATTCTTTCGGCCTGCCGGTTCACCGGCTGAAATGCGATGTGTCGACACGCTGGAATTCGACTCTCCACATGTTGCAGCGACTGTGGCAGCACCGCCAAGTCCTGGTGCAATACGTTATGACGTATAGCCTGGGCCAACGAGATACAGAGGTGGGGAAGATCACGCTGCTGGAGTGGTCTCAGATCAAGGACCCATGCACCCTTCTGCACAGTTTTGACATGGCAATGAAGATGTTTAGTGCTGACAATGCCATTATCAGCATGACAATTCCAGTCATTTACATGCTGGAGCGCACTCTAAACAGTATTCGGAGTCAGGTGGTGGGACAAGGGGAAGGGGAGGAAGTACAGGAGGATTCATATGCAGAAGGGATACCAAGATCTACAAGGTCCAGACGGTCAGCAGCACCAAGGCAGCAGGCATGGGATGGTGGGGGAGAGGGATTAACAAGGGTGCATGGTAGCAGCCAAACTGTTGAGGAAGGTGCAGGAGCCCAGGAAGAAATGGAGGACGAACTGGCGATGGGCATGGAAGACTCAGCAGATGGGGGAGACCTTGATCACATTTCTGTTGTGCGAGGTTGGGGGGAGAGGGCAGAGGAAGGAAGCATGATTCTCACCTCGCCGCCACCAACACAGCTAGGACTTGGTCCTCCTGGATGCGCAAGACACATGAGCGCCTTCTTGCTGCACTACCTATTACATGACCCTCGGATTGTCAGAATTAGAAGTAATGCTGACTACTGGGTTGCCACACTCTTAGATCCCCGGTACAAGTCAAAATTTGGCGAAATAATTCCTGCCATAGAAAGGGACGCATGTATTCAGGAGTATCAGCAGAAGCTGTTACGCAATCTTAGCTTGGCTTTTCCACTAAACACCAGTGGTGCACAGAGTGAATCTCACAGTTGTAACTTGCCAACCATGGGACTGTCGAGTCATCATCACTCAAACCATACCAGCAACACCGTATCTGGTGGTAACAGCAATTTTATGAAATCGTTTCATGAATTTTTATACCATCCTTTGCAAGGCCACAAGACACAAGAAGTCTGACACATAGTCAACGCCTGGAGAGGATGATACAGGAGTATCTCCAAGTGAATATCGATGCCATGACTCTGCAACTGGAGCCTTCCTCATTTTGGGCTTCCAATCTGGAAAAATGGCCTGAGCTCGCTACTTACGATTTGGAGATTTTGTTGTGTCCCGCAGCCAGCGTTCTCTCGGAACGTGTCTTCAGTGCTGCTTGGTGTGTGCTGAGACAGATAAGCGCACACGTCTGTACAGTGACAATGTGGACAGACTAACATTCATCAAGATGAAAAATTCATGGATCCACAAGGACTTTTCTACCCCTGTGTCATCCTGGGGAGAGTAAAGGCTTGTGTATTTTTGATTGTGCTTCATGCAAATCAACATGTTAAGTTTGCAACTGTGGGACAATTGATGCCACTTAAGTGGTTTCTGTGGCCCAATTTTTTGAAAAAATGGAGTCTCTGGTTGTAGTCCATTTTGCTGATTTTACATGATTTTAGAAGGGCATGAAATGCCTATATCTGTGTCTTCTCCTCCTTTTACTCGTCCAGCTCTTTTGTTTCAGCATGAGTATATGTACTTGTCACTTTTCCATCTGTTTGTGGTGTCTTGGTGAGTTGTTTGTCACCTTTTGGATACCTTAGAAGGTGTTTTCTATGTGTTTGTATATGTTTGTGTTTGCCTGCCATTGTTTTCAATGGGGTTCGAAGGTGTTCTTCGAACGTTCGTCGAACGTTCGATGAACACACCCGCTGTTCACTGAACCGAACTCGAACACTAGGTGGGTGGCTCATCTCTAGTCCTAACACAAACTTTTCAAGAATAATACTGACATAAAGTAGACATGTGCTGAATGTTATGTATTAAGTATTTTGTGTAGTATGACTATGACTATTTTATAGCCAGATAAAACACTACAATTGGCGCACCTAATGGATGCGCCAATTGTGGGGCAGGTGCAGGCTGCTATTTTTAGGCTGGGGGGGGGCGCAAAGAAAATAGAACTTCCCAGCCTGAAAGTACCAGTACCCAGTTGTCTGGTTTATCTGCGCCGATTATCAAGAATGGGCAGGAGCCCACATATATTTTTAATTATTTATTTTAATATTTAAAAAAAATAAATAAAAAATAGCTTGAGGGACCTCTATTTTTCATAACCAGCCAATATAAAGCAGACAGCTGGGGGCTGCAGCCTGCAACTGTCTACTTTACCTGCACAGGTTATCACAAATAAATAGGGGACGGGGCATCAAAGTGGTGAAATTCTCTGACAACACTGTTCCCAGAAGCCACCTGTTTTTAAGAGATGCATTCAGGCATCTTCTCCATGCTCTTCCCATTCAATGTCAGCACTAATCTATCCATTTCAGCATTTTCACAGCCCCACCGGACATTCTGGGAGGGTCCGCCATAAATTTATTAGAATTTTCCATTGACCTGTATTAGATTCGTTATTCATATTGTATACACTAATAGTACGAAATTATCAAGACAAATAATCCAAACCCAAATATTTTAGTATTCTCCTGTCACTAATAATTTTATAAGGGTTACACTACATGCATGGATGTGTGTAATCATGTCTCTTCTGAAGATCTGTCACCAAAACCTCATATTGCTAGATGATGGAAGCAAACTGGCACACAGCATTTTAGTAAGGAATGAGCTACTCCGATATGCAAAAATAAACTTTAATTTAATTGTAAAATTAATGAAATACATATACAACTCGTAAGAGGTAGAAAGCTTGGTCTTTCCATTACAATGAAATATACATGTTGTGGTAACGAGTGGTGGCACATAACTTGTGAGAAGCACTGCAGTCATTCAGTATATTAGAATAAGGCTTTGCTTGCTTTATTTACAACCACGACTCAATTTGCTGTAATACCTATGCTATGGCCTGGCCACATCTGCATCAGAATATTCAGGTTCGGCATACATGCAGCCTCTATCGCTTTCATCTCCTGTGCCACCTTAGGGTTCTTACTAAACCTCTATGATACCTCTTTGACTCCACAATAGTTGAGCTCACCTGTCTGTTTTCTGTTTTAATCTTCTTAGACGGGCTTTGCACATTACGACATCGCAAGCCGATGCTGCGATGACGAGTGCGATAGTCCCCGCCCCCGTCGCAGGTACGATATCTTGTGATAGCTGGCGTAGCGAACATTATCGCTACGCCAGCTTCACATGCACTCACCTGCCCTGCGACCGTCGCTCTGGCCGGTGACCCACCTCCTTCCTAAGGGGCGGGTCGTGCGGCGTCATAGCGACGTCACATGGCAGGCGGCCAATCAAAGCGGAGGGGCGGAGATGAGCAGGATGTAAACATCCCGCCCACCTCCTTCCTTCTCATTGCAGCCGGGACGCAGGTAAGGAGATGTTCCTCGCTCCTGCGGCTTTGCACACAGCGATGTGTGTAGCCGCAGGAACGAGGAACTACATCGTACCTGTCTCTGCACTGGCATTATGGAAATGTCAGAGAATGCACCGATGATACGATAACGACGTTTTTGCGCTCGTTAATCGTATCATCTAGGATTTACACACTACGACATTGCAAGTGACGCCGGATGTGTGTCACTTTCGATTTGACCCCACCGACATCGCACCTGCGATGTCGTAGAGTGCAAAGCCGCCTTTAGACCCTCAACTTGCCTGCTGTATTCAGACAACCATGTTTCCTATTCAGCTGTAGGCTTGCTATCTGTGTCTTTTTCCATTCACACAGATGATCTCTAGCCTTGTCTTTTATGTTCCCTGCGATTGGCTTCATTCTCCTCTTCACTGAACTCTCTCTCTGGAACTGACCTACAAGCTTCGATTTTTGCTCCTAAAAATACTCCCAGTTGCCGGCTTTAAGAACTGTTTATACTGCTTTACCCTGTGCCTACAATGTTACTTTCACTTGTCCCCAACATTTACAACAACAACAACATTTACAAGACATAATGATGCTTAAAGAGCTTTATCAAACATTAACATAAAGAATGTATTAGCATGACACATCATAGCGATAGCAACATCTTCAGGGGGTGTCAGCCATATTCTTTCCGTTACAATTTGATATGTATGTTTTCTATTGGTTTTGTGAATGTTATGAATCTGTGCAATGTTCTTCATTATGTTATCTTCTATCTTTAACACTATTCTAAAAGTGCTGGCTTGTCTGTCTAGAAGCTGAATTGAACTGCTGGTCTAGCAAACATCTGTCCTCAGAAAGCAACTTTCTCTCTTTTGTTCAAACACCATTTCTTATGAAAGACTAGGGGAGCAGAGATGCTTACTATTCAAGTACAAATCTTTGGTAGACCTGCGATTTAATAAACCAGCAGTTTAATTCAGGTACTAAGCCAAAATGAACCAGATGGACTTTCACAATGGTGTTAAATGTAGAAGGAAGCAAACTAAGTTAACAGTATGAACAACAAACATTCATATCTTTACGAAGAGTAACCAGTATTTAAATAAAGCAAAAAAGTGTAGTTACTCTTAAAATTTATATGGAAATATTTTTGATTTTGGATCTCTGGCGGTCCACTAGGGGCCAAGCTCCCTCTAAAATAGCACTGGATAAGCTCTGCTCTAAATGCCTTTATCCAAGGCATTTCTAAGTGATCCTAAGTAACTTGGTGGCTTTCTTGAAGAAATGAGGATCACTTCAAAATGCGTAGAATTTTTACATTTTCCATGCATCAGCTATCCTTTATTTCCAGCAGCACAGTGAATACCAACATCATCCTTCTAGTTCCTTGGATTACTCCTAGCTTTAAGGCTTGTGGCATCTGCAGCAGCTGGTTTTTGGGTTTGTTTAAGATTGCGTGATGCACAAGTGTAAGAGGGTGCTAGGCCCGTGTGCTGTGCCCTGAAGAGACCGATCGTCTTTGTGTTATAATAATGTGAATGGTATTAATGTATATAATGTGGTTATGCATAATGTGTAAATGCGGCCATCTGGTGACTGGTTCAGGTACTGCTCCCTGGTAAAGATGTTAGGTGTTGCCTAGCAACAGGGAGGGTGAAACAACACACAAATAAGTATTGTGGGAAGCCCACAGTGGGAGGAGCCAACTGCAGGGTACAACCGTACATAAGAGAGAGTAATGCGGGCTTTACACGTTACGATCTATCGTGCGATTGCACGAGCGATAGTACCCACCCCTGTCGTTTGTGCGTCATGGGCAAATCGCTGCCCGTGTAGCACAAAGTCGTTAAACCGCCGTCACACGTACTTACCTGCTGAGCGACCTCGCTGTGGGCGGTGAACATCCTCTTCGGCGTCACAGCGACGTCACACAGCCGGCGGCCAATAGAAGTGGGGGGGCGCAGATGAGCGGGACGTAAACATCTCGCCCAACTCCTTCCTTCCGCATAGCCGGCGGGTGCCGCGGGATGCAGGTAAGCTGTGTTCATCGTCCCCGGGGTGTCACACAGAGCAATGTGTGCTACTCCGCCGGGTACGATGATCAACCGGCGTCATGTTAAAGAAACAATTTTTTAAAACTTAGCGGACTCACGATTTGTGAGCGATTTTGCGTCGCTCAGAGGTGTCACACGAGACGACGTTGTGAACGATGCCGGATGTACGTCACAAAAACAGTGACCCCGACGATGCATCGCACGATAGCTCGTCTCATGTAAAGCCCACATAAGAAGTACAGCAAGCTGTATCTGGGAGAGGTATAGCTAGAAGTGTGCAAGCCAGATAGACACCAGAGGCCGAAGAAATTGGGTGTCTGTGGCAGAGTTTTATCAACCATCAGGGTATCCCAGAGAATTCGTAGCACATGGGAAGCACTCCAGCATAAGAGAGGATAATGGATCACTCCTATTCCGTTGTAGTACGTACCAGGCCCGATCCCGAATCCCCGAGTAGTGACTGTCTCAAGCGGTACCAGTTCTAGTGGAGGTTTGGCATAGGCCTGAATGAACAGGTTTGACTCGGAATCACCAGTAGCCGAGCACTGTCCGACGGTGGTCAAAACCATTAATAGTATTGGGTCCCTGTGGGTGGGATGTGACTATGGCCGTGCGGGATTTTATGATTTTATTGAGTGAAGCCATGGTGTCAAACAATGAGGGAGAGGATGTTCAAACTGTATCAGTAGTACCAGGAGCTATCAAGCAGTTTGCAGTAAAAGTGTGCTTTGAAGTCAAATGTACCATCCCTACAATGTTCAAGTGTCACTAAGATACTGTGCGTAATCATTAATAAAAGACTGTTGAAAAAGAAACAAGAATCTAAGTCTGTAAATCCCCAGTGAGGGTCAGTGTGCGGGACACCAAAGGAGGCCTGCTCAGCAGAAGCAGAAAAAGCCCCACGACTGGGAGTACAAACTCATGTCCGCCGCCCCTCTGCACAACCATTCAAGGTGAGCAATCACCCCTGATAAATATATCACATCTTTCACGGGTAAGACACTATTTGACCTTGTTTGTTCAAAGTTGTTCCAAACAATGTCATGGGAGAATACTATGGCATTGAACCAAGCCAGTGTAGGAGTGCAGGAGGTATACCGAAGTTGCCACTCCAAGTGCTGCAGCTCCGGTGGTCCCCAATGTTCTGGCACTGATGATGTCACATACATTATTTATAGGACTGTTACAGGCAAAAGCTACCTGTCAAACTTGCAAACATGACTACTTAGACCAGTGAGTGAATGCAACATCCAAATTAATGATTGATGTGATGCCATTGTTGCAGGACAAGTGGATACCATGGAGCTGGAAATTTGGAAAACTGAATGTGTAAGTAATGGTTATTTAATTATTTTAACACATTTTAGCTGTTACCTCTTTTTTTAAAAATCCATGACAATTCGTTCAATTATTGCAATGTGTATTAATTTCAAGATTAACTTCCCATATTCAGCAACTGTTGAAGATAATATAAAATATCCTAGAATTTTAGAAAGATATCCAAATGGCTTTTTGTGTATATTTATCCATTGTGCACATGCTGGAAATTCTACATTTATTATAGCATGCTGTTTAAACAAATCTGCATTATGTTCATTTCATGCTATAGATTATAGCTTTTGCAGTGCAGAAGGAAAAATCCTTAGGCTAGGTTCACATTTCCGTTGTTTTGCATCAGTTAGATGCGTTACTTGACGCTTGTGACTGATGCGTTGTACAACGGATGACAAGAATTAGAATTCATTGTCGGAATCCGTTGTAAAACGTGAAAGAGAGAACGATTAGCTGATCATTCACAATAGCCGGCCGCCGGCTTTTGAGAGCGAACAGATGATCTCCCAGCGGCCGGCTAATGAGAGCGATCTGCTGATCGCTCACAGCAGCCGGCCGCCGGGTGATCAGCTGATCGCTCACAGCAGCCGGCCGCCGGGTGATCAGCTGATCATGCACAGCAGCCGGCTGCCGGGTGATCAGCTGATCGCTCACAGAAGCCGGCCGCTGGGTGATCAGCTGATCGCTCATAGCAGCCGGCCGCCGGGTGATCAGCTGATCATGCACAGCAGCCGGCTGCCGGGTGATCAGCTGATCGCTCACAGAAGCCGGCCAACGGGTAATCAGCTGATCGCTCACAGAAGGCAGCTGCCAGGCAATTAGCTGACGTTTGGCCACCAAGAGAGAGCATGCGCAGCGAAATCCTAAGGATTCCGCTGCTCAAAAAACGTTACACTCTGCATTCCTGCCACCCGACAGTCAGTCGTTCCACAACTGATCAGTCGGGCGGAGGATGCCACGCAACGTCATCAGTCACAATCCGCCGCTCATACAAGTATATGGGAGCAATGGAATCCGCCAAACGGATATCGTTGTTTACCAGAGCCGCGGATTGTAACTGATACAAATTGACGGAAATGTGAACCTAGCCTTAGTAAAGCTGCAGCTAAATGACAAAATATCCATGTTACTAGTGTAGACTTTGCTGCAGATTCCTCACTGGATGAAAATTTGTCCTGTGTGTTGGCATTATCTGTTCAAATTCTAAATAAAACAATTGCAAGTTTAAACCAAATGAATAGCACTTTGCACAGGAAGCATTTCTATCAGCAGACAAGAATATAAGATCAATTGAGATGAAAAGATTTCCAGCACTAAAGACATTTTATTCCGATGAGTCTATGTGATTTGTAGGTGTTGCTAGGTTACAGACCATTGAATTGTCTATAAAAATGTTTCTCTTTTTTAACAGCTTGATCTTTTTTGTTCTTGTCAGGGTGCATAACAGTGTGCAAAGAACATATTGCACAGTGTACCTTATTTATAACTTTATCAGTTGCATTTCACCTCATTTTAAATAGTGGATATGTAAGTTTGATTAATTGCAAGCCAAAATGCAGTAGTTAATATGGCATCTTGGAAATCTTACTAAAACCAGACTTGGCATCTATTCTGCTTTGTAGGTCCCAATGAAACTCAGATTTTTAACCTTTTAGAGATGTGACATGTATCTGGACTTGACTGCAAAGGCCTACTGTTATGATTCTGCTCAGCTGTGCTCTGCTCTCCTGCAGAGCCTATGCTGGGCTTCATGTTTTTCCCCGATTCCCGGTCAAGCCTGTGTGGTGTGGGAGGGGTCTGTTCTTTGGATCCTTGTTCCAGGTGATTGCGCTGCTTTACCTGGGAGCTGTTTCACCCAGAACACCACCAGTGATAGTTCCTGTTTTGCAGTGCACGTCTCTGGTTCCCGTAATTATCAGAGCTGATCTTGTCCGGCTACCTAGTTCCGCTGTTCCGCTCCCGTCTCCTTATCTATTGACTTGATTCTTTGACTCTCTGACCTCGGCTTGTTCCCTGATTCCTGCTCTACTCACCCCCTTGTACTTAAATTACCTCTCTATTTACCAACCCTGGCTCTTACCCTGACTCCAGCTCTGCCTCCTTCCTTTTGTCATTTAAGTTATCTCCTGGCTTTTCTCCCCTGGCTTGTTTGACTGCACTTCACTAGGTGTGTCTAGCGACACCTAGTGTACAAAGCGGGCAGATCCATTCCACTAGTGTGCCTGTCGACATGCAGTGGTTAACACCCGTGTTCTCGTCATCACATCTACAGCTTTTGTCTATGGAATATCTTTGGTCTTTGAACCGCGTTAAATTTTGGGATGTCAGCCAATCAGATCGAAATCAGACAGAGAATGACCAAATCAGGAACCAAGATTGTGAAACCAAAATCATGGTTAGGAGAGTAATCTGGTTCAAGTACAGGACAGTCTGCCAGAGATGTAGCACAAAATAGTAAAATAGTAATTCAATAATCCAGGGCAAAATCTAGAAATGGATCAGGACACAATACCAAAGTCAGGGTCAGAACTCTAAAGCCTGCTTTACACGGGACGACAGATCGTGCGATTTCACTATCGATCGTACCCACTCCCGTCATTTGTGCATCACAGGCAATTGATTGCCCATGGCGCACAAAGTCATAAACCCCCGTCACACGTACTTACCTCCCGTGCAACGTCGATGAGGGCGGCGAACATCCACTTCCTGAAGTGGAAGGGATGTTCGGCGTCACAGCGACGTCATACAGCGGCCGGCCAATAGAGGCGGAGGGGCGGAGATGAGCGGGATGTAAACATCCCGCCCACCTCCTTCCTTCCGCATAGCCGGCGGGTGCCGCGGGACGCAGGTAAGCGATGTTCATCATTCCCCGGGTGTCACACGGAGCGGCATGTGCTACCCCGGGAACGATGAGCAACCGGCGCCATTTTAATTAAACGAGATTATGAAACCGAGCGACGAGTACACGACTCACGAATTGTGAATGATACTGTGTCGCTCGGAGGTGTCACACAGCCTGACGTCGCAAGCGATGACGGATGTGCGTCACAAAAACTGTGACCCCAACGATCTATCGCACGATAGATCGTCTCGTGTAAAGCACCCTTTAGCCTATGTACACATACTGCATCTTTCACTGCATTTTTGGTGCATTTTTGAGGTCACAAAGATGCCCCTAAATGCATGCATTTCCTTCTCCCAGTAAAGTCTATGAGATTCCTATTTTGCTGTCTACACAGTACATCTTTTCTTGGCTGCATCTTGGCTGCATTTTTGGAGATGCAGCCAAGATGTAGTATGTCAATTCTTTTTGTGTTTTTGCCAGCGTTTTTGAGCCCTTTCAGTCAATAGATTTGATTTAAAAAAACGTATTGGGCAAAATGCGGTAAAAACGCATGCCTTTTTTGATGCGTTTTGCTGTGGGTGCATTTTTTGGGGCCAACCCCTTTGTGGTTAAAAAAGTAAAAAAAAAATCACAAGTTTTTCCAAAAAAGTGGCGTACGTTTTGTGCCATTTTCCAAGATCTATGGCTCAGTGATGGCTTATATTTTGCGTCTTGAGCTGACGTTATTAACCGTACCATTTTTGCGCAGATGCTACATTTTGATCACCTGTCATTGCATTTTGCACAAAATTTGTGGCAACCAAAATACGTAATTTTGGCATTTGGAATTTTTTTGCTGCTACGCCGTTTACCAATCAGATTAATTGATTTTATATTTTGATATATTGGGCTTTTTTGAACATGGCAATCCCAAATGTGTGTATATTTTTTATTTTTGTAACCCTTTACTTTTCAATGGGGCGAATGGAGGGTGATTTGGACTTTTATTTATTTTTTTTTTTTAATTTTTCAAAACTTTTTTTTTTATTTTACTAGTGCCCCTAGGGGGCTATAACGATCAGCTGTCTGATTGCTCTTTCATCATCATATCATTCATCACCCTGTGCTATCATGACAACCACCAGATCCACATGCTCACGTCACATGACTTACGGTATTGGCCTGTGAGTAACATTATAGCGCGATCACTATTATAATGGTGCTGTTGCAGCATATTGACAGCGCCATTTAAGGGGTTAAAAGGCATGGACGGATAGCAATTCCACTCGTGCCAAGCAGGCACACGTGTCAGCTGTACAAATCAGCCAAGCACTGATCTCCCCTGGCTGCCAGCAGTCAGGGGATGATTAACACTATGACCACTATGACATAATTTTACTGCCCGCGGTCGTTAAGGGGTTAAGAAAAGATGCAGTGTGTGAATATAGCTTTATTCAGGTCAGTTAAGCCCTTCTGAGTGAAGCACTAAAATATTTAAGTCAGTGATATATACCGTATTTTTCGCTTTATAAGAAGCACCTGATTATAAGACGCACCCCCAATTTGGGAAGGAAAAGACACATCTTTTTTTAATAAATGGGGTCCGTCTCATAATGCTAGTGTTCGTCTAACAAATCCTATAGGGTATATGTCCCTCATAGCCCCCCATCCTAAAATTAGCCCCCTTAATCTGGATATGGCCCCCTTATATTGAATATAGCACCCTTGTGCTGGCACACGTCCCCCAGTGATGCTACATGTCCCCTATTGCTGGCACACGTCTCCTATTGCTGGCACACATCCCCTATGGCTGGCACACGTCCCCTATGGCTGGCACATGGCCCCCTGTGGCTATCACACAACCCCTATTGCTGCCCATGGCCCCCTGTGGCTGGCAACCGGCCCCTATTGCTGCCCATGGTCCCCTGTGGCTGGCACATGGCCCCTATTGCTGCCCATGGCCCCCTGTGGCTGGCACACGGCCCCTATTGCTGCCCATTGCCCCCTGTGGCTGGCACATGGCCCCTATTGCTGCCCATGGCCCCCTGTGGATGGCACACATCACCCTGTGTTTGATATGACCCGCATGCTGCTGCTTATAGTAAAATAAACTCTTTCCTTACCTTTTCCAGTGCTGTCTTCCCTCGTGTCTCCCTCCGTGCTGCTGAGCTCCTGCACTTCCTGGTTCTCAATGTCGGTCATGGGATCAGCACAGCAGAGTGACATCTCTGCGTTCATGATCACAGCGGCAGGAGGGAGACATCGGGGAGACACGCTGGAGGAGGTAAGTAAAGAGTTTTTAATTTTACTATGGGACGCAGCATGGGGGCCATATCTAACACAGGGGGGGCTTGTGCCATCAAAGGGGAGCACAGGCACATATAATATGCGCTGCTCCCCCAGCCCGTCACCGCGGTGCGGTTTCAGCACCACGTGATGGACAGCGGCAGTGCATATTATATGAGCGGGAGCAGGAGATCACCCGTTGCAGCCTTCACCAGCCTCTACCAGCCTGCCTCAGCCTCCAGTACCACTCCAGAGCTGCCCCCACCTCCCCTGGACCCTGCAGGGATTATAAGACGCACCCCCTACTTTCCCCCAACATTTGGGGGAACAAAAGGGCATCTTATAAAGAGAAAAATATGGTGTATATATATATATATATATATATATATATATATATATATATATACAGTGCCTACAAGTAGTATTCCACCCCCTGCAGATTTAGCAGGTTTGATAAGATGCAAATAAGTTAGAGCCTGCAAACTTCAAACAAGAGCTGGATTTATTAACAGATGCATAAATCTTACAAACCAACAAGTTATGTTGCTCAGTTAAATTTTAATAAATTTTCAACATAAAAGTGTGAGTCAATTATTATTCAACCCCTAGGTTTAATATTTTGTGGAATAACCCTTGTTTGCAATTACAGCTAATAATCGTCTTTTATAAGACCTGATCAGGCCGGCACAGGTCTCAGGAGTTATCTTGGTCCACTCCTCCATGCAGATCTTCTCCAAGTTATCTAGGTTCTTTGGGTGTCTCATGTGGACTTTAATCTTGAGCTCCTTCCACAAGTTTTCAATTG
Organism: Anomaloglossus baeobatrachus; assembly: GCF_048569485.1. Lineage (NCBI taxonomy): Eukaryota > Metazoa > Chordata > Amphibia > Anura > Aromobatidae > Anomaloglossus > Anomaloglossus baeobatrachus. The sequence goes on from NC_134354.1 coordinate 187,067,785, forward strand.
GGTTAAGGTCAGGAGACTGACTAGGCCACTGCAACACCTTGATTTTTTCCCTCTTGAACCAGGCCTTGGTTTTCTTGGCTGTGTGCTTTGGGTCGTTGTCTTGTTGGAAGATGAAATGACGACCCATCTTAAGATCCTTGATGGAGGAGTGGAGGTTCTTGGCCAAAATCTCCAGGTAGGCCATGCTATCCATCTTCCCATGGATGCGGACAAGATGGCCAGGCTACTTGGCTGAGAAACAGCCCCACACCATGATGCTGCCACCACCATGCTTGACTGTAGGGATGATATTCTTGGGGTCGTATGCAGTGCCATCCAGTCTCCAAACGTCACGTGTGTGGTTGGCACCAAAGATCTCGATCTTGGTCTCATCAGACCAGAGAACCTTGAACCAGTCTGTCTCAGAGTCCTCCAAGTGATCATGAGCAAACTGTAGACGAGCCTTGACATGAGGCTTTGAAAGTAAAGGTACCTTACGGGCTCGTCTGGAACGGAGACCATTGCGGTGAAGTACGTTACTTATGGTATTGTCTGAAACCAATGTCCCCACTGCCATGAGATCTTCCCGGAGCTCCTTCCTTGTTGTCCTTGGGTTAGCCTTGACTCTTTGGACAAGCCTGGCCTCGGCACGGGTGGAAACTTTCAAAGGCTGTCCAGGCCGTGGAAGGCTAACAGTAGTTCCATAAGCCTTCCACTTCCGGATGATGCTCCCAACAGTGGAGACAGGTAGGCCCAACTCCTTGGAAAGGGTTTTGTACCCCTTGCCAGCCTTGTGACCCTCCACGATCTTGTCTCTGATGGCCTTGGAATGCTCCTTTGTCTTTCCCATGTTGACCAAGTATGAGTGCTGTTCACAAGTTTGGGGAGGGTCTTAATTAGTCAGAAAAGGCTGGAAAAAGAGATAATTAATCCAAACATGTGAAGCTCATTGTTCTTTGTGCCTGAAATACTTCTTAATACTTTAGGGGAACCAAACAGAATTCTGGTGGTTTGAGGGGTTGAATAATAAATGACCCTCTGAATATAGTAAATTCATGCAACTCTGTGAATTGATGTTGACAAAAGTTAACTTACTTTTGTTTTAATGCTTTTTACACAAGGTTATCCTTAGTTTGCAAAAGTTCTCTAAAAGATCCATGACCCTTTTAAAAACACAGTTGTGAGAAACTTTGTTCATGATGAATCAAAGCGCTCTAAATGCTGATATATTGTCACAGTTTGATTTAAATCAACTATGAATATTTTCTTTGTCAAAAGAGAACATTTTAGAGAAAGAGAAGTGAGATGCGCTAAGTTTAATCCTGTGCACCTGTACAAAGTAAGGAACTAATTAACTGTAATGTCACTGCGACACTTAATGGCAGGCAAATGTTTATAGCTGCTTTATAATGACTATACCATACAAGCTAATGTTCCTATAGGATTAGCAGAAATAGAAATATTTGTGTGCTTAACTTTAAAGAGGATCTATCACCTCTTGAAAATCTTCATGATGAGAAAGGAGAAGAAAATCTTTCTGATATACAGTATGTATACTGTATATGTACACTGTATATATATACATATATATATATATATATATATACATATATATATATATATATACTAGCTGTACTACCCGGCTTCGCCCGGGTTAATAACTGCTGTTAACAAAATAGAATGTATTAACAAAAATGTATTCTGCCCACAAACCACAAAATAAATAGATAGAAATGTAATTATTAAATTGTTGCCTATATTAACCAATCAGAGCTCAGATTAATTAACTGTAGCAAAATAGAAGCTAAGCTGTGATTGGTTGCTATTGGCAGCCTGATAAATCTCCAGGCAACAGAAAGCCCTCCGCCCTTACAGTATATATTAGCTCACACATACACATAATAGACAGGTCATGTGACTGACAGCTGCCGTATTTCCTATGTGGTACATATGTTGTTCTTGTAGTTTGGCTGCTTATTAATCAGATTTTTATTTTTGAAGGATAATACCAGACTTGTGTGTGTTTTAGGGCGATTATGTGGCGAGGTTGGTGTATGTGTGGTGAAATGTGTGCTGAGGGTGGTATATGTGCTCAAGTACGTGGTAGTGTGTGGCGTATTTTGTGTGTGTGTTCATATCCCCGAGTGTGGTGAGTATCCCATGTCGGGGCCCCACCTTAGCAACTGTATGGTATATACTCTTTGGTGCCATCGCTCTAATTCTTTAAGTGCCCCTGGTTCACATCCGGCAGCTGTCAATTTGCCCCCAACACTTTTCGTTTCACTTTTTCCCCATTATGTAGATAGGGGCAAAATTGATTGGTAAATTGGAATGCGCGGGGTTAAAATTTCGCCTCACAGCATAGCACCCGGCGCTGCCCGGGATAGTAACTGTCTCTCTGTTTCTCTCCCATTCTCTGTCTGTCTGCACGTCTGTATATATCTCTCTGTCTCTCTCTATCTCTTTGTCTGTCTATTTCCCTGTCTATCTCTTTCTCCGTTTGTCTCAATCTCTTTCTCCGTATGTCTCAATCTCTTTCCCTGTCTGTCACTTTCCCTGTCTGTCACTTTCCCTGTCTGTCACTTTCCCTGTCTGTCTCTTTCCCTCTCTTTCCCTGTCTGTCTCTTTCACTCTCTTTCCCTGTCTGTCTCTTTCACTCTCTTTCCTGTCAGTCTGTCTCTTTGTCTGTGTCTGTCTCTTTCTCTGTGTCTGTCTCTTTGTGTCTGTCTCTTACCCTGTCTATGTCTGTTTCTTACTCTGTCTGTGTCTGCCTCTTTCCCTGTCTGTGTCTGTCTCTTTCCCTGGCTGCATTGTGACACGCCAACATTCCATATAAGGGCGAGGCTGTGCATTCTTCTGAAGTTCTGGCTGCACTGTGGCTCCCAGCTCCATTCGCTTTAATGGAGGCAGGTTTTTTGGCGAATAACTGTAAAGCATGGGGTTAAAATTTCCCCTTCGAAACATAGCCCATGACGCTGTTGGGGTCCATACGTGTGAGTGTGCAAAATTTTGTGGCTGTAGCTGCGACGGTGCGGATGCCAATCCCGGACATACACACACACACACACACACTCAGCTTTATATATTAGACTAGCTGTACTACCCGGCTTCGCCCGGGGTAATAACTGCTGTTAACAAAATAGAATGTATTAACAAAAATGTATTCTGCACACAAACTCCACAAAACAGATAGAAATGTAATTATGAAATTGTTGCCTATATTAACCAATCAGAGCTCAGATTAATTAACTGTAGGTGCAAAATTTTGTGGCTGTATTTTCAGCACTAATATATACATATATATATATATATATTAGTGCTGGCCAAAAGTATTGGCACCCCTGCAATTCTGTCAGAAAATACTCAGTTTCTTCCTGAAAATGATTGCAATCACAAATTCTTTGGTATTATTATCTTCATTTATTTTGCTTGCAATGAAAAAACACAAAAATCAAATCATTGATCATTTCAAACAAAACTCCAAAAATGGGCCAGACAAAAGTATTAGCACCCTTGGCCTAATACTTGGTTGCACAACCTTTAGCCAAAATAACTGCGAACAACCGCTTCCGGTAACCATCAATGAGTTTCTTACAATGCTTTGCTGGAATTTCTGACCATTCTTCTTTGGCAAACTGCTCCAGGTCCCTGAGATTTGAAGGGTGCCTTCTCCGATCTGCCATTTTGAGATCTCTCCACAGGTGTTCTATGGGATTCCGGTCTGGACTCATTGCTGGCCATGTTAGTAGTCTCCAGTGCTTTCTCTCAAACCATTGTCTAGTGCTTTTTGAAGTATGTTTTGGGTCATTGTCCTGCTGGAAGACCCATGACCTCTGAGGAAGACCCAGCTTTCTCACACTGGGCCCTACATTATGCTGTAAAATTTGTTGGTAGTCTTCAGACTTGATAATGCCATGCACACGGTCAAGCAGTCCAGTGCCAGAGGCAGCAAAGCAACCCAAAACATCAGGGAACCTCCGCCATGTTTGACTGTAGGGACCGTGTTCCTTTCTTTGAATGCCTCTTTTTTTTCCTGTAAACTCTACGTTGATGGCTTTTCCCAAAAAGCTCTACTTTTGTCTCATCTGACCAGAGATCATTCTTCCAAAATGTTTTAGGCTTTCTCAGGTATGTTTTGGCAAACTCCAGCCTGGCCTTTTTATGTCTCGGGGTAAGAAGTGGGGTCTTCCTGGGTATCCTACCATACAGACCCTTTTCATTCAGACGCCGACGGATAGTACGGGTTATACCCTCGGACTGCAGGGCAGCTTGAACTTGTTTGAATGTAAAGGCCCCGTCACACACAGAGAAAAATCTTTGGCAGATCTGTGGTTGCAGTGAAATCATGGACATATTGTTCCATTTGTACACAGCCACAAACTTGGCACTGATTGTCCACAATTTCACTGCAACCACAGATCTGCCGCAGATTTATCTCTGTGTGTGACAGGGCCTTTAGTCGAGGTTCTTTATCCACCAACCACACAATCTTGCGTTGAAATCTCTCGTCAATTTTTCTTTTCCTTCCACATCTAGGGAGGTTAGCCACAGTGCCATGGGTTTTAAACTTCTTGATGACACTGCGCACCGTAGACACAGGAACCTTCAGGTCTTTGGAGATGGACTTGTAGCCTTGAGATTGCTCATGCTTCCTCACAATTTGGATTCTCAAGTCCTCAGACAGTTCTTTGGTCTTCTTTCTTTTCTCCATGCTCAATGTGGTACACACAAGGACACAGGACAGAGGTTGAGTCAACTTTAATCCATGTCAACTGGCTGCAAGTGTGACTTAGTTATTGCCAACACCTGGTGCCACAGGTAAGTTACAGGTGCTGTTAATTACACAAATTAGAGAAGCATCACATGATTTTTCAAACAGTGCCAATACTTTTGTCCACCCCCTTTTTTATGTCTGGTGTGGAATTATATCCAATTTGTTTTTATGACAATTTTTTTTTTCATTGAAGACAAATTAAATGAAGATAATAATACCAAAGAATTTGTGATTACAATCATTTTCAGGAAGAAATTGAGTATTCTCTGACAGAATTGCAGGGGTGTCAATACTTTTGGCCAGCACTATATATATATATATATATATATATATATATATATATATATATATATATATATATAGAGCACTGAAAACTTGCTGTCCTATTTAGTAACAATAAATAAAGCTCTTTCATGTCTCACCATTTTTACAGATCTGTTAGACTTTCTGCATGTGAGCTTGGAGATGCCAGTATGTGGCTGCTGCTGGTGGTGAGGGGACACTGTGACTGCATAATGAAAGCATAGGAAATATGTGTACTGTCTAACTGTTTTTTCTTCATGCTGAATGTTATTGAAATGTAAACTGGATTCATGTGTATCATAGAGCAGAAGAAGTAGGAGGAGACTAGAAACAACAGCTTAGGTAAATCCCGTAATAGACACCTATGAGTGTTTATGTACAATGTAATATGGGGGACTCAGATTAACAATTCATGCACAGCTGGTCCCTTTTTTGCAGTTTACTACTTTACGAACTTCTTTGTCCAATTTTAGTACAGTAAACCTTTACAAGCAGTTATGTTCCTTTATTTCAGATTAACGCTTTACAAGCAGTTATGACCTCTTGCAGATTGATAATTTAGAAGCAGTGATACCCTCCTTATTTATCTGACCTGCGTAAAACATAGGGACATCTTACATGGCTGATACATAAAATTCTGTATCAGGTAAAGTAGATTTTCAACTATGAGTTTACATAATTTATTGTCCATTGTGATGGATTGGTGATTTATTTGACCATGTTTGTGATTTTCTTTTAATGAATTTATAAGAATAGATAAATTTAATCTACATACCAGTAAGTTGACAAGATAACCAAATCCTGACAGATCTAAGCACAAGGGTCCATTTACAATCCAGATCTGCTATAGAATCATCATGTCAAGAGTGTGTCCCACTCTGGGTAGACCTCTAGTGAGCCTGGGATTAGAAAGTCACAATGCTTTATTGTTTACAGGACTACAATTGTATTTGAGTGAATCTACTTTCGTTCGGTGTTGTTAAGGTTAAGGACTCTTTCCTATCTGGCTATTCTCTGTGGCCTTAATCTGAGTTGCAGCTCTTTTGTAACCATTCCCCTTCACTATAAAAAGTCACTTGTCTTACCATTTGACACCTATTATAGATTCTCAATCCATGCTGACTACTTTGGAAGGAGTGTTGTGAATGTCATCCGAGTGAGTGCTGGTGTGGAGCTCCCTCTGGTGACCAGGAATGATAATGAAGCTGAGCCTGAATCTGTGATTCAAACAGTTGATGGAGTTAATTAGAAATCCAGGAAATCCTATTACAGAGCAGCCTAGTGTGTTTAGGAGAGCACTTTTCTGTCTGGCGGCCACCGGTGATAGATGTTCCTGCTCCTTCTGAAGATGAATAATGAATTCCAAAGGGATTACATATAGTGTGCCTTTTTTAAATAAAAAGGAGCAGAAAGCATACTCTAAAACTATAAATGACTGGAGAAACAAGAGTATAGATGCTTGACTGACCCATAGGGATGGCGCAGATGGTCGAGGGGTCATGGGCTGAAGATGCATGTAGAAATGCATTAGTTGAGGTACTCTTTCTAAAAACATCAGTTTGTACCATATTACATGAGTCTACCGAAATGTTGATATCAAGAAAGTCTATATGAGTTTTACTGTATTTATATGTTAACCTGATACCAAAATCATTGCGGTTAAGATTCTGCATAAAAAGCTCAAGCTCCCCCGTTGTGCCCTGCCAAATCATAAATATGTCATCGATAAAACGCAGCCAGCACTGCACATGGGCACTGGCCTCTACGCCTCCGTCACCAAAGACCAACCTCTCCCAGTAGCCCAGGAAGAGGTTGGCGTACGAAGGTGCACAGGCCGCGCCCATCACAGTGCCGCACTGCTGAAGATAAAAGACATTCTTAAAAACAAAAAGGTTATGCGTTAGGGCAAAACGAAGGAGCTCCACGACCAAATTGACCATCCCGCCATCCCGAACAACTGCCTCCAAGTAAAAACGCACCGCTGCCAGACCATCCTTGTGTCTGATGATGGTATATAAAGTTTCCACATCTGCCGTAACAAAATACATATCCTTCTCCACAAAGAGACCATCAATCCTAGTTAGGACATCCGTCGTGTCCTGGATAAATGAGGGCAGTGTGTCCACTAATGATTTTAGATGGAAGTCAATAAATTTACATATAGGATCACACAAGCCCTCGATGCCAGACACTATAGGACGTCCCGGGGGAGTGACGGCGTCCTTGTGGATTTTCGGGAGAAGATAGAACATGGGAATGCGAGGATATTTGACAGCAAGGCCCTCAGCCATTTTTTTTATCAATTATGCCTTCATCAACGGCTTTAGAGAGTATCCCTTCTAACTGAGCGGAGAAGGAGGATAAGGGGCAAAAGTGTAATCTGCTGTAAGTTACTTTATCTTTTAGTTGACGTAGCGCCTCCCTTTCATACTTCTCCACCGGCCAAACCACTACGTTCCCCCCCTTCTCTGCTGGTTTAATAACTACATCATCCATCAGCTTCAGTTGTTCAAGTGCATTCCGCTGCCGATGTGTTAAGTTGTCAAAATTACGTCTTGAACGAATAGTTCTAAAATCTTCCATGACCAAGATCTTTCATCTTCCATGCTTCTGAAGATGGCTGGGAATTTTCCCTTCAGTTTCTCCCATTTATGCTGTGCCTGAATAAGTGTACTAGTTTCTGTGCTTAATTGCTGGAATTGAACTTAAGGATGTTTCTGCTTATTCCATTTGGTTCTGTGTTTTTGTTTATTGTTTGTGAGGATCTATCTCTCTGCTTTTGTGAGCAGGACAGTTCCTCCGGCAAGAAAAGGAGCTTGCTCCCCTGTTCATGTTTGGATTATTTGCACTTTTGAATATTGTTTGTTCTGTGATTTTGTTTCTTCCCATTATATCTGTTGTCCGATAGATAGGGGATTGCGATCAGCTTAGTTTCCAACTACTCTTGTGGTTTTGTTTTTTCCTGATTAATGAGATTGTTTGTGATCGTCCACGGTTACCAGTTCATAACAAAGGAGCTTGTCTTTGGAAGAAGCTGATAAGTCGTGACTTTTGCAGCTGTGGCAAATAGATGCTTTGGAGGTGCTTGAAGTGTTTTCCTCATTGTGTCTATTTCCCATCTGTCTTTCTACCTTATCTTGTGTTGTATTATGTGGTGAGACTAGTATTCTCGCTGACCTGCTCACTAGCCAGGGTGAGTTCAGCATGAGTGAGGGCTTAGGCATGTAATGGCCATGGGGGGAAAGGACCTCTATAGGGACATTAGGGAACGTAAGGAACAGACTCCACCATTCCTGTTGTTACCCTTGTATTGCTTTACACACTGAGCATCTGTACTCTCTGTTGTGACATTATTGCCAGCCCACTTTTTCCCCCCTGAACCTTAAATGTATCCTGTAGAGCCTGTCTCTTGATCTGGTACACCTGGGATTTAGGGTTTTGCAACAACACCAGGCCACGGGTCTGACAGCTATAATATACCAGAAACCATGTGTCATGTCCCCACTGGAGTCCGCTTCTGTGACTTCTGCTCTGATCGCCAGGTGATGCCTGCTGGGGATGGGAGAGGAGCCTGTATTGCAAATATAAAAATGGCTATTTTTTGAGCCTATACATTATGTTAAACTATAACATATTGATTAATCAGACAGACAAAGTGTACATGGTTACAAAATCTTGTATATACTTAAAGGGAACCAATCATCAGGATTTTCGTGTATAAGCTGCAGCCAGTGCAGTACTGGCACTATCATGCACAGTGTGTACATACCATCAGGGGGCAGCTCGGGTGTTTAGGCAGTGAAATTCATCTTTATAAAGTTTGAAATTTCGTGCACTTTTTGATTGACGTGTGCACCTGTCAGGACCGGGAGGACTGATGGGCCCAGGAGGTGGATCCACTGGACCGAGTACCCCACTGGGGGGCAGGGTACACGGCAGCTGGAGCACTGGCGTGGCCGGGACGGGTGTAACCAGGGTCACGGAGTTCTTTAGGATAATACTGGAAACAGGCACAGGTACCCGGTAGCAAAAGACAAAACAGTAACAGGGCACAGCACAAGGGGACCTGAGCACCTAGCTCAGAAGACAAGCTTCAGGACACGTTGATCAGGCCCCGCCCACATGGAAAGGCAAGTCTTATATACCCAGCACAGCCCCATGTCATTACCTGCATCAGGTGTGCTGGGCCCATAAGACCAGGAGAGTGGGCGCGGCCTGGTCCTATACAGAACCATGAGGCCAATACTCAAAGTCAGACTCCTGAGACCAGGAGCAGGAGTCAGGGGAGCAGGAGCGGGAGCGGCAGCCATGACTGGTGGACACATGGAGTGGATCAGTGGGTAAGGAGTGGTGCTGGGACACTGGGAGCGTGACAGTACCCCCCCCCTCTAAGCCCCCCCCTCCGAGCACAGAACCCCAGGGGCACCCCGGATCGAGACACCGGGCCGGGGCCCAACGCAAAGGCGGGGAAGGACCTCTGACCCCGTACCGCCTTCTTAGCCGCACGGCGCTTAGCCAATCTACCAGCAGTGGCAGCGGGGGCAACGGGAAGAGGAGGACCGACAGAAACAGTACTGACATCGTGGAGAACCGGCCCGGGCGACTCGGACCGGGCACAGGACGGTGACTCATCCCCGGTAGCTGGTGGCATCAGAGTCTCAATCGTCGGGGACGGTGGAACGACGCTGGGGTGCGTCATCACTTCCGGTTCCGGTGGCACCACAGGCACAAGTGCCAGGATCTGTGGTACAACGCTGGACTGCGTCATTTTCTCCTGTTCTTGTGACATGATAGGATCAGGTGCCAGGGGCTGAGGGACGGGCTGAAGACAGGTATCATGGCACGAGGGACTCCAGCGAGAGATTGCGCCGGAGCGCCAACTGATGTCAGGATCATGGAGTTTAAGCCAGGGCAGACCCAGCAGGAGCTCAGGAGCCATTCTCGGGATGACATAAAACGCAATAGTCTCAGTGTGCAGGGTACCAATACAAAGTCTCACGGGTTCGGTGGTGTACCGGACAGGTTCGTATAATTGTTTTCCGTCCACGGAGGCGAACCAGAGGGGTTTTGCAAGCGGGATGACCGGTATCCGATAACGGTCCACGGTAGCTTGTTGGATGAAATTACCCGCTGCTCCCGAATCAATGTGAGCCTCTGCCGTGAACTGGGTCTTCTCGGTCGTGACCTGGACAGTCTGTGTAACCGGGACTGACGGAATTCCGGTACCAAGGGTGGCGGTTCCCACCATCCCTTGGACTTGGGGTCTTCCTGGCCTCTCAGGGCAAGAGCGGAGCAGATGTGAACCGCTTCCACAATAGAAGCACAGGCCCCGGGCGAGTCGCTCTGCACGACGTTGCTCGGCTTGGCTCAGCCGGTCTATTTGCATTGGCTCAGGAGTGGAGTCGCAGAACGGCAGTGGCGGGGGAACGGTAGACCTCTGCGGGACAAAGGCGTGACGGACTGGTCGCTTTTCCCGGGATACCTCCTTGGTTCGTTCCTGAAAACGGAGATCAATCCGGGTGGCTAGTGATACCAAAGCATCCAAGGTACGGGGAACATCACGACCGGCTAATTCGTCCTTGATGCGACCGGAGAGCCCCTCCCAGAAGGCGGCAGTCAAGGCCTCATTGTTCCAGCCTAGCTCGGAGGAAAGCGTGCGGAACTGAATGGCGTATTGGCCGACGGTCAGGGTCCCTTGGCGTAGCCGGAGGAGCGAGGAGGTAACCGCGGTACTGCGTCCCGGTTCATCGAAGGTACTTCGGAAAGCCTGCAGGAATTCCCGGATGTCGGTCGTCACCGGATCCTCGTTCTCCCACAACGGATTTATCCAGGCCAACGCCTCGCCTTCCAGGTGCGACATCACAAAGGCTATCTTGGCTTGGTCGGAAGCGAAGAGGTGCGGGAGTAATTTGAAGTGCAGCGAGCACTGGTTCAAAAACCCCCGGCAGTTCTTGGGGTCCCCGGCATACCGAGGCGGAGCAGCGAGGCGAAGTTGCGAGGCTGCAGAGACAACAGGTTCAGACGTAGAGACTGGTTGCTGCGTGGACTCAGATGAGACGGCTGTCTGTAGCGTATATAACCAGTGGTCCACGGACGCCAGGAATTTCAGCATCCGGCTCAGGGTTTCACGCTGTTGTGCCAGCTCTTGGCGCAGCTCAGCCAGCTCTGATGTTTGCGCTCCAGCGGGATCCATGGCCTGATCAATCTGTCAGGACCGGGAGGACTGATGGGCCCAGGAGGTGGATCCACTGGACCGAGTACCCCACTGGGGGGTAGGGTACACGGCAGCTGGAGCACTGGCGTGGCCGGGACGGGTGTAACCAGGGTCACGGAGTTCTTTAGGATAATACTGGAAACAGGCACAGGTACCCGGTAGCAAAAGACAAAACAGTAACAGGGCACAGCACAAGGGGACCTGAGCACCTAGCTCAGAAGACAAGCTTCAGGACACGTTGATCAGGCCCCGCCCACATGGAAAGGCAAGTCTTATATACCCAGCACAGCCCCATGTCATTACCTGCATCAGGTGTGCTGGGCCCATAAGACCAGGAGAGTGGGCGCGGCCTGGTCCTATACAGAACCATGAGGCCAATACTCAAAGTCAGACTCCTGAGACCAGGAGCAGGAGTCAGGGGAGCAGGAGCGGGAGCGGCAGCCATGACTGGTGGACACATGGAGTGGATCAGTGGGTAAGGAGTGGTGCTGGGACACTGGGAGCGTGACAGCACCTCTGCAGATAATGTCTGGGCGGGTTATGCAGGAGTTCCCCGCCCCCCCCACCAGCCTGTTCCTCCCTCTCTCCTGATGTCCGGGCGGGTTATGCACGTGTTCCCCGCCCCCCCGCGCCGCCTGTTCCTCCCTCCCTCCCTCTGGCTGTATGTAAATATCTAATCTTCAGAAACATGGCGCCGGAGTGGGGGCTCTGCGCATAGCGCTTATCTCCGGTGCCATGTTTCTGAAGCCCCCGCATTACACAACTTGGTGTCTGAGAGGGCGGCGCCACAGCGATGTCCCACCGGCTGGTGTGTTGGCCCGGTGTCCTGGGGCGGCACGATACAGGAGCAGCAGGTAATCGCGTCCTCCGATCACCTGTTCTGCAGTCCTGTTGTGATCGCGCTCGCTCCCGCGGTCACAACGGGATCTGAAGGAGCGAGGGCGCATGCGCCGCCCTCTAACACCAAGCTGTGTGATAGGGATTCAGAAACATGGCGCCGGAGACAAGCGCTATGCGCAGAGGCCCACACCGGCGCCATGTTTCTGAAGATTAGATATTTACATACAGCCAGAGGGAGGGAGGGAGGAACAGGCGGCGCGGGGGGGCGGGGAACACGTGCATAACCCGCCCGGACATCAGGAGAGAGGGAGGAACAGGCTGGTGGGGGGGTCGGGGAACTCCTGCATAACCCGCCCGGACATTATCTGCAGAGGTGCACACGTCAATCAAAAAGTGCACGAAATTTCAAACTTTATAAAGATGAATTTCACTGCCTAAACACCCGAGCTGCCCCCTGATGGTATGTACACACTGTGCATGATAGTGCCAGTACTGCACTGGCTGCAGCTTATACACGAAAATCCTGATGATTGGTTCCCTTTAAGGATTTCTGTGTGTTTGTCTTGAATATACAGACAGACAATATACCATTGTAACAGAAACCTTATGATTTACTTACATCAAATACCTGATGTGTATTCTTGAGAGATTTGAATGTCTGTGGGTTTATTACCCCATTGTCTGATGTGTGGTGTATCTCTGATTCATCTATGCCCAATGACTAGCCATCAAAGGGCATGGATCAATAAGACTACAACACATTAACTTTAAGGCTTGTAATATTGTTCAAGCCTCTATAAGATCAGATGAAATATAGCACAGACAGAAGCTCGTGTTTGCTGCACCGTGAGACGTCCGGGCAGTGATGTCCAGGAGCCCTCTGTCCTTGGTGTGCTTCTCTGATTCTTAATGTTCCAGGCAGATGATGTTCAAAACTCCTTGGTGATTGTAAGTATTTAACTGTACTTAACCTTTGTATGTTGATTATACAAAAGTGTACGCAATATCATACTTTTCCTTTAAGTTTGTATTTTATATTAACCTTTATAATAAAATTACTTATTTGCCTTCTTTAAAGCCGTATCTGAACCTTAGTGATAAAATATAGCAAAACATTTGGCGTAGTCGGCAGGATAGCAGAAGGCTTTGAGTATTTTTGTTAGTGTGATATTGCGTATAATATGCCTCTTTTTAAGAAAAAAGTGGTTGTGAGTGAATGCATTGAGATTCCAGGTTGGGAACAGAGTCCCTATGATATTTTGGCAACCAAGTGGTCACATAGTGTTGGTTTGAGTGAACCATGGGACAAATGTTTGAAAAATGCTGAACCTGTTGATGTGGTTGAATGCTTGCAGAAAGTGAAAGTGGAAAAAAGTAAAGAATTGGGCGCTGTTGGTAGGCGTGGATGGATCCTGTTGTGTGCATATAGAAAACAGCATGAGGAAAAGATGCGTATGGTAACAAAAGTTCAGGAATTAGAGAGACAGTTGGGTGAGGTCCAGACTGCATTGGTTACAGCACAGTGTCAGAATAAGTTGTCAGTGGACAAATGTGATGAATATCAGCATGATGCAGACAAGTCTGCTGTATGTATAGAGCAGTATAAATATAGAAAGAAATACAGAAAGAAGAGAGGGAAGGAGAATAGAAAGGAAGTAGCTTTGGCCATAGCCAGAGCGGGGTCAGAGGGGAACTCAGATGAGTGGAATGGTGAGGCACAGAACTCATCTGATTCTGAAAACGTCACCGACCCAGAACAGGAGGATGAACATGTCAGTGGGGAGAAGGAAATTGATCCTCATCTTAACCCAATAAGAGTTCATCCTATATACCATAGACAAGTTTTAGAAACAGTTAGAGGTAAACAGAACAGAAATATGGTAGAGGATTGCAGATAGCTTCTTGATCGTTTTTCACAAAGGTCAAATGAACCTTTGATAGCTTGGGCAGTCAGATTGTGGGAGGCAGGGGCTCATCGAGTACAGCTGGATGCTGTGGATGGCCCAAAGTTTGTTCAACTCAGCCATGAGCCTGTGGTGAAGGAGGCATTTTGTTCCTTGATGGTTCAGCGACCACATGTGGTGTGTAGTATGTTGGATGTTGTGGCTATGGCATTGCAGCATAAATACCCATCAGAGGCGGACTGGCCGCCCAATGAAAATCCATGGTTTACATTGAAAGATTGTGCTCGGAGATTGAAGGAGGAGGCTATGAAAAATGCTATTTCAGCAAGTACATATGACGATTACATGCAAGTTATTGTAAGTGTTTCTATTAGAAATTGTATCATTAGAAATGCCCCTCCAGCTTATAAACATGTCATGATGGCATTAATGGTAAATCAGACTGGGAAACCCATCTCCAATACATTGGAGGCGATCCGACAGTTAGGGGGTCTGGGAGAATGGGATCCCAAACAGAGAGGAGGTTAGCTTAATTTTGAAGAACAGTGTAACAATGTCAAAAGTAGTACAAATCGTAGATCCCGTGTTACCAGGAGAGATATGTTTATGGCCCTGATAAAGGATGGTGTTCCTTGGGATAAAATAGACGGGATTAGTACTGACGAGATGTGGAAATTGTATCAAAAGAAAAAATTGTGTCAAAGGAGAAGACTCAATAAAAAGTCAGGGGTTTCACATAATAAAAAGGTTGCAGCAAAAGATTCTGAATCTCCACAGCAAGGGCACAGCAGGACACGGGGAGAAAGAGGGCCCACTTTCTCATCGTCACCAGCAAAGCCTACAGCTCCGGGGGTGGAGGATCTTTATGCTGAAGTCACATGTTTGGTGCAGGAAATCAAAGCCCAGCAGAAGAGGTTATCATCATCTTCCACCAAGATGTCGCCATCTGAAATGGAAGATAGATGGGGGGAAATTGATAAGGGTAATATTGAGACCACGGAAGAGATTGCCACCAATACAGAATGTACAGAAATATGTAAAGAGATAAGTAATATAAAAGCCATTCCTGCTCATAAACAATACAGAGCCGTCCAAATGTTCACAAAGGAGAAAGTGGAAACCAGGAGAATCCCTGTGTTCAGTCTATTGGAAGGGCAATTATTTTTGCTATTGTTTGGTTGGTCATATATTTACATACCCATGCTGCTAATTAATACAGCACAATATACCAATATGGTTGGGTAAATAGTGAGCTTTTTTGGCTGCCAAGTTAGATGTGAATCTTTTAGCATATGGACTGGATAAAATTGTGTTTTGTGTATTATTTGAGCTCGTATTCTAATCATGTTTGTGCTTTCTTTTTAGACTGGAGCCAGAGTTTTACATGTTATTAGAGCAATCAGGCTAAAACAATGAAACAAGTAATCATCCCATTGTGATGAATGGGTATTGTATTTACCTAATGGTTGTTGTTTGTTTTATGTGTACGTTCAATCAGGACCACATTAGGTTTGTAAACGCCCTCTCAGTATGATGGTCTCATAATCCAAAGGTCAGATTTGGCCTTAAACTGAACTCAGGTAATGAGAGAAGGGATAGATCAGGATTATTAATTAAGTTAATTCTAATGAATAGTGGAGACAGTGACATGTTAAAACAGAAGTGAGATAGAATAGCTCAGTTGATGGTACTGTCTATTTCTAAAATGTAGTTCGTCAGAGGGAGGGCTCCTTCAGTTCTGCAGAGAAGATAAATGATTTGGATCTTCACATCCTATCAATGATTGTGCAAAAATGTGGGTGAAACAATTGAGTGACAAAGGTATTCCAGAACCTGCTGAAGTCATTGCTCAAGGAGCAGGCAATGTGCTGACAGTTATGAAACAAGAAAAGTGGGAATACATCCCAACTGACAGATGAGTAATATGTGTATTTTTGTCCCTTTAGATCAAAATCTGGAAATGTTGCATCATTGGCGCCACCATGGGCATGGATCTAATTCCGTCAGAAGCCAAGCAACCTTCAGACCGAAAACAGAGACCAACCATGGAAAATGTGGCCTTATTGAAAACCAAACAGAATCTATGGGTTTACCTGGCTCAGCTGATGAATACGAGCCATTTTTGTATAACAAAGACTACCAGTGATGACAACATATGAGAAACTTGTATCGAAGCGGTACTGACCCCTTTACATAAATGAAGACCTAGAAGAAGAAGATGTGACCCAAAACTTCACCTCCAATCTGTATTGTGCCTATATGAACTGCACTGGGGAACATTCTCTAACCGAAGAGATAATTGCCCTAAGGCTGATCTATCAGAGGACTTGTTAAAGCAAAATAGG
This sequence comes from Anomaloglossus baeobatrachus, assembly GCF_048569485.1. Classification (NCBI taxonomy): domain Eukaryota; kingdom Metazoa; phylum Chordata; class Amphibia; order Anura; family Aromobatidae; genus Anomaloglossus; species Anomaloglossus baeobatrachus. Next base: position 187,084,144 of record NC_134354.1, read on the forward strand.
CAGATGTCAACAATTAAAAATACAGAATCAGACATGCCATAAAGAGATTGCTATTATTTGTGGCTCTCATACAAATAAAAAATGCAAACGTATGAAGGCAGGAAATAATATGAGATTAACAATATAATGACCGTTTCATTATATACACAAAATGTAAAATTGTTAACGAAATCATAGATACAAGAATTATCTATAATAATTGTAGGAACACTCACTGTAGCGGCATATGCTGCTAAAGTAGTAGGCCGATTCTCTTGTTTGGTGGCTAAATTTATAAATACCACAAGTAGAGATACATTTATACTAGATTAATTACATTACACAAGATGATGGTAGATGTTGGGAATGGGTACTTTCTTAGTTACCTGATTTTTGGATATATTCATTATATATTAGGAGTAATATTTGCTATAATTTGTGCATGCATTGCTTTCTGTTGTATACAGTGTACACTTTCCTTATGTCAATCATCTGCTAAAACCATGCCCTTAGGATATGGTACCTTGTATAAATAATCTATGGCTCAAAATAGCCAAGGGTGGAATGTATTGCAAATATAAAAATGGCTATTTTTTGAGCCTATACATTATGTTAAACTATAACATATTGATTAATCAGACAGACAAAGTGTACATGGTTACAAAATTTTGTATATACTTAAGGATTTCTGTGTGTTTGTCTTGAATATACAGACAGACAATATACCATTGTAACAGAAACCTTATGATTTACTTACATCAAATACCTGATGTGTATTCTTGGGAGATTTGAATGTCTGTGGGTTTATTACCCCATTGTCTGATGTGTGGTGTATCTCTGATTCATCTATGCCCAATGACTGGCCATCAAAGGGCATGGATCAATAAGACTACAACACATTAACTTTAAGGCTTGTAATATTGTTCAAGCTTCTATAAGATCAGATGAAATATAGCACAGACAGAAGCTCGTGTTTGCTGCACCGTGAGACGTCCGGGCAGTGATGTCCAGGAGTCCTCTGTCCCTGGTGTGCTTCTCTGATTCTTAATGTTCCAGGCAGATGATGTTCAAAACTCCTTGGTGATTATAAGTATTTAACTGTACTTAACCTTTGTATGTTGATTATACAAAAGTGTACGCAATATCATACTTTTCCTTTAAGTTTGTATTTTATATTAACCTTTATAATAAAATTACTTATTTGCCTTCTTTAAAGCCGTATCTGAACCTTAGTGATAAAATATAGCAAAACAGAGCCGGTGCCAGTGGCTCTGGTGGGCGAAGGCTCCGGTCATCCACTAAGCTGGGTTTCCCTGGGACCTGCAGTAGCACTAGCTGACTGTAGGTGGTGTGTGTCTTCCAGCTGAAGTTACCATCATTCAGCTATAGCCAATGGGAAGACACCACACCCTTCTTATTCTCCCTCCTGTCTGCTGACAACTGCCAGAGATAAAGAAACAACAAAGAGCCAGCACCAATGTGCACTAAGGCATCAAATATTCCAAACTGCATTATAAAAAATTTTTTGAGATTTTTGGCAAAAAATTGCAATTTCTTGAGCTGCTTCGCCACGTCACGGCAAATCTCATTTGAAGCAGTCCTACACTAAAATATTTTTATAAAATGTGCCATGCGGCCTCACATATAAATAGCAGAACTGCTCTCAGCAGCACTCACCTGGTCTATTGCAGTCCCGTACCCATGACTGAGTCACGGTTGTGGGCGGGACAGGTCCAAGCAAATGCTGCATGAAGTATATATATAGCCTGTGGACAAAGCCTGATGACCCAATGTGAACAGTCACCAAACGCCAAAATCTATACAGATGGAATACATCCCAAATTGGGGTGCATAGCAAGGTGGAGGTCAACCACCGACCAATTCAACAAAGAAACAACAAAGAGCCAGCACCAATGTGCACTAAGGCATCAAATATTCCAAACTGCATTATAAAAATTTTTTTGAGATTTTTGGCAAAAAATTGCAATTTCTTGAGCTGCTTCGCCACGTCACGGCAAATCTCATTTGAAGCAGTCCTACACTAAAATATTTTTATAAAATGTGCCATGCGGCCTCACATATAAATAGCAGAACTGCTCTCAGCAGCACTCACCTGGTCTATTGCAGTCCCGTACCCATGACTGAGTCACGGTTGTGGGCGGGACAGGTCCAAGCAAATGCTGCATGAAGTATATATATATAGCCTGTGGACAAAGCCTGATGACCCAATGTGAACAGTCACCAAACGCCAAAATCTATACAGATGGAATACATCCCAAATTGGGGTGCATAGCAAGGTGGAGGTCAACCACCGACCAATTCAACAAAGAAACAACAAAGAGCCAGCACCAATGTGCACTAAGGCATCAAATATTCCAAACTGCATTATAAAAAAATTTTTGAGATTTTTGGCAAAAAATTGCAATTTCTTGAGCTGCTTCGCCACGTCACGGCAAATCTCATTTGAAGCAGTCCTACACTAAAATATTTTTATAAAATGTGCCATGCGGCCTCACATATAAATAGCAGAACTGCTCTCAGCAGCACTCACCTGGTCTATTGCAGTCCCGTACCCATGACTGAGTCACGGTTGTGGGCGGGACAGGTCCAAGCAAATGCTGCATGAAGTATATATATAGCCTGTGGACAAAGCCTGATGACCCAATGTGAACAGTCACCAAACGCCAAAATCTATACAGATGGAATACATCCCAAATTGGGGTGCATAGCAAGGTGGAGGTCAACCACCGACCAATTCAACAAAGAAACAACAAAGAGCCAGCACCAATGTGCACTAAGGCATCAAATATTCCAAACTGCATTATAAAAAATTTTTTGAGATTTTTGGCAAAAAATTGCAATTTCTTGAGCTGCTTCGCCACGTCACGGCAAATCTCATTTGAAGCAGTCCTACACTAAAATATTTTTATAAAATGTGCCATGCGGCCTCACATATAAATAGCAGAACTGCTCTCAGCAGCACTCACCTGGTCTATTGCAGTCCCGTACCCATGACTGAGTCACGGTTGTGGGCGGGACAGGTCCAAGCAAATGCTGCATGAAGTATATATATAGCCTGTGGACAAAGCCTGATGACCCAATGTGAACAGTCACCAAACGCCAAAATCTATACAGATGGAATACATCCCAAATTGGGGTGCATAGCAAGGTGGAGGTCAACCACCGACCAATTCAACAAAGAAACAACAAAGAGCCAGCACCAATGTGCACTAAGGCATCAAATATTCCAAACTGCATTATAAAAAATTTTTTGAGATTTTTGGCAAAAAATTGCAATTTCTTGAGCTGCTTCGCCACGTCACGGCAAATCTCATTTGAAGCAGTCCTACACTAAAATATTTTTATAAAATGTGCCATGCGGCCTCACATATAAATAGCAGAACTGCTCTCAGCAGCACTCACCTGGTCTATTGCAGTCCCGTACCCATGACTGAGTCACGGTTGTGGGCGGGACAGGTCCAAGCAAATGCTGCATGAAGTATATATATAGCCTGTGGACAAAGCCTGATGACCCAATGTGAACAGTCACCAAACGCCAAAATCTATACAGATGGAATACATCCCAAATTGGGGTGCATAGCAAGGTGGAGGTCAACCACCGACCAATTCAACAAAGAAACAACAAAGAGCCAGCACCAATGTGCACTAAGGCATCAAATATTCCAAACTGCATTATAAAAATTTTTTTGAGATTTTTGGCAAAAAATTGCAATTTCTTGAGCTGCTTCGCCACGTCACGGCAAATCTCATTTGAAGCAGTCCTACACTAAAATATTTTTATAAAATGTGCCATGCGGCCTCACATATAAATAGCAGAACTGCTCTCAGCAGCACTCACCTGGTCTATTGCAGTCCCGTACCCATGACTGAGTCACGGTTGTGGGCGGGACAGGTCCAAGCAAATGCTGCATGAAGTAGATATATAGCCTGTGGACAAAGCCTGATGACCCAATGTGAACAGTCACCAAACGCCAAAATCTATACAGATGGAATACATCCCAAATTGGGGTGCATAGCAAGGTGGAGGTCAACCACCGACCAATTCAACAAAGAAACAACAAAGAGCCAGCACCAATGTGCACTAAGGCATCAAATATTCCAAACTGCATTATAAAAATTTTTTTGAGATTTTTGGCAAAAAATTGCAATTTCTTGAGCTGTTTCGCCACGTCACGGCAAATCTCATTTGAAGCAGTCCTACACTAAAATATTTTTATAAAATGTGCCATGCGGCCTCACATATAAATAGCAGAACTGCTCTCAGCAGCACTCACCTGGTCTATTGCAGTCCCGTACCCATGACTGAGTCACGGTTGTGGGCGGGACAGGTCCAAGCAAATGCTGCATGAAGTATATATATAGCCTGTGGACAAAGCCTGATGACCCAATGTGAACAGTCACCAAACGCCAAAATCTATACAGATGGAATACATCCCAAATTGGGGTGCATAGCAAGGTGGAGGTCAACCACCGACCAATTCAACAAAGAAACAACAAAGAGCCAGCACCAATGTGCACTAAGGCATCAAATATTCCAAACTGCATTATAAAAAATTTTTTGAGATTTTTGGCAAAAAATTGCAATTTCTTGAGCTGCTTCGCCACGTCACGGCAAATCTCATTTGAAGCAGTCCTACACTAAAATATTTTTATAAAATGTGCCATGCGGCCTCACATATAAATAGCAGAACTGCTCTCAGCAGCACTCACCTGGTCTATTGCAGTCCCGTACCCATGACTGAGTCACGGTTGTGGGCGGGACAGGTCCAAGCAAATGCTGCATGAAGTATATATATAGCCTGTGGACAAAGCCTGATGACCCAATGTGAACAGTCACCAAACGCCAAAATCTATACAGATGGAATACATCCCAAATTGGGGTGCATAGCAAGGTGGAGGTCAACCACCGACCAATTCAACAAAGAAACAACAAAGAGCCAGCACCAATGTGCACTAAGGCATCAAATATTCCAAACTGCATTATAAAAAATTTTTTGAGATTTTTGGCAAAAAATTGCAATTTCTTGAGCTGCTTCGCCACGTCACGGCAAATCTCATTTGAAGCAGTCCTACACTAAAATATTTTTATAAAATGTGCCATGCGGCCTCACATATAAATAGCAGAACTGCTCTCAGCAGCACTCACTTAGTCTATTGCAGTCCCGTACCCATGACTGAGTCACGGTTGTGGGCGGGACAGGTCCAAGCAAATGCTGCATGAAGTATATATATAGCCTGTGGACAAAGCCTGATGACCCAATGTGAACAGTCACCAAACGCCAAAATCTATACAGATGGAATACATCCCAAATTGGGGTGCATAGCAAGGTGGAGGTCAACCACCGACCAATTCAACAAAGAAACAACAAAGAGCCAGCACCAATGTGCACTAAGGCATCAAATATTCCAAACTGCATTATAAAAAATTTTTTGAGATTTTTGGCAAAAAATTGCAATTTCTTGAGCTGCTTCGCCACGTCACGGCAAATCTCATTTGAAGCAGTCCTACACTAAAATATTTTTATAAAATGTGCCATGCGGCCTCACATATAAATAGCAGAACTGCTCTCAGCAGCACTCACCTGGTCTATTGCAGTCCCGTACCCATGACTGAGTCACGGTTGTGGGCGGGACAGGTCCAAGCAAATGCTGCATGAAGTATATATATAGCCTGTGGACAAAGCCTGATGACCCAATGTGAACAGTCACCAAACGCCAAAATCTATACAGATGGAATACATCCCAAATTGGGGTGCATAGCAAGGTGGAGGTCAACCACCGACCAATTCAACAAAGAAACAACAAAGAGCCAGCACCAATGTGCACTAAGGCATCAAATATTCCAAACTGCATTATAAAAATTTTTTTGAGATTTTTGGCAAAAAATTGCAATTTCTTGAGCTGCTTCGCCACGTCACGGCAAATCTCATTTGAAGCAGTCCTACACTAAAATATTTTTATAAAATGTGCCATGCGGCCTCACATATAAATAGCAGAACTGCTCTCAGCAGCACTCACCTGGTCTATTGCAGTCCCGTACCCATGACTGAGTCACGGTTGTGGGCGGGACAGGTCCAAGCAAATGCTGCATGAAGTATATATATAGCCTGTGGACAAAGCCTGATGACCCAATGTGAACAGTCACCAAACGCCAAAATCTATACAGATGGAATACATCCCAAATTGGGGTGCATAGCAAGGTGGAGGTCAACCACCGACCAATTCAACAAAGAAACAACAAAGAGCCAGCACCAATGTGCACTAAGGCATCAAATATTCCAAACTGCATTATAAAAATTTTTTTGAGATTTTTGGCAAAAAATTGCAATTTCTTGAGCTGCTTCGCCACGTCACGGCAAATCTCATTTGAAGCAGTCCTACACTAAAATATTTTTATAAAATGTGCCATGCGGCCTCACATATAAATAGCAGAACTGCTCTCAGCAGCACTCACCTGGTCTATTGCAGTCCCGTACCCATGACTGAGTCACGGTTGTGGGCGGGACAGGTCCAAGCAAATGCTGCATGAAGTATATATATAGCCTGTGGACAAAGCCTGATGACCCAATGTGAACAGTCACCAAACGCCAAAATCTATACAGATGGAATACATCCCAAATTGGGGTGCATAGCAAGGTGGAGGTCAACCACCGACCAATTCAACAAAGAAACAACAAAGAGCCAGCACCAATGTGCACTAAGGCATCAAATATTCCAAACTGCATTATAAAAAATTTTTTGAGATTTTTGGCAAAAAATTGCAATTTCTTGAGCTGCTTCGCCACGTCACGGCAAATCTCATTTGAAGCAGTCCTACACTAAAATATTTTTATAAAATGTGCCATGCGGCCTCACATATAAATAGCAGAACTGCTCTCAGCAGCACTCACCTGGTCTATTGCAGTCCCGTACCCATGACTGAGTCACGGTTGTGGGCGGGACAGGTCCAAGCAAATGCTGCATGAAGTATATATATAGCCTGTGGACAAAGCCTGATGACCCAATGTGAACAGTCACCAAACGCCAAAATCTATACAGATGGAATACATCCCAAATTGGGGTGCATAGCAAGGTGGAGGTCAACCACCGACCAATTCAACAAAGAAACAACAAAGAGCCAGCACCAATGTGCACTAAGGCATCAAATATTCCAAACTGCATTATAAAAAATTTTTTGAGATTTTTGGCAAAAAATTGCAATTTCTTGAGCTGCTTCGCCACGTCACGGCAAATCTCATTTGAAGCAGTCCTACACTAAAATATTTTTATAAAATGTGCCATGCGGCCTCACATATAAATAGCAGAACTGCTCTCAGCAGCACTCACCTGGTCTATTGCAGTCCCGTACCCATGACTGAGTCACGGTTGTGGGCGGGACAGGTCCAAGCAAATGCTGCATGAAGTATATATATAGCCTGTGGACAAAGCCTGATGACCCAATGTGAACAGTCACCAAACGCCAAAATCTATACAGATGGAATACATCCCAAATTGGGGTGCATAGCAAGGTGGAGGTCAACCACCGACCAATTCAACAAAGAAACAACAAAGAGCCAGCACCAATGTGCACTAAGGCATCAAATATTCCAAACTGCATTATAAAAATTTTTTTTGAGATTTTTGGCAAAAAATTGCAATTTCTTGAGCTGCTTCGCCACGTCACGGCAAATCTCATTTGAAGCAGTCCTACACTAAAATATTTTTATAAAATGTGCCATGCGGCCTCACATATAAATAGCAGAACTGCTCTCAGCAGCACTCACCTGGTCTATTGCAGTCCCGTACCCATGACTGAGTCACGGTTGTGGGCGGGACAGGTCCAAGCAAATGCTGCATGAAGTATATATATAGCCTGTGGACAAAGCCTGATGACCCAATGTGAACAGTCACCAAACGCCAAAATCTATACAGATGGAATACATCCCAAATTGGGGTGCATAGCAAGGTGGAGGTCAACCACCGACCAATTCAACAAAGAAGCAACAAAGAGCCAGCACCAATGTGCACTAAGGCATCAAATATTCCAAACTGCATTATAAAAAATTTTTTGAGATTTTTGGCAAAAAATTGCAATTTCTTGAGCTGCTTCGCCACGTCACGGCAAATCTCATTTGAAGCAGTCCTACACTAAAATATTTTTATAAAATGTGCCATGCGGCCTCACATATAAATAGCAGAACTGCTCTCAGCAGCACTCACCTGGTCTATTGCAGTCCCGTACCCATGACTGAGTCACGGTTGTGGGCGGGACAGGTCCAAGCAAATGCTGCATGAAGTATATATATAGCCTGTGGACAAAGCCTGATGACCCAATGTGAACAGTCACCAAACGCCAAAATCTATACAGATGGAATACATCCCAAATTGGGGTGCATAGCAAGGTGGAGGTCAACCACCGACCAATTCAACAAAGAAACAACAAAGAGCCAGCACCAATGTGCACTAAGGCATCAAATATTCCAAACTGCATTATAAAAAATTTTTTGAGATTTTTGGCAAAAAATTGCAATTTCTTGAGCTGCTTCGCCACGTCACGGCAAATCTCATTTGAAGCAGTCCTACACTAAAATATTTTTATAAAATGTGCCATGCGGCCTCACATATAAATAGCAGAACTGCTCTCAGCAGCACTCACCTGGTCTATTGCAGTCCCGTACCCATGACTGAGTCACGGTTGTGGGCGGGACAGGTCCAAGCAAATGCTGCATGAAGTATATATATAGCCTGTGGACAAAGCCTGATGACCCAATGTGAACAGTCACCAAACGCCAAAATCTATACAGATGGAATACATCCCAAATTGGGGTGCATAGCAAGGTGGAGGTCAACCACCGACCAATTCAACAAAGAAACAACAAAGAGCCAGCACCAATGTGCACTAAGGCATCAAATATTCCAAACTGCATTATAAAAAATTTTTTGAGATTTTTGGCAAAAAATTGCAATTTCTTGAGCTGCTTCGCCACGTCACGGCAAATCTCATTTGAAGCAGTCCTACACTAAAATATTTTTATAAAATGTGCCATGCGGCCTCACATATAAATAGCAGAACTGCTCTCAGCAGCACTCACCTGGTCTATTGCAGTCCCGTACCCATGACTGAGTCACGGTTGTGGGCGGGACAGGTCCAAGCAAATGCTGCATGAAGTATATATATAGCCTGTGGACAAAGCCTGATGACCCAATGTGAACAGTCACCAAACGCCAAAATCTATACAGATGGAATACATCCCAAATTGGGGTGCATAGCAAGGTGGAGGTCAACCACCGACCAATTCAACAAAGAAACAACAAAGAGCCAGCACCAATGTGCACTAAGGCATCAAATATTCCAAACTGCATTATAAAAAATTTTTTGAGATTTTTGGCAAAAAATTGCAATTTCTTGAGCTGCTTCGCCACGTCACGGCAAATCTCATTTGAAGCAGTCCTACACTAAAATATTTTTATAAAATGTGCCATGCGGCCTCACATATAAATAGCAGAACTGCTCTCAGCAGCACTCACCTGGTCTATTGCAGTCCCGTACCCATGACTGAGTCACGGTTGTGGGCGGGACAGGTCCAAGCAAATGCTGCATGAAGTATATATATAGCCTGTGGACAAAGCCTGATGACCCAATGTGAACAGTCACCAAACGCCAAAATCTATACAGATGGAATACATCCCAAATTGGGGTGCATAGCAAGGTGGAGGTCAACCACCGACCAATTCAACAAAGAAACAACAAAGAGCCAGCACCAATGTGCACTAAGGCATCAAATATTCCAAGAAAAAAAAAAAACAAAAAGCCAGCACCAAATGTGCACTGCGGCACTAAACATTCCAAACTGTACTTATTTTAAAAATTTTGAGATTTTTGGCAAAAAATTGCAATTTCTTGAGCTGCTTCGCCACGTCACGGCAAATCTCATTTGAAGCAGTCCTACACTAAAATATTTTTATAAAATGTGCCATACGGCCTCACATATGAATAGTAGAACTGCTCTTAGCAGCACTCACCTGGTCTATTTCAATCCCGTACCCATGACTGAGTCATGGCTGTGGGCGGGACAGGTCCAAGCAAATGCTGCATGAAGTAAATAGCCTGTGGACAAAGCCTGATGACTTAATGTGAACAGTCACCAACCGCCAAAATCCAGACAGATGGAATACATCCCAAATTGGGGTGCATAGCAAGGTGGAGGTCAACCACCGACCAATTCAATGAAGAAAAAACAAAAAGCCAGCACCAAATGTGCACTGCGGCACTAAACATTCCAAACTGTACTTATTTTAAAAATTTTGAGATTTTTGGCAAAAAATTGCAATTTCTTGAGCTGCTTCGCCACGTCACGGCAAATCTCATTTGAAGCAGTCCTACACTAAAATATTTTTATAAAATGTGCCATACGGCCTCACATATGAATAGTAGAACTGCTCTTAGCAGCACTCACCTGTACTATTTCAATCCCGTACCCATGACTGAGTCATGGCTGTGGGCGGGACAGATCCAAGCAAATGCTGCATGAAGTAAATAGCCTGTGGACAAAGCCTGATGACTTAATGTGAACAGTCACCAACCGCCAAAATCCAGACAGATGGAATACATCCCAAATTGGGGTGCATAGCAAGGTGGAGGTCAACCACCGACCAATTCAATGAAGAAAAAACAAAAAGCCAGCACCAAATGTGCACTGCGGCACTAAACATTCCAAACTGTACTTATTTTAAAAATTTTGAGATTTTTGGCAAAAAATTGCAATTTCTTGAGCTGCTTCGCCACGTCACGGCAAATCTCATTTGAAGCAGTCCTACACTAAAATATTTTTATAAAATGTGCCATACGGCCTCACATATGAATAGTAGAACTGCTCTTAGCAGCACTCACCTGGTCTATTTCAATCCCGTACCCATGACTGAGTCATGGCTGTGGGCGGGACAGGTCCAAGCAAATGCTGCATGAAGTAAATAGCCTGTGGACAAAGCCTGATGACTTAATGTGAACAGTCACCAACCGCCAAAATCCAGACAGATGGAATACATCCCAAATTGGGGTGCATAGCAAGGTGGAGGTCAACCACCGACCAATTCAATGAAGAAAAAACAAAAAGCCAGCACCAAATGTGCACTGCGGCACTAAACATTCCAAACTGTACTTATTTTAAAAATTTTGAGATTTTTGGCAAAAAATTGCAATTTCTTGAGCTGCTTCGCCACGTCACGGCAAATCTCATTTGAAGCAGTCCTACACTAAAATATTTTTATAAAATGTGCCATACGGCCTCACATATGAATAGTAGAACTGCTCTTAGCAGCACTCACCTGGTCTATTTCAATCCCGTACCCATGACTGAGTCATGGCTGTGGGCGGGACAGGTCCAAGCAAATGCTGCATGAAGTAAATAGCCTGTGGACAAAGCCTGATGACTTAATGTGAACAGTCACCAACCGCCAAAATCCAGACAGATGGAATACATCCCAAATTGGGGTGCATAGCAAGGTGGAGGTCAACCACCGACCAATTCAATGAAGAAAAAACAAAAAGCCAGCACCAAATGTGCACTGCGGCACTAAACATTCCAAACTGTACTTATTTTAAAAATTTTGAGATTTTTGGCAAAAAATTGCAATTTCTTGAGCTGCTTCGCCACGTCACGGCAAATCTCATTTGAAGCAGTCCTACACTAAAATATTTTTATAAAATGTGCCATACGGCCTCACATATGAATAGTAGAACTGCTCTTAGCAGCACTCACCTGGTCTATTTCAATCCCGTACCCATGACTGAGTCATGGCTGTGGGCGGGACAGGTCCAAGCAAATGCTGCATGAAGTAAATAGCCTGTGGACAAAGCCTGATGACTTAATGTGAACAGTCACCAACCGCCAAAATCCAGACAGATGGAATACATCCCAAATTGGGGTGCATAGCAAGGTGGAGGTCAACCACCGACCAATTCAATGAAGAAAAAACAAAAAGCCAGCACCAAATGTGCACTGCGGCACTAAACATTCCAAACTGTACTTATTTTAAAAATTTTGAGATTTTTGGCAAAAAATTGCAATTTCTTGAGCTGCTTCGCCACGTCACGGCAAATCTCATTTGAAGCAGTCCTACACTAAAATATTTTTATAAAATGTGCCATACGGCCTCACATATGAATAGTAGAACTGCTCTTAGCAGCACTCACCTGGTCTATTTCAATCCCGTACCCATGACTGAGTCATGGCTGTGGGCGGGACAGGTCCAAGCAAATGCTGCATGAAGTAAATAGCCTGTGGACAAAGCCTGATGACTTAATGTGAACAGTCACCAACCGCCAAAATCCAGACAGATGGAATACATCCCAAATTGGGGTGCATAGCAAGGTGGAGGTCAACCACCGACCAATTCAATGAAGAAAAAACAAAAAGCCAGCACCAAATGTGCACTGCGGCACTAAACATTCCAAACTGTACTTATTTTAAAAATTTTGAGATTTTTGGCAAAAAATTGCAATTTCTTGAGCTGCTTCGCCACGTCACGGCAAATCTCATTTGAAGCAGTCCTACACTAAAATATTTTTATAAAATGTGCCATACGGCCTCACATATGAATAGTAGAACTGCTCTTAGCAGCACTCACCTGGTCTATTTCAATCCCGTACCCATGACTGAGTCATGGCTGTGGGCGGGACAGGTCCAAGCAAATGCTGCATGAAGTAAATAGCCTGTGGACAAAGCCTGATGACTTAATGTGAACAGTCACCAACCGCCAAAATCCAGACAGATGGAATACATCCCAAATTGGGGTGCATAGCAAGGTGGAGGTCAACCACCGACCAATTCAATGAAGAAAAAACAAAAAGCCAGCACCAAATGTGCACTGCGGCACTAAACATTCCAAACTGTACTTATTTTAAAAATTTTGAGATTTTTGGCAAAAAATTGCAATTTCTTGAGCTGCTTCGCCACGTCACGGCAAATCTCATTTGAAGCAGTCCTACACTAAAATATTTTTATAAAATGTGCCATACGGCCTCACATATGAATAGTAGAACTGCTCTTAGCAGCACTCACCTGTACTATTTCAATCCCGTACCCATGACTGAGTCATGGCTGTGGGCGGGACAGGTCCAAGCAAATGCTGCATGAAGTAAATAGCCTGTGGACAAAGCCTGATGACTTAATGTGAACAGTCACCAACCGCCAAAATCCAGACAGATGGAATACATCCCAAATTGGGGTGCATAGCAAGGTGGAGGTCAACCACCGACCAATTCAATGAAGAAAAAACAAAAAGCCAGCACCAAATGTGCACTGCGGCACTAAACATTCCAAACTGTACTTATTTTAAAAATTTTGAGATTTTTGGCAAAAAATTGCAATTTCTTGAGCTGCTTCGCCACGTCACGGCAAATCTCATTTGAAGCAGTCCTACACTAAAATATTTTTATAAAATGTGCCATACGGCCTCACATATGAATAGTAGAACTGCTCTTAGCAGCACTCACCTGGTCTATTTCAATCCCGTACCCATGACTGAGTCATGGCTGTGGGCGGGACAGGTCCAAGCAAATGCTGCATGAAGTAAATAGCCTGTGGACAAAGCCTGATGACTTAATGTGAACAGTCACCAACCGCCAAAATCCAGACAGATGGAATACATCCCAAATTGGGGTGCATAGCAAGGTGGAGGTCAACCACCGACCAATTCAATGAAGAAAAAACAAAAAGCCAGCACCAAATGTGCACTGCGGCACTAAACATTCCAAACTGTACTTATTTTAAGTCCAGGAGTCCTCTGTCCTTGGTGTGCTTCTCTGATTCTTAATGTTCCAGGCAGATGATGTTCAAAACTCCTTGGTGATTATAAGTATTTAACTGTACTTAACCTTTGTATGTTGATTATACAAAAGTGTACGCAATATCATACTTTTCCTTTAAGTTTGTATTTTATATTAACCTTTATAATAAAATTACTTATTTGCCTTCTTTAAAGCCGTATCTGAACCTTAGTGATAAAATATAGCAAAACAGAGCCTGTGCCAGTGGCTCTGGTGGGCGAAGGCTCCGGTCATCCACTAAGCTGGGTTTCCCTGGGACCTGCAGTAGCACTAGCTGACTGTAGGTGGTGTGTGTCTTCCAGCTGAAGTTACCATCATTCAGCTATAGCCAATGGGAAGACACCACACCCTTCTTATTCTCCCTCCTGTCTGTTGACAACTGCCAGAGATAGTTCTGTATTCCTGGTTCCTGTCCCGCCCTGTTCTGTTTAGTGATTCTGGTGTTCTGATGTCTGTTTGCTTCCTAACTACACTCCTGCCTCCCGAGTTTGTCCCTTTTTGTGCCTCCTGGTTTAGACCCTGCCTGACAAACACTTTTTCCTGGATTGCAGCCTGCCATAGGGAGCGATCTCTTGGACCTTGTGTAATTTCAAATTCCTGTATAGGGGTTAAAGGGTTTTAGGGTTCTTGAGGTCCTGCGGACTTGGTGGCTAGCCCTTCTCCTTCTCTGTCCGTGACAGTCATCTTAGTCTGTGGTCAAGGGCAGACGTTACACCATGTTTGCACCCATGGATAGATTTTCAGGAAGGTGAGATACGTTTTCTGTGTTCCGTGAAGTCTGCAAGCTTTATTTTAAGCTCTGCCCAAACTCTTAAAGTACTGAGAAACAACAGTTGGGGATTGTGATCTCCCTCCTTTAGAGAGTCCCTAAATCTTGCATCTTTCTTTCACTCTGGTCACTCAATGAGTTTTTTGCAGCCCGATGCCTTGCTTATGATGAAAAATTCACAGCAAGAAAGGCCAGCAATATTTACCTGCCCAGGCCACAGAAACAAATGCACTCACATGATGCTGAAAAACCCCTAATAAAGATGGAAGCAACAGGTGCAAAACACTGATGTAGCAACCACTCACACACTGCCACTCCATGGAGGAGTGTTTTGTAAACATTGTTGCCCTTTCTTACTGTGAATTTTTCAGAATGTTGGGGAAAAATTGAATTCCTCTTTTTGTGGTTTAGCTTGTCCATGATGACTCTGACAGTGTCTACCTTGCTGAATCTCAGCTGTGCAAGCTCCAGCAGGGAGACTGCCTGGTAGAGGGGATTTGTTCTGAATACCTGAGATGGACCACTGACACCAGGTGAAATGATCCAGCCCTTAGGAGTCATTTTTGCCAAGGTCTGTCAGAAAGGCTAAAGGATGCATTGGTTTTATAGAAAAACACCTAAACCTTTAGAGGCCACCACGGCTGTGGCCATACATATCGATAGGCACCTCAGGAATAGACCTTTGATGACTCCACCCCCTGTTGTTCTTGTTTAGGATGAAGACCTTCACATGAGAAATGGTGAAACCATGCAGTTAGGGGTTGTTTCTCTCAGTATAGATCCCTTGCGGCTGGTCGTAAGACAGGGGTTTATTTCTTCTGTGGTCATAAGGGTCATTTTATTGGGGTCTGTTCATCGCATACTAAGTAAAGGAAGTCGTTGGAAAACTTCTGACCCCAGGTTGTGTGCAGGATTACATTCTGGGTGTATATATTTCCTCCGCATATGCTTCTCAGTTTATTTTACCTGCTAAGGTTGCCATAAGTACTAAAACTGAGATCATATCTATCCTTTTAGATAGTGGACAGGAGCTAACATGGTAGATTCTCAGTTTGCTTGGACTGATGGCTTCTCCTGTATTATGCTGTCTAAATCCATCCCCATATTCGCCATTGATGCTGCATCTCTTGGTGAGGGAAGTTTGTTACAAGTAGTGCATAATGTAAACCTACATTTACAGTTAGGTCCAGAAATATTTGGACAGTGACACAATTTTCGCGAGTTGGGCTCTACATGCCACCACATTTGATTTGAAATGAAACCTCTACAACAGAATTCAAGTGCAGATTGTAACGTTTAATTTGAAGGTTTGAACAAAAATATCTGATAGAAATTGTAGGAATTGTACACATTTCTTTACAAACACTCCACATTTTAGGAGGTCAAAAGTAATTGGACAAATAAACCAAACCCAAACAAAATATTTTTATTTTCAATATTTTGTTGCGAATCCTTTGGAGGCAATCACTGCCTTAAGTCTGGAACCCATGGACATCACCAAACGCTGGGTTTCCTCCTTCTTAATGCTTTGCCAGGCCTTTACAGCCGCAGCCTTCATGTCTTGCTTGTTTGTGGGTCTTTCCGTCTTAAGTCTGGATTTGAGCAAGTGAAATGCATGCTCAATTGGGTTAAGATCTGGTGATTGACTTGGCCATTGCAGAATGTTCCACTTTTTTGCACTCATGAACTCCTGGGTAGCTTTGGCTGTATGCTTGGGGTCATTGTCCATCTGTACTATGAAGCGCCGTCCGATCAACTTTGCGGCATTTGGCTGAATCTGGGCTGAAAGTATATCCCGGTACACTTCAGAATTCATCCGGCTACTCTTGTCTGCTGTTATGTCATCAATAAACACAAGTGACCCAGTGCCATTGAAAGCCATGCATGCCCATGCCATCACGTTGCCTCCACCATGTTTTACAGAGGATGTGGTGTGCCTTGGATCATGTGCCGTTCCCTTTCTTCTCCAAACTTTTTTCTTCCCATCATTCTGGTACAGGTTGATCTTTGTCTCATCTGTCCATAGAATACTTTTCCAGAACTGAGCTGGCTTCATGAGGTGTTTTTCAGCAAATTTAACTCTGGCCTGTCTATTTTTGGAATTGATGAATGGTTTGCATCTAGATGTGAACCCTTTGTATTTACTTTCATGGAGTCTTCTCTTTACTGTTGACTTAGAGACAGATACACCTACTTCACTGAGAGTGTTCTGGACTTCAGTTGATGTTGTGAACGGGTTCTTCTTCACCAAAGAAAGTATGCGGCGATCATCCACCACTGTTGTCATCCGTGGACGCCCAGACCTTTTTGAGTTCCCAAGCTCACCAGTCAATTCCTTTTTTCTCAGAATGTACCCGACTGTTGATTTTGCTACTCCAAGCATGTCTGCTATCTCTCTGATGGATTTTTTCTTTTTTTTCAGCCTCAGGATGTTCTGCTTCACCTCAATTGAGAGTTCCTTAGACCGCATGTTGTCTGGTCACAGCAACAGCTTCCAAATGCAAAACCACACACCTGTAATCAACCCCAGACCTTTTAACTACTTCATTGATTACAGGTTAACGAGGGAGACGCCTTCAGAGTTAATTGCAGCCCTTAGAGTCCCTTGTCCAATTACTTTTGGTCCCTTGAAAAAGAGGAGGCTATGCATTACAGAGCTATGATTCCTAAACCCTTTCTCCGATTTGGATGTGAAAACTCTCATATTGCAGCTGGGAGTGTGCACTTTCAGCCCATATTATATATATAATTGTATTTCTGAACATGTTTTTGTAAACAGCTAAAATAACAAAACTTGTGTCACTGTCCAAATATTTCTGGCCCTGACTGTATCTTGTTACAAAATGTCCTTCAGAATTTTTAAACAACCTCAGTCAGCCGACCAGTCAGAAATGATATTTTCTGGAGCATCATAAAAACACATAATATGTTCAATTAATAATTTATTTAAGGTTTCAGATTTAAGAAACCCAGACAGTGGGACTAAATGAGACTGTTTGCTGAATCTATATAAAGTGAAAGCTGCACACCAAATTCAGAGAAATATGAATAAGCATAACTGCCCTATAATACATAAAAAAATTAAAAACACAATTAGCAATATGAAAAATTGAAAAAATTGAAAAATGTGACATTGCATGACTGCTGAGAATTATTTGAAAAAAGAGATATTTAGCTAATGTATTGATAAATTCATGCCTGCCCGATAACCACTTTACGGTAATCTCTTATTTATCGGGAACCTAACAAAATGTTACCAATTCACAGAAATTTGGTGTGCAGCTTTCACTTTACAGTATATAGATTGTGTATTTTTTAGCTATCACCCTGTTCACATTTACAATGGTGTTCCAGCAGTCTTTTTGATTGTTAAGCAGTTTTTTTCTGTCTGAGAACCCAGTCCCACCCTCTAGCCATGTTTATTCAATTTCCTATATAGCCAGGTCCCTGGCTTCCCATATACAAGCAGGTTTTAACCGCATATAGAGGTAACATTTGGTTAGGGACCCGATAAATAAGAGACTACCGTGAAGTGGTTATCGGGCAGTAATGAATTGATCAATACATTAGCTAAATATTTTTTTTTTTTAAATAATCCTCAGCAGTCATGCAATGTCACATTTTTCAATTTTTTAAAATTTTCATATCACTAATTGTGTTTTTCATTTCTTTATGTATTATAGAGCAGTTATGCTTATTCAGATTTCTCTGAATTTAGTGTGCAGCTTTCACTTTATGTAGATTGTGTATTTTTTAGGTAGCACCCTGTTCACATTTACAATGGTGTTCCAGCAGTCTTTTTGATTGCTTGCTGAATCTGTCACCCATCACCCAGCTAACAGTCTTATCCTTGGAGGATGGCAGGACAGTAATGAAGTCTATGGATAGTTAAGTCTAAGGACTACTAGGAGTAGGTAGGAAATAGAGATGTCAAGCAGGAAGAGATTGGATGCTTTAACTAAGGGATAGATCTGACTGTGACGCTAGTCATGATGGTGGGCAGTCTAGAGGTCCAGGTCAAATACCAAGTAATAAAGAAATGGGTAAGACAAAAGATGTAGTCAGTTCACGATGTGATGTCAGAATTTCAGGAAGGTAGCAGTTTAAGACAAATGGGCTAGGTTAAGGAATAGTCATAAAAAAGCACCAAGGTCGGGTACCAATATATCAAATACTGAGCACAGAAGAACTAAGGGCAAGCAGGCACCTGTCAGTAATTTGGAGACAGGGAGCCAGCTGTATAGCCAGGTAATTACTTTGAACATTTGACACAAGGAGGAAACACAGCATGCCTCAACCTTAGATTAGACAGCTGTTTATCACTAGAGCTGGTTGAAAGGGACCGCTGGGTCTCTACTATATTAAAAAGAAAACAAAAACAAAAAAAACATACGGATCCACTCCAGAATCTAGAACCCATATAAGTCTATGTGGACCAGAATCTGGAGATTAAAAATGTTGGTGGAAAGGATATGGGGTGGGAGCAGACGTGGTCTACTCACCGAGGCTGTGTCATGGTGGCAAGCAGCTTCCAGGTTATGCATTCCCTTCTGGAGCCGACAATTAACTCTCATTGAATATTCACTGCTTTGCCCGCCCACCGGCGCATGTAAATGGTTGCAGTTAGACATGCCCCCACCCTGAGTGGCAGCGTGTCAGCTGACTGCAACCAATCACAGGCACTTGGACGGCCGGTGTGCGAGGAAAGCACTGCAAGTGTCTGCGGGTCAGTATGGTGGTATTAAAATAAATGAATAAATAAAACAATCGGCACAAGGTCCCTGTATTCTGATGCCAGCACAGATAGAGCCCACGGCTGCAGCCCCCAGCTTTCGGGCTTTATCTGTGCTGTTTATCAAAATAAGCCCAGAGTCACACGTGCAAGGGATTCACATCACATCAACCGGCATAGCCTGCCTCTCTCCGAATATAAGCGTGCAGGTACATAGAAACACATGTGTCCGACCCGCTCCTGTCAGAAATGTGCGGTTGTGCCAGGTGATATAATGCGGGTCCCTTGCAAGTGTAACTCCAGCATAAGAGAAATCTCATGCTGCTTTCTTTTTTTTAATTAAAATAAATAGTTAAAAAAAAAAACGACATGCGGTCCACCCAATTTTGATACCCAGCCAAGATAAAGCCAGCTGGGAGCTGGTATTCTCAGCGCGCAGCCACCCGGTATTGCTGCATCCATTAGATGTGACAATCCTGGTGCTTTACTGGCTCTTCCCATTGCCCTGGTGCAGTGGCAATCAGGGTAATAGTAGGGGTTAATAACATCGCGCAGCTACTACTAAACCTAGGTTAGTGATGGCACAGGCGTTTATGAGATACCTGCATCATTAACATGTAAAGGAAAGTAAATAAGTACAAAAACAGAGAACAAATCCTTTATTTGGAAGAAAATACAAAAACACACCCTCTTTCATCACATTATTAACCCCAAACACCCCTCCAAGTCCGGCGTAATCCACACAAAGTCCCACGCCGCTTCCAGCTTTTCTACATCTCACAGCGAGTGACAATAGAACAAGACCGCCGGCTGTGAGTGCAGATAATGACTGAGCCGCGATGAGAAATGACTGCAGGCAGACACTGTCACAGGCTGGGGACGTGTCTGACTGCAACCAATCACAGACAACAGGACGGCCGGTGGGTGCGGAAAGCACAGAAAGCTGTGTGTATGCAATGAACCTATTGCACAGTACAGGAAGTAAATGCTCGACCCGGAAGCAGTTTGCCGCCCTGACACTGAGTC